>NC_133379.1:10454130-10531539 GCF_049309525.1 Garra rufa
ATATATATATATATATATATATATTTATAATAATAAGGAATACCTTATTTTTATTTTATTTTATAGATATTCTATTTCTATATCCTATATATTACTAAATTACTATATTTAATAGAATTGCCCTCTTCTTGATCCTCAAACCCTCCCCTCATTCTTGATTAAAGTAGTTCATTTAAAATGTTCATCATTACTATTATTATTAATATTATTATTATTACTGCCATTTATCATCTTCCTCACCCTGACCCCTGAGTACCATTCACACCCTCCATCCTCCAATTTTTGTTAATACTACTATCATCATTTTTATTATTGTTTATTATTATTATGTCTGTGGTACTTTTCTACATGTTCCCTTGTGTTCCAACCTCGACACAGTTATAATTACCACTTACACGCACACTCACATGCACACACAAATCATGTTTACGGTCATGTATGTTTTGTTGGCCTTTGATGTATCACCTGTAAATAGTATATTTGTTGGCAATAAAAAAAAATAAAAATAAAAGTTAATCTTAGGAGAAAAAAGTATATACTTTTAATAAAGCTCATTCATTGTTTATGTAATGTAACAAAATTACAGCTACAAGTATGCAATGTAAAAGGGACAAATATGCAGTGCAATGTAAAAAAAAAAATGTATGCACACAATAAATGTGCTGTAGCAAATAGTAATTTAAATGTAAGTACAGTAGTTAACTACTTAAAGTGGGTCCTCAAGTATGAATACATGTCTGATTTTCCATGTAACAGCATTATTCCAAGATAAGAATGTGGGGGTGGATGTTTACAAATTGTTTTGTCTTAATTTGATTTCATTTAGCATTTGGCATCAGTAGCATTTAGGTGATTTTCTGTTATTGTTATCTGGCAACAGTACTAGATTGTTTTTCCACTTGGGTGAGCAATTTGGGTACAGCTTTTCTAGCGCATGAAATTGCCCACATGCAAACCAACCAATAGGAACACAGTACAATGACAAATCCCTCTGTAAGTAGAACATATTTCAGAAAAACACATTTAACTATTACATTTTACTATGGATATCAACTTCATTTTACACCTTAAATGAAACTCACATAATGGCAATATGCATTCTCTCATATGGCTTGTGTATACAGAGCATTCACAGCTTATGTGAACCACTGTGTATATATTGCTGGAGAAACCATATGTAAGTATGCTTTCCAAACACAGGACATGTTTGTGTAACATGCTAAGCAGAGAAAAGCAGACAAGCAAACTGCAGCAAAACCCAACAGGAAAAAAAAAAGCCAAAACCTGGCTATCTTGAAGGGCTGCGGTGCAAAATGATTTGCATAAGCCTCCTCTTTCATCTGGCAAAGCAAAGGAAAAGTTTACAGAGTCTCTTTGCATGTTTACCATTTCAATGTGCAAATGCACATCACTCACTTTTCATTCTCCTTTCTCTCCCTTACTCAGAAACAATTGTTTCCAAGGAAATGAATGCAATTTTCTTGTATGGCACACTAACTGAGGCAAAGGGAAGTCACGTTCAGACTCAGGGGACTCATTTCTATGAAATTGCCGGTAGCTCTTGTGGCCTTGCTCGCTTAGATTAAACGAGGAGACCACAGCCATTTGTCAATGTTCTGTGGCATGGCTAGGGTGCGGCACCTGAGCCAGTCTGCTGAACCGCCTCATTAGAACCGGGTCTGGTGTTAGAGACGCCACATGCATAAATGTGTGCAAGCAGAAACAAACCTCCAGCAACACAGCCAGACACCCACTTACTATTAAATTCACAGTCTAGGAGTTTGCTGACAAGGCCATCTTACCAACGAAAAACCTGTGAATTTATAAAATATTAATTGTAGTCCATTTCTATTCAGTGTTTATATTTTCTTAATCCAGTAATCACAAATATCTATCTATCTATCTATCTATCTATCTATCTATCTATCTATCTATCTATCTATCTATCTATCTATCTATCTATCTATCTATCTATCTATCTATCTATCTATCTATCTATCTATCTATCTAATATGTTCAAAGATTATACACCTCATAACCTCAATAAATATTTGCATAATGTTTTATCAAACTTACATCATAACTGTGAAATTATAAAATAAATATATAAATGAATTACACATTAAATATGAAATTAAAACCAGTAGGTGGCAGCGAGTCACTGTCTTAATGAGTCACTTGGATCATTCATTCAATTGATTCATTCAAAAACGCAGATTAATTTAGTAATGAAACAAAAACCACTGCATGTTGCTTGGAGAAACACCATGGTTCTGCTGTGGCTTGTTTGGAACTACATTGCAATTAATTGAAAACAAAATGATGCGACAGTGGTCAGTGGAAACCAAAATCATAAACCCATTGAGGGCTGGATTCAAAATAACACCAAAATCTAAGTAAAAAAATCGAGCTTCCATATATTTCATCAAAACAACTTAGAATGTAAGTCAATAATGTGTATGGCCTTCATCTATGGATTCAGGTCTGGGGAACATGAGGGCCAATCAATGGCATCCATGCCTTCGTCATCCTGAGATTGCCTACACACTATGGCCACATGAGTCACTGTCACGCACCAGGAGGACCCCAGGGCCTACTGCACCAGTGTAAGGTCTGGCAATGGGTTTCATCCTGGTATCTAACAGTAGTGAGGGTACCACTTTCTAGCACGAAAAGGTCTGTGTGACTCTCCAAGGATAATCCTTGCCAGACCATCACTGATCCAACACCAAAACGGTCATGCTGGATGATGTTGCAGGCAGCATAACATTCCCAGCATCTCCAGACTCTTTTACATCTGTCACATGTGCTCAGTGTGAACCTACTCTCATTCATGAGAAGAACAGGGTGCCAGTGGCAGACCTGCCAATTCTGGTGTTCTCTGGCAAATGCCAATCCAGCTGCATGGTGCTGGGATGTGAGCACAGGTCCTGATACAGAATGTCAGGCTGTCATGCCACCCCTAATGGAGTCTGTTTCTGACAGTTCAGGTCAGAAACATTGACACTAGTAGCCTGCTGGAGCTCATTTTGAAGGATTCTGGCAGTGTTCCTTCTGTTCCTCCTTGCACAAAAGAACAGATACCAGCCCCGGTATCTCAGCCGGTATCTCCTCTATGCTCTTTGCTGGGAAACATACCAAACCTCATTGCAACGGCACGTATACAGTAGATATGCCATCATGGAGGAGCCGGACTACCTGTGCAAAATGGCTTTCAGTACTGCCACATGCTACAAGTAGTGAGAAAGACCCTAACAAGACACAGAACTACTGACAAATCAATCAGGAAGGATAAGGAGAGAATAATTTGTCTGTGGCCACCACCTGCAAGACCATTCCCTTTTTAGGGGGTTGTCTTGCTGTTGCCTCTCCAGTGCACCTTTTATCTCTTTCATTTGTACCAAAGTAGATAAAACTGATTCACAATCACTAATGCTTCTTTACTGGACAGATTGATATCTCTAAAGTTTAATTGACTTGGTGTTAAGGTGTGATGATTAAAAGTTTTTGAGCAGTGTATTTTCTTTGGTGAAATAGCAAAAACAGTATGTCACTTAGCATTACTTTATTCATCTGTTCAGTATCACAATATTTGTGAAGTGTCGTTATTACACAATATCATCATATCTCCTTCTGAGTACATATTTTGTCCTTTTTACTGTCCCACTTTGACCAGCAATGCAAAATTGTCTGCTGGCTAGCACTCCTCTTCATTTACTGAGCTTTCTGAGCTATCCCAACGAAAAGTGTAAGTGAGAAGCAATAGTTGGGTATTACTAATTTGTGCAGTGAAAGGGAACTTTAGTATTTTTCTCTGATTTATTGTGACAAACCCATACTTTTTCAATGCTGTCATTTTTAATTTGTCATTAAGAGGAAAGTGTGCAGCACATATTTGCATATTCATCTAAAAGAATCTAGCTTTCAGCACCATGGACAGCGTCTGGATGTTCATTAACAGTATGTCGCTTCAAAGGTATTTCCGACTTCTTTTTACTTCTAAGCAAAGAATGAAAATGAACTGCACCATAAGTATAACAAGGCAGTGAATCATGTTCGGCTTCTTGTACATTATGTGTGCATGAGCAAATAAGTTGCTGGCTGCAGTTAACTTAACAGCCACTGGTGTCACTAATAACAAGGGTTTTTGAATTATACATAGCCAGTAGCCCCTTTAAGTGAGGTAAAATAAGTTTTATATAGTGTTTTTAATTACTGTGTACTTTCATTTAATCATTTGATACAATGTACATATTGTGTACATGTTTTTTACATTGTACTTCTATTTAAAAATACATTCCTGTTATCACATATGTAATTAATTTCAGTAGCTACATCTATAAGTATACTCTCGAACATATACCCTACATCTTAACCCACCCTTAAACCTAACCATAGCACCAAATATGTCCATAACCTTAACCATATCCCAACTCAGTAGCAGCAAACGTTTAATACAGCATGAACACAATAACTACATTGCACCAAACAATTCATTATTTTTGTACATAGTAGCTAAAGACACCTAATATAAAGTAGGGCCAAAGTTTGAAACATCATCCATACCAATATAATCTTACATTCACTTGCATTTAAGTTAGACTGCACAAAAAGATGTGACAATTCCCAGCAATTAAAATATAACAGCTACCAGTGACCAACTATGCTGATTTATTCAGTGGGAGCAATATACTAAGTCATAAATTAATTAATACAGTACATAAATTAATACAGTGCCTTTAGGTAAGACCTCACAAAAAGATGTGGCAGTTCCCAGCATTTAAAATATAACAGCTACCAGCGACCAACTATGCTGATTTATTCAGCAGGAGCAATATATACTCAATCTCAATGCTACTCTCTTGTACACAGTCACTTGTGCACACACAGTCACTTCAAACATTTGCTTCAGAATCTTGATCCATTAAATAGGTTTTGTGTAGAGCAGTCTGAGCGCTCGCCTGTGTAGGTGTATTTGTGTCTGAGGATGCCCCTGAGAGATGCACGAGTGATGGAGCCTAAACACATTTGCCCGCAGGCTGACGGAAATGTAGTAAATGGTGTATGCATGTGAGTGATGCACATTAAACAGTTCTAGATTTTCCAGGTCAGCACAGGTACAGACTATATCAAAGGCAATTCCTGAACATCAGATTGTAATTCTGACATGGATTCATATATGTATTGACATGTGCATACTGTCTAACTGAGACTGCCCTAGGTTCCCAAAGCAATACTTTGGGACGCAAGAAAAATATGTTTGTAGTCATGCTTTCTTCTCTGTATGCAAAACTTGCAAACACTAACCCAAACACATTTTACATTTTCACAAAGCCACCTTTATAGTTTGCAGAATACTGAAGTGGCATGATTTATTCTCTACATGGCCACTGCAGAGGGTATTGTCACCAGAGTGTATGTTGGACATGTGTAAGGATGTGTAACTTGTCATCATATGATAGATGAAGGCTTTTAAAGACTCAAAATAAATGCTGGATCTCTCTTCTTGCCTAATCTCTTTGTGGTGGCTAAACAAGAAGATTCTCTATGCTGCTATCAGTGCAGAAACCTCTGTACTTATTTCTAGACAACATGAAAGTTCTTTGATAAAGTTTTTTGATAAAGTAATACTTGCAATTCAGAGTTGGACAGGCTCACACAGGGCATCAAAACATTTATGATTTTAGATTTTTTATTAGCACCATTAGTGTAATGGTTTTGGGCTTAAATATTAAAATTAATTAATGAACTACATAGTTCAATGAACCAACCAAATCACTGCGAGACACTGGCAGAGTGAACGAGTCTTGAGAAAGTTGTGAGTGAGGGCATGGATGCAGCCTCTGTGTTGCCAGATCCAGTTATTATAAACGTTTTTGGACTTGTCATTTCCACTTAATTTGACAATTTAGAAAGTTAATAATGTAGGACGTTTCAGTTTAGGGTCAGCAATAATCTATATTTTATCTTAATTTTAAAAATCTGTATTTATTTTTCGGCTTTTGTTTGTTTTAATAGCAATATATGGCAACATTGCCAGAACTTAAACTAACAGTAACAAAAAAAAAAAAAAGGCCATGGACATGTTATTGCTGACAGGATACAAAATTCAGTATGGGAAATGCAATAAATATCATTATACTATCTGTCAGAAATGTTATCAATGCTGTCAAAAACAGTAGCATTTAACACTACTATACAGATCTGTACAGGACAAGTAGATTGCAGAATAAAATGAAATACGCAAACACTAGTCATGAAGAAGTCAATGTTATGTCATTCAGCATAGTAGTTAAATTTTCACAAATCATGCTATAAATCTTCATAAGAGCACTAGTGAACAAGTCTTGAGAGAGTTGTGAGTGAGGGCGCGGGCGCAGCCTCTGTGTAGCCAGATCCAGCTATTATAAGCGTTTTTGGACTTGTCATTTCCACTTAATTTGATACTTTAGAAAGTTAACAATGTAGGACATTGCAGTTTAGGGTCAGCGATATCTTAATTTAAAAAAAAAAAATCTGAAATAAATTTGGTTTATTTTTCTGCTTTTGTTTGTTTTAAAGGTCCCATATTGTCAAAATCGAAATTTCCTGGCTTTTTTTATGATAACTGAGGTCTAGGGGCTATGTAACTACCATATGAGATTCAAAACAGTCAATCCACAGTAAACTGCACACAGCCTGCTTAAAGTAAAGTCACAAGCCACTGTGACTTCCGCAAAGATGTGTCGTCCGATCTACTCAGTCACCACCTTCAGTCACCACCCCGAGCACCAATCACGTCCCACCCTCCTTTTGTCAAACCCAGACAATATCGTGTCCATAACATTGCTAAGCAACAACAACACGAAAACAAGTCGAGAAAACCCTGTTCAGTTGATAGATGTCGAAACTACATCATTGCACAGGCTTCAGAACAACGTGAATATAAGAGACCACTGGCACGTCAACTTCAGCCTCTTTCACACAGCGATTCCGGTAAATACACGGATAATGTGTCCCATGATTTGTTCCGGGGTTGTTTGATTTGGTTTACTCACAGTTGTTTTCCGGAATCTGTGCGTGCTTTACACACAACCCATAAAGACATGTGACGTATGGATGTGAGATGTAATGCGACGCGTACGTTTCACTAAACTGAAACTAACCTGAACAAACTGTGCTTCAGCGCTGATAGTGAGGAACTGGCTCTGCCCGATCGCCGCTTCATTCCACTTTGCACGTATTTTTTCGTTGTGAAGAGTCGCATGACAACGTGCATCATCACTACAACACTGCCTTTATGGTTCTGGCTTTTGTTCACACTGCGCTTGTTCCCGTAATTTTCCAGAATCAGCGCGCATTGTGAAAGGGGCTTTACCAGAGCCATAGAGAAAAAGAGTTGCGACACGCTTTGATCTCGCCGCCGCGCGGTCACGTGGTTCGTGGAGCGCCCAATAGTTCCAAACAACTCGCGCTGTCAATGGGTTTGAATGGGTTTAAGTAGGATAGACAGCAGTTTTACTATATTTGCAGCAATTTCGAGTAATTATTAACACATAATGTGCATTGATTGTGTATTGATAACTTCTCTGAATACGCTTTACAATCGCATTTTATTCTGAGCAGTGATAAGGAGACATAATTAATATGTTCTCATACTTTTTGGCAGTCAAATGTGACCAAACACCTTAAGTGTAACTTTTATTCAATTAAATAATTGTTATATATAGTTCAGTTCTATTTAGTTAATATTTTGAGGAGTGTTTTTTTTTTTTTTTTTTTTTTGTATAATATGTGCAATAATGATCCTGACGATTTAAAAGATAACATTTTCTAATATAGTATTTATATTACAGTTAGTTTGATATTTAAGGTAAAATACATTTGAATGTGTATTTGGACATGATCAAACACTCTCTTTTTTATTTGTTTTGATATAACGATTTAATGTTAAATAAGTAAAAAAGTAACTTATTTGTGTTATTTTATGATATTCAAATATACAACATAACTGAATATTATAAAAGGCAAGCAAAAATGGCATTTGACATAATAGAAAAGATGAAAATAGTGTTTAAAAAAACACAAGGCAACGAATTGCATTCAGCATAATTTTTTTTTATCGTATTTCTTGAATGCAGTCTTTACTGAAACTCATTCAATATCCTACAGTGAGAGAAAGATTGCAAAAAGACTAAAAACGTAAAAATATGACAATTAGTATCTGGTTATGGTCGCTATTATGGTGTTTCTCACGTTATCTAACTGCATTTACAGTATAACTGTTTATTTTTTAACGATAAACATTAACTACAACACGCTTTATAAAATACCAATACTGGCCAGTTTTCCGAGAGGTCAACTGATGCGTTAAAATGTAAAAAAATGCAGTAATTTCTTCAATTTACCGGCGACAGTGCTTGAGAAGCACTGAAATGAATGGGCTTCTATGGAGGAACTATTGGTTGTTTGGAACTATTGGCCGCTCCATGACACGCTTTACTTCCGCATTCCTCAGTTCCTATGGAAGCCTATGGGAGTGTCGTAACTCTGTTTCTCTATGGCTCTGGGCTTTACTAAAGCAACAGTTACGTAGCTTACTGCATTCGGTGTTTGAAAAAGAAAAAAACATTAATGATCGTTCTGAAATATCCTGTTGAGTATCAGCAGGCTAGGCTCTCTCTATGGCTCTGGGCTCGGCTAAAGCATACATGACCGTAGTTAACTGTGGTTGGCCTGGCTGTGCGTCACTCAGAAAACAACAGGCCAATCAGAAGAGAGGCTCATGAATATTAATTAGATGGGCCAAAATCAACCTGTTTTTGACAGAGCTCCTAAAAAAGGAGCTGTAAAAATATATTGAGATGGATTTTGGCACTTATACCGCAAATATATATTCTTAAGGACATCAACAACTAAAATAAACCTCCAGAAATGTGTACAATATGGGACCTTTAATAGCAATATCTGGCAACATTACCAGAACTTAAACTGACAGTAACAAAAAAGACAGGGTACGAAATTCAGTAAGGAAAAAGCAATAAATATCATTATACTATCTGTCAGAAACGTTATAAACGCAGTCAAAAACAGTAGCATTTAACACTAGTACAAGTAGATTACAGAATAAAATGAAATACGCAAACACTAAGAAGTCTATGTTATGTCATGCAGCATAGTAGTATACAAATTTTCACAAATCATGCTAAAAACATTCATAAGATTTATTTCCTTTATTTTATCTTAATTAAAAAAAAATATGAATTAATTTATTAAATTAAAAGAGCACTAGACAATGTTATCAGCTATAAAGCAATGGTTATTCATTAAAACTATAACAGTAAAATGTGTTGTTGCATGAATAATAAACTGCTGATAAAATTGCCTCACTAATTGTGCTAATTTCAAAGCCTGGCTATAGCCATGTACACACACACACACACACACACACACACACACACACACACACACAAGCCGTGTCATGTTTGACAACAACGACACCAAACAGCACAGATTCTTAACACAATGTGTCAAATTAGAATATGTGCATGTAAGACAAAGTTTTGCCTGAGCTGACCCACCTTAGCCTTTAGTATCAAAGTATATAGTTGTAATCACTGTGTATGCATTTATGTCTCCACTGAAAAGCATTAAACAGCTCTGTACCACCTTTATAGTATAAATTGCAATAAATGGCAGTTAATGTAGATTTTTGTTGAAAATGGATTTACATTTTGTTATTCTTTTTATCATAGACAAAATTTGTGGGTATTCTTGTAAATATATTATGTTGCACAACAGAAATAAATTCAAACAAGTTTGGAATTACATGAGACATGGGTGAGTAAATGATGACAAAATGTACAATTTTGGGGTAAGTTATTCCTTCAGGAAGCTGGGACAAGAGAACTCAATATAACTATGCAAATCCACAGCTGTCTCTCCTAGAATTTAATAGTTAACCGTGCCAAATTCCCTTTGGCTCTCCCAAAAGCAAAAATTAGCCACTGTTCCTGAGTGGCCAGTGAGCTATTAGAGCTATGTGGTCTATTTTTCTTATGCTTTCCACTCCTGGCTTTAATTCTTCCTTTTGTCCATCCATCCAATCCACCGTCGCCAAGGCTTGCTGGTTTATGGACAAGGGCCTTATTGCCTCCATGGCCTGCCGTGAAACCCTCAGGCGCAGGCGTTAATTTGATGAACATTCCTGGCCTTGCATGCCAGCTTTTTAATGATTTCTGGAAGGGGGGTCTTCACCCTGCAAGCCATTTCCTGTGACCCAGTGAAAACCCAATTCATTTGACTTGACTGGTTAAAAACACACACTCTCTCTTCTTGGTGTGCATGAATCTTATTAGCAGGATTACTGTAATTGGACGAGCCACGGTGATGTGATTGTGCGTCTGGCAGGTGGACACAATGTGTCACTATATCCAAATGCTGCAGCTTGGCAAGTGGAAGTGGTGATTGTACAGTTTCACCACTCAACACACAAGCAGATAGAAGAGTGTGACAGACTGAGAGAGTGAGATAGTAAATATGTAAAGGCCTGAGGCTAGAGGAAGAGAGATCACACCGTTACCAGTTCTCCACCACCCACACTGCAGACAGTAAGTCAGCCGTCTAAAGGAAACTCCACTGACTGCACTGCTACATACATTAAGCCGTCTCACTTTTAGACATGCTGTCATAAACAACAACATATAACACATTCCAAATACAACACATCCCAGGTAGTGTCATCATTATGTCACAATTTGTAGCGAATATATTATACATTATGATACTAGATTTTGACATTTCTGAAGCAAATGTGATGCGGTGCCTGACAGGGCATTGCTATGGGTCATTGTTAGGGAATTATTGTGCTGCTAAGGCATTCTGGGTGGGTTTTAGAGTGCTGGGTCAAAAAAGTATGCTGGATCTATTAATTTTATTCAAAAATATATTAAAATGCAGTTCATAGTGACTTACAAATGCAATTCATAGGGAATACACCTGATCTGTGATGTTTTCATTTCTTAATTCAAAATCTTTTAATTAAAAAGGTCATAAAGGCCCCCTTTTAGCATGCATTTTATATCCATAAAGCAGTGTTTCTCAACTGATTTGGCCATGGGACCCACATTCTCCTAAGCCATGAATAAATTTACTTTTAAAAACCAAGCAAATTTATTTCACAAAAATGGTTGGCACACACACAAGTAACGTCTCACTTAACATGCAAATCAGTTGTAAGAATATGACTAATACTGATGAATAAACAGTATAAGGTAAAGCTTTAAAATAGCAATTCCAAACTAATTTGTATTAATACAGTAACATTAGTTGGTATGAGCCATTACAGTCATTTAAAAAATATACAAAATAACAAAAAGGGAAAATAAAGTGGTTATGGAAACAACAGATTCCATAGTAAACACAATAGCTGTTAATGAAACGTGGAAAATTGCTCCTGGTGAACAGAATGAACATCATACCAGAATGCAAATCCTTTTTCCAGTTACGTAATTTATTGGTATTTTTTGGTTATATCATGGCTTACCAATCAACAATATAATGAAAGATATAATATAAATTATATAATATAATTAAAGAGTGTGCACTGCTTGCACAGTTTAATGGCTGACAGGACATGATTTTTTTTTTCCTTCTGAGGAGAGAGACTTTTTATTTTACATTAGAATAATGACATTGACATATAGCCTGACAAAATCTTATCTGACCGCAGGTACTCAATCCACACGTTTTCTCTAGCTCTCTTCAGCAGCTCCTGACAGAAATGTCAACAGCTTTCACACATGTCTTTCAAAATAAAAGTCTTGCATCAGAAAGACACAGAATTGTGTTTGTTGTTGTTCCTCTGACTGACTACTCCATAACCCACCAGTTGAGAAACACTGTCTCTAGAAGGTATTATTCTTATTATTATTTGATATTATTTTCCTAGCCAGAAAAATGTGCCGTAGCACTTTCCAAAACATCTGCTTTTAAAGATACACGTGCAATTTTGGCTGATGCTTGAGGCGATCGCGAACAGCAGTGCAAAGTTGATTCTGTGCTTACTTGATCTAATATTTGATGTTTTTAAATATGTTGTAGATAAGTAGCTAATGAGAATCACTAAAATTCTTGAATATATCTTGAGACAAAGGTCCTCTTAATCATTTTCAGTTTTAAGATAATTAAAGCAACAGTTTTTAAATAACGAAAGAATATGTACAAGTGTGGTATTTGGGGTAAAAAGCACCCCTGCTGTTGGGGCTAAAAGGCACAATAAATGACATGATAATTAATAGAAGGCTGACTTTTCTATTTGTTGAGATGACATTGTTAGATTCAGAAGGTAATAATTATATATTATGTTGGGTGTCAATCTTAAAGATAATCACTGTGTTAAGAATGAAACGTCATATTTAAAAACATGCTATTAATGATATCATATAATAAAATATAATTTGTTGTTACTACTGTAAATATATATTAAATTACTATAGGATTTTGTTTCTGTATTTTAAAATATATGTTTCATTTCAATAACAGATTATTTATTGAACAAAAATTAATAATTTTATTTATCATAATAAGCAGAAAATAGTACAAACTTTGCTAAAGTGATTGGTTTGAACAAATATTAACTCAGACATTATAAAAAAAAAACAAAAACATTATTTTAGCTAAAGTATTTGTATCAATACGGTTTTTTAAAGTTTTTTAAACAAAATAAATGACTTGTATGATTTGTTTTCACACAAAATCTGTTGCTTCATAAATGTTTTATACAAACATATATATTTTATATATATATATAAACATTTTTTTTCCCCTTAGGGTGTGCCTTTTGCCCTGTTGTATCTGGATGTATTTTAGCCGGTTTGCATTTACAGTACATCTTCATTTCAGTGTGTCTCCAGTGCAGCCGTATAGAGATGTGATCACAATTCATCATTCAAAATTCATTCTGTCTTTTTTGTCACTTATTACAAGCCCATCAGTAAAGGGAGGAACAAGAAATGGTTTACAAGTGAAGAAAAGTAATCTAGTGAATTTGTTTGATGAATAATTGGATATTGCTGATGTGTGCATCTAAGAAAACCATGGTTGTGATCACCTTTTCTACCATGTACTGTACAGTATGGACAAATATCAACGGAATAACTAAAGAATCATATGGTGTTACTGTGCAGAGTTAAGAACTGCAGCCTTTCCCCCCTGTGGGATTTAGATGACACGCTTTTCCATTTTATGAGAGCCATCAATCTAAGTCAATCTCCAACCATTCAAGTCTATTAAATAAGGCGTAAAATAGGCTGGCTCAGTTTTGACCCAGTGTCAAATTGGCACCTGAAATTTACTTCGACTCACCCAAAGGGAAAAGGAAGCAAGCGCTAAAATATTATTCATGTCAAGTTGCCTGCCAGGCAAGACAGAGAACGATAGGTGGGAAAGTCTGTTCAATACAAATCCATGGCACGATGTTGCATCACACACTTTGGGGAAGTTTAAACTCAGTCATCGTCTCTGACAGCCCACGATGATATTACTGCTGCATCATATGTGGAGATTTATGTTTTTTATGAAAACCTTCCAGTGGCAGAAATGAGCTGTTCCATCTTTATTTCCTCCATGGAGACAATTTGATAAAATACCTCTGCTAGTCCAAAATCTGGAAAAGGTTTGCTCATAAAAATGTAAAATGCAGATTCATTTGAGAATTAATGGATGGACAAGATTTGCATGCATCTCTAAACACGGTTATCTCTGAGTTTTGATGTGTCTTTTGGTTTAATGAAAGCAGAAGCTTATTAGGGAATATGGCCATGAGATAAATAATTGTGCTGTCATCGTAATTCTTAAAGTAATTTAGCTGAGCTAAGTTTGTTTTTGTTTGTTCTGCTGAATTGTCAGTTTAATGCTTAATGTGACAATCTGGGTTTATTATAGAGGTGTAAAAATACCATATAATATTCTGCAATAATATATATTGAACAAGAAATGCAATAATTAATATTTTTACTGCTAAGAACTTTTAAAAATCATGAAAATGAATATGGCAATATACACACCTTTAATGCAATCACTTGAAAATCACAGATGTTCTCATATTTGCATGTTTGTTAAGTTCATGTTTCATGCATAGACACATTTATCTGGGTTTGTTACAGTATGTATGGAAGCAGAACATGGAACTGTAAGTGATGTTTCTGCAACAAATGATCTTTTTCATGACATGAGTCATGACATGAGTCATGTCATGACAGCGACAGCAGAAGAGAATGCAGAGAGACAAGCACTGGAAGCTGCTAATGCTTATCAAATTGCATTATTCGCTTCGAAAAAAATGATTCTGGTGATTGGATGCAATCACCAGTTTTGTGGAGTGTAACGGAAACGTGATATAACAAGTAGTGTAACGAATTACTCCTGACAGAGAGTAAGTATTGTAATAACATTACTTTTGAAAGGCGTAAGGAGTAACAAGTAATAAATTACATTTGTTGAGTACAGAGGCTAACAATGATCACAGCTAAATAAGTCAAATTCAACAGTGTTTAATGACCACATTCAATCCACAGTTAAATCATAAATCTGATTCACATTGGACTGTGACATGAAGTAGTTAACAGTGTTAACAGGTTTGTGTTTTCACTCTGCTCAAAGATAGTACACACACGTGTGTTAGCATACCTCCCGGTGGGTTCTGCACTTTAATTACATTTCAGAATATCCCCTCAGTGGATAGATTTATCATATTGAGCTATTGTGTAAAAAGGATCTCAGCTTTCCCCAGCATTGCCAGTTCATGATTAGTGGCTAACCCCAAGGCGCGTGTCAACTCGCTGTCAAGCATTTGGCATTAGGCTGAGCTGTCGATCAATGCAAAGCCGTCTTAAGCCAAAATGACAATTCTGTAGTAGTTTAGAGAGTTTCAGTGATCCATCTATTGACAATGTACCAAGAAAAAATACCACCCACAGACAATGAGTTCTTCAACAGTGAAAATGTCATTAAACAGAGCTACACTTGAACGTGTACTGCCTCAACTGGCTAACATTCTGGCAAGGTTCTCTTAAAATTATGAATAAACATTCTTCCAAAACCATTTCTTCTAATAACATTCATCCATAAAACATTTGTTCAAAGTTCTCAATATAACAATCTCAAAATGTTAGCACAAAAACAGCATACATCATTTATGGAACCTTTTAAAACCATTTAGCAGCAGCACATTTTAAAGATGCATGCATGAAAACAGCATACATGCATTTTTGCTTCTGTCTGGCATTGAAATGGGCATTTATAGCATGGTATAATAAATGATCTGTGGGGTACTTTGAGCTGACACTTCACAGACAAATGCTAGGGACACGAATTTAAAGGGATAATTTAAAGGGATAATAGGTTCCCTTTATTGTTTTCTCTACTATGCACATAACCAAGAAAAAAAAGAATAATAAAAAAAAGCATGACAATAATGGACCTTTCGAACGTTAAAGAGATATTCAAAAATAATGTTTTCATAACTCAAAGGTAACACTGGAAAAATGTTCTTAGAACATATTTTTGTTAGCTGGGTACTTAGGACATATCTGTGTTTACATTAGCCATAAACCAAACAATGATTCAACTTGTCCTTCGCCAGTGGCTGGTGGTGATTATAGAAGACAATGTTCTCCTGCTACTGAGAGGGGCTGTGTTTGGTCAGCACAGATTTATACCTTAAGGTGTGCTGCATGGGCAGAGGCCAAGGAAAAAAAAAAACAGGCCATAACCATGTCTTGGTTGACCTCTGGCCAGTGTGGTTCCATCAGTAGTCGGCCCACTCATTTCAACAAGTCATGCTTGAAAATGTGGCCATTGCTCAAACTGGCCATTGAGAAAAACTGTGCCCTTTTGGCATTTCTCAAACGGTGCTGGTACCAGAGCCAATGCTTGACTGAAGGATGAAAAACAGATCTTTTGATCAGATCAATAGATTGGATCTTTGGGTCTCTAGGCACTAAAGCTCTTGTTCCCTTGTATGCTGGTTGAGATTATGATGAGGACTATCTCTAGCATGACCTAGCGCTGTGTATATGGTAATTTATGGTAACCATTTGAAAGAAAATTAAAGTAAAAAACTGTAAGCAACCTTACCATATATACAGAAAATGATACTGTAAGTACTACAGAGTTCTATTATGAAGTGCTAGATGGTGTAGACTGATAGGTTGTAGCTCAATCTGAAATAATCACATCATTATTCACATGCCGCATCTGACTGGTTTCTTTTCACATCAGCAGCCAATGAGCTTCCTGCTCAACATTCAAATACTGGCCTAGTGCTTGTGGTAGCACTTCAGAAGCCCTTCACCTTCCCCAGCTCCACCTGTATAGATCTGCTACAGAGGGATTTCATGTATATTGTCAGGCTAAACTCTCTGAGAATGTATTTTACTGTAAAATATTGTAAAACCCATGTGAAAATTTATATTAAATAAGACAGCCCTGCAGTGTGTAATGTGTTTTGACTGGAAACTTTTTTTGACTGGAAAATTAATGAGTGCGAACATGGCATTAGCTGAGGTAGTGTGCTTTTTTTTTTTTTTTTTTTTTTTTTAGCCAATCCCATTCTTTCTGTGCAGAGACTTTATTTACAAGACAACAGGGTATGAGCTCTAGTGTGACTGCAATGGAAGTAAGAATCTTTTCCTAATGGTTCCTTATGGATCCTTCCTTATCAGCTGTTGTGCCTTAGCAGTGTGCAGGCAAGGCGTCTGATTAGTTACCTCATTCTCTATGCGGACTGCAAATCTAATTATATTGGTGATTTAGGGAGAGTTGAAGTCTGTGGAAATAGTGCTAATTCTGCTCATCTGAATGAGCTCATTCACAGTAGTCAAGGATACCCATGTTTCAGCCTAAAAGGAAAAATATTTTGATTTCTTTGGGGTTGTTCTGACTTCAGCAGGAGCTGCTGAAAGCAACTTCAGAAATACCTGACTGGACCAAGGGCACCTTGTGGGGATGTGTGCCAAAGCAGAGGTTCCTCCGCATCCAGAACATTTGAGTACAGTTTTTAAACACATTATCCCTGTGAGTCAGCATGCAGGAGATAGCCAGATTCCAAATGTCATTTTTGTGCCCTTTAAAGGCACTGTGTGAGAGGGACTCTATTTGAAGCGTTGTTCGAAAACAAAAATGAGCAATATAACATGTTCACAAAGGGCCCTTCTACATGATGGTCACTTGAAGTTAATAACCTCGACCCATTTTTTATTAGGTGTCTTTAACGACTTTGTACTTACATTTAACCTCTTAACCAGCGCCCCTATTTTTGAGCATTTTCCGAAAAACGACTTACCCAAATAAAAATGTCTGTAGCTCTTGAACCCTAAGGTCTATATTTATAAATCTGGTATTGATTGAAAGTAGACACCTTAATCTTTGTTACTCTGGAGTTAAAATAACTCAAAATTAGTATAGCAACAGAGTAAAACAAGGTAAAACATACATAAAAGTGACTCGCGATATCTTTGAATAAAATATAATTAGGGAAAAAAGGATGAGGATTGGATGATAGGGCTTTGAAAACACCAATATGATCAAGCTGAATGTCTGTTCATGCTTTGATTCAAATTTGAGGATGATACTCCCAAAAATGTAGTTTCTGTAAGCTTTTATGTAAAAAAAAGTCTAGGCGTCCTTTCAAAAAAGCCATTTGGAGACCCCAAGTGGACACTTGGTAACCAACTGACCAAATGAGTCAAAACAACACATTACATTTATGTATATCAATTCAGAACTGCTCTGCCCACCAAAACACTGAAGAAAAAAATATTTATGAACAGCATTTGTAGTTTTTTTGGTTACCAAGTCTCCAAATGGTATTTTTTGAAAGGACGCCTAAATTATTCCTGAAATAATTAGTAATATGTATTGATTTTTTTTTTTATTATTATTATTATTATTATTTATTTTATTTTATTTTTTATTTTTTTTCACGTTTCACTTACAGAAACTATATGTATTTTATTTCAAGAAAAGTTTGGGAAATGTCATTTAGAGCTTTTATTTCAAGAAAAGTCAAGGAATCCATTTGTTTACATTTGTAAATGTCTTTCTCTGCTTATTACAAATACCCAACTACTGTAAAACTAAATACATTATTTATAGTATTTTCAGTGTAGGAAGACTCAAGGCAGTCACTAAAAATGTTTGTTCTCTGACCAACTGGATGCCAGTCACTGAAAATGTTTGTTCTCTGACCAACTGGATGCCAGTCACTGAAAGACAGGAAAGAGAGAGAAAGAAAGAAAGTGTGTAAACAAAACAAATCAAATCCGCAACACTGTGTTTACATATTTGTATTATCTCTCTCTCTCTCACACACACACACACACACACACACACACACACACACACACACACACACACACACCCAAACACAAACACAAACAAACGCGCACACACTCAAAACTCATACATACACATGGCACGCACAAACAAACACATCCATACCTCATGAAGTCCTCTCACTTCCTCCCCGTTGTCATGTTTACAATCTAGAACAGCACATGAACAAAACACATCAGACATATCATAATACATAACATATAAACATTCGGAGAACGCTGTTGACACTTACGTGCTAATGCTATCCATGGCTAGGGTGCATCTCAGTGCGTCTTTCTGCTGTTCTTCGCCACGAATTCGAAAAACCACACACAATAGCACTAAAAACGCCACAAAACTCTTATAAAGTCGACGTTCTATGATGGAGAGACTCAGATGTAAGCTTTTGCAGAAAATCCGTTCTCTGACACACACTCAATGTAGCGTAGAGACGCCGTACATATGTACGCGGCGTGCGTAAACTAAAGCGCACGAATGCAACCTAACTTTGCGCTTGGGTATTCCTGAATCCTGCTTACGCAAACTACGCAAAATTTCACTCGTTGTAAACGTCCTCGTGGTTGGCTAACACTTCCATCCATCAAAACTTTGCTGGCTATGCATTGGCTTGCTTGAAACAGCCAAACCTTATGACCGCAAGAGTGACACCCTGGTGAGCCAGTCAGTACCTCTCCGGAGACTTTGCGTCATGGACTGGGCTCTGATTGACTGAGAGAGACGGGGGAGGACTCATTTTACTCGGAAGAGTCTATTCTATGGGAAATGTATGGCATTTCAACGCTGGAACACGAATTAGAATCGATATTTCTTTGAAAATGGACGTTATCGATAACTATAACTCGAATCGCTCATGTAAACAAAGGATGATCTTTCGGTTTTTACCCCATTTACTCTTTGTTTTGGATTAAAAACTGGTATGCATTTTGAACAGTGAACTCTTACCTTGAAATGTGTGCTGTTGTTTCTAAGATAAGTCGGAGCTGATCGGAGCTATATGCAATGAAACGGAAGTAGTGCCGTTTGCTTTTACGGTTTACATGGCTGTGACTCTTCAGCATTTATGTTAACCCTTTCCTCTCTGGTGTTTTGATTCCGAAAAAAAGCTCAGAACATGAATCTTGAGTGTTTTAGCTTTCAACTGATATATAGTTTTTGATAGTTGATTGAATATATTTCTAAAACAAAGGTAATTAAAAACGTAGAGACGCCTAAACACGCCCTTCCGGCCCGCCCGCGGGCCGATGCGGGTTAACAGAATACACATATTTTGTGCATTTTCAATTAATTTCTGTAATTAAGTTGGCTTGGGAAAGCCAACTTACTGAAATCCTATTTAAACTTCTTCTTCTTCTTCTTCTTCTTCTTCTTCTTCTTCTTCTTCTTCTTCTTCTTCTTCTTCTTCTTATTTTTCTGATGGCAAAATTTTTAGACACTAACTCCTCCTAGACCGTTCAAGCTACATACTCCAAACTCGGGTCAGATCTTCATACTGTTCTGACTTAGATTGCTATATCTTTTCAGACTGGTTTGAGTTATGGTTTTCTTAAAAATTAATATTACAAATCAAAAAAAGTCCCATAGACTTTCATTGACCAAAAGTCCATGTCTGTTTGAACTATGTTTAATGTAAACTGCTAGAAGCCATTGATACTAAATTAAGCTTTAAGCTATCTATGTTCTTTCTAACTAATAACTAATCTATCTATCTATCTATCTATCTATCTATCTATCTATCTATCTATCTATCTATCTATCTATCTATCTATCTATCTATCTATATTCAAACCTTATCTATCTATCTATCTATCTATCTATCTATCTATCTATCTATCTATCTATCTATCTATCTATCTATCTTCAAACCTTATCTATCTATCTATCTATCTATCTATCTATCTATCTATCTATCTATCTATCTATCTATCTATCTATCTATCTATCTATCTATCTTGCTAGTTATGCTAAAAAAATGCTAAAATCATGCTAGCGACTTGCTAGTCATGCTAAAATCATGCTAGCGGCTTGCTAGTCATGCTAAAAATCATGCTAGCGACTTGCTAGTAATGCTAAAATCATGCTAGCGACTTGCTAGTCATACTACAATCATGCTAGTGACTTGCTAGTCTTGCTAAAATCATGTTAGTGACTTGCTAGTCTTGCTAAAATCATGCTAGTGACTTGCTAGTCATGCTAAAATCATGCTAGTGACTTGCTAGTCTTGCTAAAATCATGCTAGTGACTTGCTAGTCATGGTAAAATCATGCTAGCGACTTGCTAGTCATGCTAAAATCATGCTAGCGAATTGCTAGTCATGTTAAAATCATGTTAGCGACTTGCTAGTACTGCTAAAAATCATGCTAGCGACTTGCTAATAAAGCTAAAATCATGCTAGCAACTTGCTAGTCATACTACAATCATGCTAGTGACTTGCTAGTCTTGCTAAAATCATGCTAGTGACTTGCTAGTCATGCTAGAATCATGCTAGTGACTTGCTAATCATACTACAATCATGCTAGTGACTTGCTAGTCTTGCTAAAATCATGCTAGTGACTTGCTAGTCTTGCTAAAATCATGCTAGTGGCTTGTTAGTCATGCTAGAATCATGCTAGTGACTTGCTAGTCATGCTAAAATCATGCTAGTGACTTGCTAGTCATGTTATAATCATGTTAGCGACTTGCTAGTCATGCTAGAATCATGCTAGTGACTTGCTAGTCTTGCTAAAATCATGCTAGGGACTTGTTAGTCTTGCTAAAATCATGCTAGTGACTTGCTAGTCATGCTACAATCATGCTAGTGGCTTGCTAGTCATGCTAGAGTCATGCTAGTGACTTGTTAGTCATGCTAGAATCATGCTAGTGACTTGTTAGTCATGCTAAAATCATGCTAGTGACTTGCTAGAAACATGCTAGTAACCACCCTGGGTACCCTAGTAACTGCATAGCAACACCTTAGCAACCACCCCGGGTACCTTGACAACCGCATAGGAACACCTTAGCAACCACCATGGGTACCTTAGCAACCACATAGCAACACCCTAGCAACCACCCCAGGTACCTTAGCAACCGCATAGCAACACCTTAGCAACCACCCCAGGTACCTTAGCAACCACATAGCAACACCTTAGCAACCACCTCGGGTACCCTAGCAACCGCATAGCAACACCCTAGCAACCACCCCGAGTACCTTAGCAACCACATAGCAACATCTTAGCAACCACCCTGGGTACCCTAGCAACCGCATAGCAACACCTTAGCAACCACCCCGGGTACCCTAGCAATGACATAGAAACACCCCAGCAACCACTCTCAGAACCTTAGCATCTAACTTGAAGCTTCTATCTATCTATTTATCTTCAAGCTTTAAAACTGCTGAAAACTTTAAACTATTTCAGAATGAAAACCATCAAACTTAAAACTTTTAAACTTTTTAAATTTTATAACTTTTTAAACTTATTTAAACTTATTTAAACTTCTTTAAACTTTCTGGTCCGGCTTTCTCAAGCCAACTTAAAGTTTGTCTTGACACAGTGGTATCAACACTGTTGATACCACTAAACCTTAACCCACCCTTAAATCTAACCATAACTCCACTTTAGTAGCAGCAAGTGATTTACAATATGGCATGAACACAAAATAGGTAAATTTCACCTAACATTTTTTATTATTATAAAATAAAAATAAAGGTGCTTTAAAAGGTCATTCACAGCAATGCCATAGAAGAACCATTTTTGGTTCCACAAAGAACCATTCAGTCATCACCCCCTCTTAGCTTTTTATAATCTGAAAAACCTTCTTTCACCACAAAGAACCTTTTGTGAAACAGAAATGTTCTTCAGATGTTAAAATTTCTTTATGGAACCGTTTAGACAAAATTGTTCTTCTATGGCATCGTGAAGCATCTTTAATTTTTAAGAGTGTAGGTATATAATGTAGGTAAAGACACCCAATTATAAGTTTTTCTTTATACAGTTATTTACCCACATTGGCTAATGAATGTTAAATGATTAGTTCACCCAAAAATGAAATTCACCCTATGATTTACTCATCCTCAAGGCATCCTAGGTGTATATAACTTTCTTTTTTCAGTCAAATCCAATCGGAAATTGTCTTGACTCTTCCAAGATTTAGAATGGCAGTGGGAGGATGTTTCTGTTCAACAGTTCAAAAGAAGTCATCCATCCAAAATAAAAAGTGCTCCACACATCTCCAGAGGGTGAATAAAGACCTCATGTAGCAAATCGATGCATTTTTGTAAGAAAAATATCCATATTTAAAACATAAATAACAACAATAATCACTGTTCTCTAGCTTGCGCTAACTGTCATACATGCAAGCCATTCCAGACGGATATTGCACATACGCCGCTAATCTCGCGAAAACCAACGTTTGTTTACAGGAGCAAAGGAAGCAAAGTTTCCTTACTTTAGTAAAGGAAAACCAGTCTCTTCTCAGCCTATATTGAAATCCTCTGACATTTTTCTTTACAAATCCTCTTTTTGTACTTTTCTAATTCATGACCGTTGTTTTGTTTTGCTATCTTGTCTCCGCTTCCGCGTTCGTCACTTCTCAGCGACGCATGCGCAATGCATACAGAGCTTCTGTTGTGAGCTCTCTGAGCACTTTTATTATGGATGTATGCACTTTATTTGGACTGTTGGACTGTTGAACAGAAACACCCACCCAGCTTGAAAGATCCAGGATAATTTTTAATATAACTCCAATTGGTTTTGACTGAAAAATGAAAGTCATACACACCTTGGATGCCTTGAGGGTGAGTAAATCATGGGCTAATTTTCATTTTTAGGTGAAATAACCCTTGAAGTGATGCACTAGCCTAATTCTACATTTAAAAAAAAGGATACTGTTTATTGTGAAGTCACATTATATAACTGCAATTTAATTTTAAAACACTCTAGAACTGCTCCTTTAAACATTTTGTAAAAGTGAAGCAACTAGTAGCCTGTTGATATCTGACAGGCAAATGTTAGACAGCAATGCCCTGAACCTTCACTTTAAGTGTTTAAAGGTGATGTTCAGTTTCAGTTAGAATTCCCTTGATATTTTAGCCTCACTGTAATGTTTTCCCCCTTTTCCTGTTTCTGAGAGTCTGGCATTACACTAGAGTAAAAATTGACTTTCACAGGAAAATATACATATTCTCCAGATGGCTGCTAGATTTAATATAACATATGGTCAAAATCAAATTCTAGGAATGATTATCTGACCCTGACTGATGCACAGTAAATTACATGAGTGATTCAAATAAAACTGTCTCCTTGAAAAAACATTATGCCAAAACTGACAACTCGTTTTTTTATACTCCATGTGGTGATGCATATGTTAAATATTCACATTAAGTGAATACATAAAGTACAAAATCACAATATGTCTTCATGTTTTTTTAACAGGTGCAGTTACACTAAGGGAGGGAGAATGAGTCATGCTGCAAGTGACATACTAGCCTGAGGTTTTTCACAGCACAGGAATAATAATAATAATAATAATAATAATAATAATAATAATATCTCGGTAACTAACTATTAAAAAAACAAGACTATTGACTGGGTCTGTTATGACTGACCACCCAAAACTAGTGTTACAAGACCATAATAGCGAGATAGGAAGGATCATGATCCAATCCATTACTAGATTATAGGCCTAAAACAGCAATACAACTTTGTTCATATACATTGTCTGGATTAGTAATTTGTGCTTTCTTAAGGAATTTATGAAGTTATATTTATTTATTGAGGGTTTAGTTCATTTCTCTCAGCATTAGGGCCAACACATAGGGGGAGAGTGGGGACAGTTGCAATGTGTGGCAGTTGCAACATTGCTTATTTCTTCAAGCTGGAATAAGATACAGTGATAATATTCATACTGCACATGCTTTATTGGCCCCTCATACTTCCTGGAAGAAATCAGTCACATGTGATCATTTCTTCTACCCAAAATCATTTTCTTGGTAAAAAAGTAAGTTTTTTAAAGATTAGATTTTTGGTCATAGTGTCTAAGTTGTTTGTGTGACGAATTGTAAAAACATAACATTTTAATCTGTGCGTTCTTAGTTTCTAATAGGCATAGCTAGCGTGTGCCAATGATATGTTGTCAAGCTAATATACCAATTTTTATCATGGCTACACACTGTTGCAACCATCCCAACATGCTGTCCCTTACCACAATATTGATTTAAAAGCTTGCCATAACATTACATAATTGTAATTTTATAATGATAATACTAATGAACCCCTTTAATAGTTAGTTATCTCTCCTTTTTTTACGTGAATAGGTAAAAAAAATCTACTTGTTACTTAACAATGTTTTTAATTTACTATTCTTTGTTTTTTTTTTTTTTTTTTTTTTTACAGCCAATTTACCTTATTGAAGACCGTGACTGTGAACAAATAAAATAAAGAAATTGCAAAATTATATTTAAGAATGATTTCATTACATTTTATTGAATGTTGCAACTGTCCCCTATTTTGGGGACGGTTGCAACATTTCACTTTGTCTATTTAAGTGTAAAGTGTACGTATATTATAATATGTACACATGTTGCAACAATATGGGTGAGTAGCTGACAGATGCGGCTTTATTGTATTAAAATTTCGGCTTTCTAATACAAACAGTCTCTGAGAAACTAAAGAAAATGTAAAAAGTGTTGCAACCGTCCCCACTCTCCCCTATTTCACATACAGTTCAAGTTTTTCTTTATCAGATAGTCTATTTGTGTAAAATGTGTGTCATTGGCTTTCAGGAAACAAAACAAAAACTTTTGCCTTTGTTTTTTGGACTTTTGTCTTTTGTGTGAAAATATTAATGGAAAAGAGATGTGTGAAGATTCTTCAAAATAATCTAGGTTTTCAGGTTTTGGAACATGAGTTGTAAAATAATAACATAACGTTGGCTAAACTCTTACTTTAATTGGTGATGCTCTGCCAAAGGGTCACCGTAGCCTTCATCTAACGGCTTCGAAACGATCGACGACGATGTATTTAAACCCTCCTCCGAGCGGGAAATTTGTCGCCATCCAGCACCAATCTGCGAGTGAGGGAAGGAGGGGGCGGGAAGGTTCGTTTCAGGAGGGCAGGCTTTCCAACGTTACTAGCGCTCCCCCACTACCCTCATTTCAGCATCTGAGGCAAATACTTCAAAATTCACCCATTGGACATGAAAGAATTTACTGGAAAATAAGTGGAAAAAACAAAGGGGGAAATCAGCTGCCAGAGCTCAGAAAGTGACTGAAGTCCGTCGGAAGAAAAAAAGGATTTATCTCTGGAGAGGTACATTTCATATTATAATGACTGAATGATGCGTAAAATGTGTGTCATATAGAACTGAAGACAGGGAAACGCCGCTAAAGACATGTCTTCGTAAAATCCCGCAGTGTTTTATTCACGAGTAAGTGTGTTTTTGAGAGGAACACGTCATTTGTTTTAAGGTTTAACAGGTCTCCTCTCGCCACAGCAGACTACAGATACACTGAGGTGAACCTGACAAGGAGCGAGAGCTTATCACGGGCAAGACTGACGACTGTTACTTTGAGTGGATTTCACTTAAATATTTTTACAGACATTCCTTCTTCCCATATATTAAAATAAATTTTAGGCACGCTGTCGATCGTTAGCTATTTGATTCACACTATTGAAATATACTGATGATGCGACATAAAGCTTTTGTTTTACTGAGGTGAAAGTAAACGTCTAACTATGAGTTGTGCCTTTTATAGTCGTCTATTTTACTAATGGAAAATGTGAAAGAAAATTGATTACTCTTGTAATACCGTATAACCTTGAATGAAAAGTTGCTACATTTTAAGATTCTTCAAGATTATTTCCATAACTACAAAATTCCAGTGTGTTATCTGGGTAGGAATGTGCTATTGTCCTCATACTCGGAGAACTTAAATATTCTTAAATATTGCAATATTCCTACGAATAAATTCAGTGTTAAAAAATACAGCTTAGCCTTGGAAATTCGATCGATCAGATCTCCCAGTGTGCTAGAGATAACACTTGGATTGCGCGTGCGTTTTCTGTAGTTTGTTCCGTCTGCTGGTTTTCATATCGTGACAAATCATTTTAGTCAATGCATAGCCTATTATGGTCTTCATGGAGTTACTTCATTTATGAGCTCAACAGTAAAGCGCTTATGCAACCGGTTTCTAATGCAAGTAAGCTTGCTTCCAAATGGGTGGAAGACGTGTGACTGTTTATTAAGAGAGAGAGAGAGAGAAAGAGAGAGAGAGAGAGAAAAGGAGGATTTAGTGCGCAAACAAGCGCCTAGGGTTTGTATGAATACACTTTTATCATGTAGCTACTGTAGGTCCTGCATTTACACGGTGCTTATAAAAACTGTTGCAGCTTTCATCACAATGTTGAATGGAAATTGACCACGAAATAAAAATTCTGTCATTATTTAATATTGTGTTGTCCTTCCCAACGGGCTATTCATCCATCCATCCATTCGATCCTACATTGGACATGCAGTTTGGAATATGAATGGATGGATGTTGTTGATTTTTTTCCCCCCTTTTCTGCTGTGAACCATTCAGCATATTCCAAACATCCTGAAGCCATATGTGTTTGTAAGGAACATAATGAAAATATTAAATTATTTCTCTTTGCAGATTTTAAATCCCATTCACACTTGTAAGTCAGTGTTAGAACCAAGGATGTTCAACATGTTTACTGTCAGTCTTGCTATGATGTTTTAAAGTGGCATGTTTGACAAAACTTAAATTTATTTGTTTATTTATAGGTCTTTTGGCTTTCATTTGATAGGAAAGAGTAGGAGTGGCAGAGATCGGAGAAATTCAAGCTCAGGTTTACATGCAGTACAATGCCATGACATTCAGTGCATGTGCATTCAATGACAGTTTGTTGGGGGATTTGGAGAGAAATATATGAAATTGGAAAAACTATTCACATTTTAGTTTTTTTTAGTTTTTTTGAACTTTTTTTTAAGTTGTAGAACTTAAAATATTGACTATATAATACTTCCGTTGTTATTCAAGGTTTATTATGATTTTTAGAGCTTAAAAGGCCTTGTTCCTATTCACATGGATTGGAGCAGCATGATCATTTTTGGCAACATCTGCATTTTACAGATTAAAGAAAGCAATATGATTTTGGATCTAGAACTGTAACTACCTTACAATACACATTTGTCTTGCTTCAATACATTTTGATACAAAATTATAACATAATTTGATAACAACAGAATGTTCAAGAAACAGAGGGAGAGTCATATCATATCCATAAGAGAAGAGTCTTCTGGTTCATGTTCAGTCCCATGCCCCATGAAGGCAGCTCTGCTTTCAACGTTTGCTCTTATTCAGACAATCTATTTCTAATTATTGAACTTGAACATTATTAAACCTGGCCACATGAATGTGTCTTCACAGAATGAATACAAATTCAATGGACTTCACATCACTGAAAGCAACAGATGGGCTGCATTTTTACTGTCAGCTAGCACTAGCACTCGTGAGAAAATTTAGTGTTTGCCACTTATAATGAAAGTGTATTGAGCTTCAGGATGCAGAACGTTGAGTTTCATTTTCGACAGTTTGTAGATCTGCTTGCCGAAGAGAGATGCTCATCTCTGGCAGGCCTTATCTGTGGAAATGCTTGTTGCAGTCTTCAGCTGTTGTGGTTGACTACAGAGAGCTGGTACAACACTATCACACATTTATTTTATTTCTTAATTATTGTTTTGGTGTTTGCTGTGGTGAAATTTACATGATTTTATTTTTTCAGTGAACTATGCTTTTAGAAAAACAGAAACTGTTTAAACTTTTTTATACATACATGCTGTAGTTCACAATAAAGGTTGAACAGTAAGAAGAATGAACTCACATAGCATTGGTTTTGGTGTATATTCCAACCCTTCAGACACAAGGCGTACAGCTGTGAAATGGCCTGGAACAGATTGAAAACCACATTAAAGATGTGAAGACCATAGCCCAGATATCTTGGCAAGGCCATGGTAATGAGGGCAGTGGTAGATAAGAAACATGGCAGGTTAAGTGCTGAAAGCTGAAGGTCTGTGAGCTCCAGAAGACTCCTCCCTCAAGGGAGCCATTTTCAGCTAGCCTGTGAGCTCGGCTCAGGCCAGAGTTACAATTATAGCTCCAAATGCAGTGTTCAAAGCAAGAAAATAAACCCACTTTCAGCACTTCTGCAAAACTGAGAGGAGTGGGCAACAGTTTATGTCTGCTCTCTCTCTCTCTCTCTCTCTCTCTCTCTCTCTCTCTCTCTCTCTCTCTCTCTCTCTCACTTCCGGTGTGACGTGTGACTGTTGAGTGTGAGAGGAGCGTTTGCGTGCGAATTGGAGCTTGTGAGTGAATGTTTTTCTTTTTTCTCTTCTTTCTTTTTTTTTCTTTCTTTCTTGATTAGGTTAGTGTTAAGAAGTGGTGGTGTATTTGTTGGTTTGGGCCGCGTGCTACCGTCTTTTTTTTGCGGGCAGCATGACGGCCCCACGTATGCAAGGTTTGAGTAAACTCACGCGGCGCCATGGAGTAAAAGTGGCGGCCGCGGTGAGCGTGGAAGACTGTTGCCTGGCTGCAGGAGAGGTTGTTGGGCATGAACATATCATGTCGGCCTCCAGAATGAACAGTGCCATTGTCATCTTTCTTAGCTCTGTTGAAAAGGCAAATGACCTAGTTGAGAATGGTATAGTGATTGAGAATCTTTTTACTCATGTTCTACCACTTTCTATGCCATCAAAAAAAGTTTTGTTGTCGAACGTGCCGCCTTTCATTAGCAATGAAACTTTGGTGGGAACTTTATCCCGATATGGAAAATTAGTCTCACCTATTAAAATGATACCGATTGGTAGTGGATCTCCTCTTTTGAAACATGTGGTTTCATTTAGGAGATTCGTTTACATGATCCTAAAAGATGACGAGGATTTAGATCTTTCTCTGCATATAAAAGTGGACGAGTTTGATTATGTCGTTTATGTTACCACGGACAAGATGAAGTGCTTTAAATGCGGATTAGCGGGCCACTTGCTCCGTGCCTGTCCTGGGAAAAATACGGAAAACGGCGCAGTGGCTGATGACATTAATGTTAGGGAGCCAGTCGAGGCTGGTCCGTCAAACGCGGTTCGGCCGGCGACAGAAACGGGAGTGGCGGGGACAGGTGCAGCGGGAACAGGTGCGACAGAGACGGGTGCAGCGGGGGCAGGTGCGGTGGAGGACATAGCTGCAGAAAATCCGCCCGCGGCCGAGAGTGCGGCGATCCAGGTAAATGAACCTGAAAATGTGGTTGAGGAAAATAGACCGGGTGATGTCGAAACATCGAATACGCAAAAAAGTGTTAATTTACCTAATGTTTTACTGCGCGATTCTTTTTGTGATGGCATTGAAATGGAGACAGAGCAGATCGATTTCAAAGTTCCGTCGAAAAGGAAAACATCTGACGAGTTTCAGACGGTTAGAGCTAAGAAAGCTGACATGGATGCTTGTTGTGGTGAAAGTGACAGTGAATCTTCTGATTCTAGCGTCAGTCTCTCTCAGTGTGACTTCTCTAGTCGAGGTTGTGAAGTGGAAGACATTAAACTGTTTTTAAAAGCTACTAAAAACAAGAGAGGGGTCTGTGTAGCTGATTATTTTTCTGACACGAAGCAGTTCGTTGATAAAACCAGGTTTTTTATGTCGGAGAGTTTGTTTACAAACAAGGAGTTATATCGACTAAAAAAGATTGTGAGAAAACTTACTTCTGACAATGACAATGATGGTAGTAAGAAAGTATAGTAGCCTGGCTAGTAATGTGGTGTGTGTTTATGGAGTGCTAATTTGTGTCTTAGTCTCTTTTATTTCTCCAAGTATGAGTGAAGTGAGTATTGCGACTTTAAACACAAATGGAATAAGAGAAATAAGAAAAAGAACAGCTATGTTTCAAGTAGTTAAACAAAAAAGAATAGATGTCCTTATGTTGCAAGAAACGCATAGTGACTTAAGGAATGCATCTGATTGGGCAGAGGAGTGGGACGGGGTCTCTGTGTTGAGCCACAATACCTCTGTTAGCGGAGGGGTGGCTATTCTTTTTTCTAAAGCTTTTAATCCAACTTCTTATCAGGTTGATGAAGTAGTCAAGGGCAGGCTCTTAAAAGTAAGAGCTATTTTTGAGAATTTTATTTTTGTTTTTATTTGCGTGTATATTCCAACTGCACCAATAGAAAGAATGTTATTTTTAAATACTTTGTGTTCAGTCTTACAGAAATGCTGTGTAGAAGAATATTTATTCGTGGGTGGTGACTTTAACTGTACACAGTCAAACTTGGACAGAAACCATATTGAACCTCACTTGCCGTCTCGTAATCGTTTGATCCAGCTTGTCAAAACCCATGAGCTATGTGATGTTTGGAGACAGGTTAATGGGGCACAAAAACAGTATACTTGGACTCATGTTCGTGACAGTGTGATCTCGCTGGCAAGATTGGATCGTTTTTATGTTTTTAAGCATCACTGTAATATTGTAAAGAAATGTTTAATTATCCCAGTGAGTTTGTCTGATCACAGTATGGTGCTGTGTTCTGTGTTTTTAAATTCCGTTAAACCAAGAAGTGCATACTGGCAGCTTAACACTAATTTGTTAAGTGACAGGTACTTTAAGAACATGTTTAAACTGTTTTGGGATGAGTTCAGAACCACAAAGGGTTCTTTTAAGTCTCTACGACAGTGGTGGGATTTTGGGAAAGCCCAAATAAAACAATTTTGTTTGCAGTATACTCAAAACGTCACTAGAGAGACAAGTTTGATTATGAACACCTTGGAGACTGACATTTTAAAACTTCTAGAGTTAGCTGAGTCAACTGATGGCCAGAGGTATTTAGATTCATTGTCAAAGAAAAAGACACAGTTGACTGATTTATTGAACATCAAAACACAGGGGGCTCTGGTCAGGTCAAGGTTCCAGAGTGTGGACCAAATGGATGCTCCATCCAAATTCTTTTTTAACCTGGAGAAAAAGAACGGTCAGAGCAGAGTCATTCATGCTCTGCGCTCTGAGTCTGGAGGTTTATTGACAGATTTTGCGGACATTCGCAAGAGAGCAGTTGTGTTCTATGAAAACCTGTATAAAAACGAACTTGGGCCAGAATACAGGAATGACAGCAATTTTTTCAGCGACTTACCCCAGGTGTCTGAGGAAGTCAATGCTGAGATCTCTGGTGCTTTGAGTATGGGCGAAATGTACAAGGCTCTACAAGGAATGGAGTCTGGAAAGGCGCCGGGCATTGACGGCCTGCCAGTAGACTTTTATAAGTCTTTCTGGTCAGAACTGAGAGAAGACTTTCTGGAGGTAGTGAATGAAAGCTTGGCTGAAGGCCAGCTGCCTCTGAGCTGCCGTAGAGCAGTGCTTACCCTCCTGCCCAAGAAAGGAGACCTTACAGACATAAAGTGCTGGCGGCCCGTTTCGCTACTCTGTAGCGATTACAAACTGCTCTCGAAAGCCTTGGCTAATAGGCTAGCAGGAGCGATGGATGGTGTCATCCATCCTGACCAGACCTACTGTGTTCCTGGTAGGTCAATATTTGACAATGTTTCTTTGATTCGGGATATTGTAGAGGTCTCCAAGATGATGAATCTAGACTGTGGGTTAATCTCATTAGACCAGGAGAAAGCATTTGACCGTGTGGAACATCGCTATTTGTGGAGAGTTTTAGAGGCTTTTGGGTTTTGTAAAAATTTTATAAGTTGTATTAAAGTTCTTTACAGTGGCGTTGAGAGTATTCTGAAAGTGAACGGTGGTTTATGTGCTCCTTTTAAAGTTCATAGAGGTGTCAGGCAGGGGTGTTCATTGTCGGGTATGCTCTACTCTTTGGCAATAGAGCCACTTTTGCAGCAAATACGGGTCAAACTTTATGGTTTATGTTTGCCAAACTGTGTAAGGAGTCTTACATTGTCAGCTTATGCTGACGATGTCATAATTATGATTAGTAAGCAAAGTGATATCCAAGTTTTGTCAGGTTTACTTAAAGTTTTTAAAGGGCTATCTTCTGCCAATGTAAACTGGAGTAAAAGTGAAACCTTAATTTTAGGTGAGTGGGCAGGTGGGAAACCAGATCTCCCTAAAGGGTTAGTTTGGGGAAAATCAGGTTTTAAATACTTAGGAGTGTATATTGGTGATGAGTTAACAGTGCAAAAGAATTGGGAAGGAGTTATTGAAAGAGTTAAAGGCCGCCTGGAGAAATGGAGATGGTTAATTCCAAAAATGTCATATAGAGGGCGTATATTAATAATAAATAATTTAGTTGCTTCTTCAATATGGCATAGGGTTGCATGTATTGATCCTCCATCGCATCTGTTAGTAAAAATCCAGGCAATTTTAGTAGACTTCTTCTGGGATAAATTGCATTGGATCCCACAGAATGTTTTATTCTTGCCTAAGGAGGAGGGTGGACAGGGCTTAATTCATCTTCAAAGTAGAGTAGCAACTTTTCGGATGCAATTCATTCAAAAACTTCTTCTTGGTTCAGCTAAATGTAGATGGTGTGCTGTTGCATATGTGATTTTACGTAAACTTGAGAATCTGGGACTAGATAAAACTCTTTTTTTACTCGACCCACTGAAATTGAACACTTCTGGATTACCAGTTTTTTATAGGAACCTCTTTAAGGTGTGGAGTCTTTTCGTTTTAAAAAAAACAGAGGATTCAGAGTCACTTCATTGGTTGTTAGAAGAGCCTTTAATCCGCGGAGCACGTCTGGATTTGTCTGCCAGTGGACTGTACCCAGGACTTAATAAGACACTCACTGACAGTAAAATCATCACTTTAGGACAGTTACTGAAAGTATCAGGAATGGATTTCATGAATGATGAAGCAACGGCTCAACATCTGGAGATTCGATCAATCCGTCTAGTTGCACAACTATTGGTGAAGTGGCAGAAGCTTCTTAATGCAACGGAAAGACTTTTGTTGGTTGAGTATGGTGATGGTCGATGTGAACCAGATCCTGAAGACTCCTTTCCTTGTCTGTTTCTTTCACCGAATCTAGAAGAGGTCTCTGGAGTGTTTTTAAAAACTGTTCAATCTCTGTGTGTAGATTTCTTTTCTTGTTCTGGCAGAAGTTTGTATAAGTATTGTGTTGTTATTTTTAACAAAAAATTGTTAAGTAAGAAAATTGATACTCCATGGCGTGATTTTTTTAAATTGAATGTAGACAGAAAACCTGAGTGGAGAGCACTTTATAAACCACCGTTGACAAAAAAGACAGGTGACTTACAGTGGAGAATTCTTCATGGCGCTGTCGCCGTGAATGCTTTTATTTCTGTTTTAAATCCTGAGGTTGACGCTCAATGTCCTTTTTGCACTGAGAGAGAAACCATCTTTCATGCTTTTGTAAAATGTGTAAGATTGGAGCCTTTATTTTTGCTTTTAGGAGTCATTTTTCAGAGGTGTAATGAAACTTTTTCTACTGTGTTATTTATTTTGGGTTTTAAATATGTGTTGAAAAATAGATTTGTATGTCAGTTGTTAAATTGTGTTTTAGGCCAAGCAAAATTGGCTATTTATATAAGTAGGAAAAAGAAAGTTGAGCAAAATTTGGGGCAGAATGTAGTAGCAATGTTTTCAAACATGGTGAAAGCAAGAATATTGATTGATTTCGCTTATTACAAGCAAATGGATGATCTCATTACCTTTGAAGGTATTTGGTGTTGCAACGAGGCTTTGTGTTCTGTTTCTGAAGGTGATTTGTTTTTTACACATCCATTGTGAGTTGAGGTTGCTCTTAATATTTATGCACAGTGTAATTTAATTGTACTGTGAGATGTATTTGTAATAAAAGTTTTGTTAAATTCTCTCTCTCTCTCTCTCTCTCTCTCTCTCTCTCTCTCTCTCTCTCGCTTTCTTTCTCTCTAGCTTTAGTTCCACTAACTTCAAGGAAAGATTAATGCTGTACATTAGCATTTCACTTTAAAGGAATGGTGCCGAAGTGATTAAAGTTACTGGGAGGAATTATTAGTTTGTGCTGTTGTTTGTCACAACCATCCATTATTCCTAACTTTTAAAACTGGCTTCTGTCCCCAAGATATCAAAACGGCTTGTCCTTTTTCAGGCAGCTGGAATTTGCATATTAAAATTGAATTAACTTTTCTATATTTATTTATTCATAAGGTTGGAGGCAGGCAATGTTATTCTAGAATTTTAGACCCTCTTCGACTCCCTGACATTTGACCACCTGTTTTAATCTAAATGAGCCATGACTCATCTACCGTGGAGTTGCAGGGTTTTGCTATTAACCTTGCCCTACCCTTTTCACCTTGTTTTCAATATCACATAGGCAGAGCGAGGCATATAACAAGATGACTTCTTAACTGTGACTGTCTCTAAACAGACTTTTCACCATTGCTTCAACCTTTCAAGTGCTTGGAGCTCAGAGCCTCTTTCTTAGTGGGCGGCTATGCTGGAAAGAAGTGAAAAATCCAGATTTACACGTCAAACTGGGATGGCTGAAGAAAAGCACAGCTTTTTTTCCAACACAGGAAAATGTGTCTGAGCTCTCCAAATCCTTAGTATTTGCTATTCCTAGATGACTCAGCAGTTTTTACACCTCTGAAGTAGGATTATTTGACAATCCCCACTGAAATTTGCATGTGGTCAGCATGCAGGTGGAAAACACAATGGAGAATGTGCCAGCTAGACTGTCAAACTTATCTGTTATCTCATGTCAGACCTGGCCTGGTTGTGTCTGACGGAGATATTAGCATAGGTGAGAATTTTTTTCCTCCCCCATACAGCTTCCTTTAAGAGAATGATACATGATGCAGTTTACCTGTGCAATTGTTTCTTTATTATTACACAAACACAAGACTTACTATTAGCATACTGTAAAAGAGATCGATTTACTTTGATGTGATTGTGTTAGGAATGTCAGCTTGAGCTTAAATCACTGTCCCTTCAGCTGCATAACCAGAAAGGAAAGTAGAGCTGGGGTTAATCAATTCTGACAGGAGGTAAACTAGGTGAGCCTTTTTAATGGCAAGAAGACTCTACCGGGGTCAGTCAAGAGCTTGTCACTCACTAGTACAAGCAGTGAGTAGACAGAGATATGTGAAAAGAGAATGAGAGTCGGCCTAGAGCACTCATGACTCACTGATTTAGCTCATGCACCTACGGAGCTGTTTTAGCCCAATAAAAATCTACTTTTTATATTCATCCAATTCGGAAAGATCACTTCACATAGAAATATTTTATATATTTAATATGCAAAACTGTAATTCATCTGTGAAGACTTTTTATACGAAGGCAAATTCATCAGTCATGTTAGTTTAGATTCTTTAATTTCCAAAAGAAATCAAATATGGTAATTTGTTCTCTTCCAGTACATAGGTTTTACACTTCAGTGGCCAGCACTTCTCATCTTCTAAAGATAGTTGTCAGACATTTTAGCATGCATATAATGTTCATTAAGTAGCTTCAAGGGTGTTTTGACTTTATTTGATTCTTGACCCAAACCACCTCAAATAAATATTGATAAACTGTGTTTGATAAGACTAGTTTGAAGGGAACATGCTTTTATTAAGCAAGTCCATTTTTTTTCTTTGTTCAATTTTTTATTGACAGCTGAACTTGGAAGTTGAAGAGACAAAAGGGAAAACAGAGGACTTGCAAAGTCAAAGATAAGGACGGAATTAATTTTAGGTCAGAAAAAAAATCCAGGTCACAGCCTCACATTCTCCCCATAGCTTAACTGCTTATCTTCTTCAGAGACTTTTTGGTGGCTGCCTGCTCACAAGCATATAATGACCTGGACTCGCCCATAAAAATTCAGCCCGCTAGCCATAGTGGGCTTCAGGCACAGATTGGGACAATTACTCAGACCTTGGTCATTTCTCTACTTTTCATCCGTCTGGTCCTGTGGCTGCACTAGCCTCGTTAACTATGCGTTGACTGCACCACAATAATTTTCTCCTGCCTGCCAGAGCCCAGTCAACTTTTTACTTTTCATTTCTTCCCTATTAATCATTTCCCCACTCATTATTTCATGTAGAGTCATTTGGGATTGGTGGTGAGGCAGATAACGATAATGGTATTATGATTTCAATTGGCATTCATCAGTATGATGAATAGAGTTTCAGATTGCATTAGCTATTGATCAAACCTGAGGCATCAAATGCGGTTGCTCAGTGGGAATACAGGTTATCAAATTGAGGCATCTGAAAATAACATGGTATCACTAAACTGTTGGCTAACAGATATGTTGTTTACATACTGTAGGCATTGCAAGTGTGTAGAGATGAGGACAGAGAGCTTGAAACTTGTCACATCCTGAATGTCTTGGTGGGAGAGATAATGCACAGTGACGCATGTGGCACTTGACTGATGGTATTGATAAGTCACGGGTCCCACCAGAGTGAAGGCATCTTGCGTTTTGTTTACCCTTTAGGTGACAGTCATCTGTGAGGCAAAACGTTAGATCTGCTTTCTTCCTCAGTGGCCGTTACACCTGACGGATTCCACAAAATGTTCCTCCTCTAGGAGGATTTATGAGAGGGAACAGTCAAGTCTTGATGATCTAGGAGGAGAAAGCCAAACTTCAAATTGACTAGGAATGTGCAAAACTACAAGTTCTCAACTAGACCAGGGATACTGAAATTGTAACACAAAATGCGGCATGACTAGGGGCCAGTAAATAAAATGACTGTGTGTTACTTAATTAATATTTGGTTTTTAAAAATGTGCATTCATTCATTTCATTTTTTAGATTAATACACTTGACATTCAGAGAAGGTTTACATGGAATGTGTTCCTGTGGAGAAAAACAAAAAACAAAACACCAATACAGAATGCAACATAACTAAAAAAAAGGCATGTTTATCAGCACATTTCAAATACAAAATTGAGAGGCATGTATTACCCCCAGACCCTCATTTGATTGGTCAAAACAAATTTTAATTTGACACTGCATCTTAAAAACACAATAACCGTCCAATGCAAAGCAGAAAAACACACTATTACACAAACACATTTAGTGCTTGTGTTCATAGACTAACAGCATGCCCTAAATGAATGGCCCTTCTCACATTATTATAATCTACGAGCCTGCAGTGTAGATCTTTATTTCATTATAATGGTATTCATTATATGCATCATTATATGTTTAATTGCTATGCAGACAATGCAGAAAAAATTCAAATTCTCAAAAAAAAATCCAAACTGTGGCAGTGGATCACTGATGACCTTGTGACATGTATGAGTTTGACCCCGAGGACTCTGATTATCCCTGGCCTAGATGATGGGTTGTCTGAAAACTAGTTGCCCTTGAAGAAGCCCTGTTTAATCACACTGGTTTAGGATCATGTCCAAGAGCTTTATGGAACACAAAAGAATAAAGCCATGCAGGAGTCTCCAGATGTTTTTAAAAACCCTCTTAGAGAGGACAGTCTTAACAAGCATATCACACTGTCAGCATACCAAGAAATTGATCTAAAATGCATCCCCTTTAAAGCTCTGCTGCTAAAAATTTTGCAAGCAAAGACCTAGTTGACATCTCTAAACTGCACAAACACTTCAGGTAGCTTTTTAGTGTTTGCATATGTGGGCAACCATCTCCGGAATGGATCATCAAGAATGCATTTCACTACTTGTATATCGCTTAATTAAAAAGCTTCACAAAATGATGCATTGCTGTTAGCACATCTGATCATTGCTTGACAGAGAGTTGTTCTTTGGCAGTGTGCCTTGCATATAAATAAGACAAGATGTGCAGGTGTGACTGAAACATTTACTGGTATCGTCTGGACTGGAGGGAATGAGTATATTTACTTGATCAGAGTGCCAAAAAAGGAGGGTCAACAGTTTGCACAGTAGACACCATTTTTTCCCTGCAGAATATTGAGAATACAATGTATTTGTTTTTGCTGGCTGAGAGATACAACATGCTTATTATATGTTAAGTACATCTACATTTATTTAAAGACATACCGGTTGTTAAACTTTAGAATTCACTTCGAGTTCTGTGGACATGTCTCTTTTTTACCTCATTACCTTCCTGGATGTTTCTGCAGTGCTACCTTCAAGCCATCACTTCATTCGCAGTTGTCACATGGATGGAAGGACTTTTCATTATCCATCTTATTGGAACCTCTTTTGTGTTCCACCGGCCTTGCCTGAGCACTGATATCTCTCGCCTTCGTTCCTTGGAGAGAGCTTTACTGGAGTGAGTGTGTCATAAATGTGCTTTTTGACATTTGAGGCGAGAAGCCTTAAAACCCCATTCGCCCTCAATCCGCCCGCCTGTCATCCCTTGCATGCGACACACATGAAGCAGTGCTGATGCAGCAGGGCTGATGGGTTGTTTCATGGAGACATGTTCAGACGGGTGTAAATTTATCTTGACACTGTACAAGTTTGGGTTCATTTCAAAATTAAAGCGCTGCCCTTTGGAGAACTTTGGCAATGTTGTTCTTTCCTCTTTACAGTGAAATTGCTTTTGCCCTTTTTGCCATATCCATTTATTAAACTGTCTTTGTACCCTGCAAAAAAGGTTTGTGTGTGTGTCAGTGCTTGTGTGCGAAGTAAGAGCGAAGAATCTTGACATTCTGTCAAACGGAGCGGTTCACTTGTAAGAACTGCAAGCAAACAAGTGGTGACGTACTTGATGTTACAGTACAAGATTTCACTGCAGAGATATTGCAGAGTCATTTTGTAATTTGTGACAGAAATAGTTTATGTTTCTTCTACAGTTTTATGCAGTTTGTTTTGTTTTCACGTTATATTTCGAAACAGGTATTTGAACTTCCAAACCTTCTCAAAAATGTTCAGAATACTAAGTGGTTATGGTTTGTTTAATAAGCTGAATGGAAAGCGAGAGTCTGTTCATAGCTAACAAGTATAGGCGCCATATTTTAGTCATAGAATGGTATTAAAAACTTGACCGTTTATAACAGAGGAGGTAAGACAAACAAAATCAGCAGGTCATATCTATCCCTTTGTGTGTGTGTGTGTGTCTTTAACCATCTCTTGGAGTGTTTTTTATTTTATTTTTTATGTTACATCAACTCAAGGCATGAAGTCATGAATTCAGAGTCTGGAGTTATCAGCTTCCCCTGATCATTTTAAAAGTTGCAATACCTTAATAGCATTCCCTAATTAATCAGTTTTAATGAGCAAGTGTGCATGTGGATTTTTTTGGCTAATGGCTTCTTGCCAGAGCACTCCATGCTCTCAGGAAGCATTGCTTAAAACCTCGACATGATGTATGATGCAAAGGTTTTATTAACTTTTGAGGTGTACCTAATGATACGCCAGAAGAGAAGATTATCAGTGTTGAGAGACATTAATGCTAAATGAGTGTTGTGCTTCATCATACTAGGTAAGACACTATTTCTGGTAGTTTTGTCAGAAGTGCTAATGATACAATACCAAGTCGATACTAATATTTTAAGTTTGCAACAATACCAACACCAAGTACCGGTTGGCTCGGTACCCGCTGATAGGTGGCTGCTTTCAAATGCTCCTGTCCATATTTGTGTGAGTGCTTGGTGAAGAACATCAAAGGTTTCTATTTACAATGTGTTTTGCAGTGTTGAGCATTGTAGCCAATCACAAACATGTTTGATTAGCATGTGAACGAAATGGCCAATCAGAGGCTTTTTTGTCAGAATCCGTTCAGTATGCCAAAGTTTGTTCAGCATGAGCTTTGCATGCTCTGGAATTGTTTCAATATAACTGTAACGGAGGCTGCAGTCTTTAGCCTCCTTGTTAGTGCGCCCGCCTCCCATTCTGGAGACCGGGGTTCGACACCCGCTCAGAACGGATGCGAGTAGGACCCGAGTGTAGGGGTTACATTGGTACCGTGACCCGGATGGGGGTAAGGTTTAGGGGGGTGAGTGTAACAGAGGCTAGCAGTAGGTGATGTGCAGGTAAATCCTCACTCCCCTGAATGACGCTAGTGGCTGCAGTCTTTAGCCTCCTTGTTAGTACGCCCGTCGCCCATGCTGGAGACTGGGGTTCGAGACCCGCTCGGAACGGGTGCAAGTAGGACCCGGGTGTAGGGGTTACATTGGTGCCGTGACCCAGATGGGGATGAGTGTAACGGAGGCCAGTGGTAGGTGCTGTGCAGGTAAAACCTCACTCCCCTGATCTCAAGTGGCGCACTAGCGACTGACACTAGTAGCTGCAGTCTTTAGCCTCCTTGTGAGTGCACCCACCTCCCATGCTGGAGACCCGAGTTTGAGACCTGCTCGGAGCGGGTGTTACATAACCAAAGTATAGATATATAGATAGAATATAAAATAAGTAGTAGATATAAGTATAGATATAAAATAAGAGATTCATTGTGCCGTACAGTCAGATTTTTTTCTATTATTATAATGGGACTTTTACTGGTACTGGTACTGACTACTAAAATCTTGCTACCGTGAAAACACTGGTTTCTAATAGGGCATAAGTAGACATTGTTTCATTGTTCATCTATTCATCCACTCATTCTCCAAACCGCTTGTCCTATGTAGAGTTGCGGGGAGCTTATCCCATCATCCTTTGTTCATATTTCACATAAAGATATAAATACTGTGAGAAAATGGTCTCTTGTTTGCTTCGAAAGAAGAGCTGAATGTGTAAACACAATAAAAATTTTGCTGTAAAAGCTGTGGAATGTAATCGGGGCATTCTACAAGAAACTCAGCTGTTCATGTTGTTGTTTCAGACTCGCATGAATGGACTTCTAGAACGACGATCATTATTCCTAAACACTAGCAAAAAGCACACAACAAGGACTGGATTTCCCAGTGTTATTCTCCCTTTTCCTGATGAAGAGTGTGCTCAGAGTAAACAGCATTAGCATCAGCCGGTAGCTGTGCTCATGTATAGAGATGGAGTGATGAAGTGTGAACCATTCTGAACTAACGCACAGAAAACACAATTTATAATGAGATCCCTTCCCTCCCCTTCTTGTCTGCAGCGATCAGTGGAGATGCCTTGTTTCAGTTCAGCTCCGGTAGGCACTTCTTATGTTTTTCAGTCTGGGGACCAAAAACAAACTACAATAAAGTGTTGTTTTCTTCAAATAACAAAAGAGTGCAAACTGAACTTGAGGTGTGTTGGTTTCAGTGATTTATTGTTTTCTTTCTGTTGCATTTTAGTCTACTATCTAAGGTAGGGCTGGGTGATAAAAAAAAAAAAATACAATACAATATTTTTTTTCTTATCAGTCAGTATTGATAATTAACACAACAAATTTCAAATCATTATTTCTTTCGAGTGTAAAGCACTCTCGCAATCGTATTCCTGAATGATTCAGCGGTGTCTATTACATCTGTTTCACATCGTGCGGTGCTTACGCTCCACTGATGCTGAGCAATAGTTCACCCAAAAATTTAAATTTTGGTTTTAATTACTCACCCTCATGTCATTCCAAACCAGTAAGACCTTCATTTATCTTTGGAACACAAATTAAGATATATGTATGTTGTTAAAATAGTCCATGTGACGTCAGTGGTTCAACCTTAATTTTATGAAGCTTTAATATACAATAAACAATAATATCAATAATAATAAAAACAAAAATAACAACTTTATTCAACAATTTCTTCTCTTCCATGTCAGTCTTTACTACACATTCACAATAAGGTTTGTTCCTCACAAAACTATCATATAGCGCTGAGCTACTTTAGACTTAAAGCTACAGACAGATTTAATAATTATCTATAACAATATATCACACAAACTACAAATTATTTTATGCTGCTTTCATGCTACTATATAGTCATTTTTGTCACTTGACATTATTAATCACCAACCATATTTACAAGCGCATCTTGAACATTTAGCAAATCATCTATTTTTTTCTGCATACAAAAAGGAAATCCATGTAATCAATTTGAAATGACATTAGAGAGAGTAAATAAACAAAATGTTCATTTTTGGGAGAGCCTTTATTTATTCTGTGGGCTGCCATAATTGGTGTTCTATATCCAGTTATCTCCATTCAACCCAGCATCATTTATTGACAGAGAGTAATCACTTCTATCCCATTGAGGATTTGCTACCTAGACAACCACTACTAGATATGCAGGCACCCATGACTGCCTATTGATAATTCTCATTATTAGTACCTTAAGAGAGTCTCATGTGCAACTGAAATTAGCTGTGTGCTTTCAGTGGACCACAGCCTGTACAACAACATCCCTGATGCGTGTTGTGTGTGGGGGGTGACAAATGTGTGCTAACGGAGCATATAACCAGATAAGAGTGCTTAGCGACAAGCACAGGTGGCAGTGGTGTAGTGTAGCATTTTATCTTCAGAACAGAGCCGTAATGCATTAGGACAGGTTTCACCCACTAGGCGCGCTGGCATTGCACTTGCAGCTGGTCTCAATTGTAATGATGAACGTTATCATCGTTATCATCTATGTGTGACCAGTCATAGCAGCATGCTCTAGTGATCCTAATTGCCACATACTTTTGCATAATTAGTGGTGCTTGCTGAAGCAGGCATCACTGTTAATGTTGCTCATACTTATGGTAATTAATTTTAATAAAACCCTAACATTAAATGTGAAACTTCAGCACTAAAGTTCAATACTGTAAAAAATTATATATCAAAGCACTTTCTAAAGTAGTGCTAATACTTTTTTTAAATGATTGGATTTAGTGCCTGACACATGATAAAATGGGTAAAAATGGCCTAGAGATTTTGATGAAGGGACTGGACCTTATTTAAGAACCAGAATATCATTAAAGAGATAGTTCAGCCAAAAATGAAAATTCTTTCATTGATTACTCCCTCGAATAAGCAATTTAGAAAAAAAATTAGAAAAAAAAAAGCTATCATGTTATTCAATTTAACAATTAAACACAGTTCTATAATTGAGAAAGAAAAACAAATTTCTTTCTAAACTGTGCAATTTTGTTTTGCTTTAGTATCCAGATGGATAATTGTGTGTATATAATTGCACATTTCAGGTAAGGCATCAATACGGTTGGACTTTCAGAAACAAGTTGTGTCATTGTGTCATTGTCAGTACATCTCTGCATTTTTTTGCAGGGTTAAAACTTCACTGTATAATGAACATTAAGGTAAATCATGCACATATCTATATCCTTCCATCTGACTCTTTGTCATAAGTTTAGAAAATCATCTAAAGTATTGAGTATCTTAACAATATGTAGACTGTATTCAAAATTTCAGCGCTGAATGTTATCTGTATAGCTGCTCAGTATGTGTCAGGCTTTTCAGAAGCAATGATAAATGGTTCCCCTATTTCAGTGAAATGAAAAAAGAAACCATAATACCAATTGTTTACTGTACAGATTGTTTTTCCAATCTTGGAAAAGAACAAATTATGAAGAAAAAGAAAAATCTTGGGGAAAAAAAAAACATACAAAAAAAAAAAAAATCTTGCAGCTGTAGATCTCAACTCTATTTCCTGGGCTCCTGGTCATGTGTATGCTGTTCTGACATGTGATATCTGACATACTCCAAATGATTAATGGCCAGCAGCCTTGGTGGTTGATGTTCATTTATCAATCAGTATGCCAACAAAGCCTGCCCCATCATTGGTGTGACACTACATTCTCCAACCTCCACACTACTACTGGTTGTCAATGTGTTTTTGCCAGAGGAGTGGCAGGTACTAATTTGAAGTGCTTCATATTGCCTCAAGAACATCTATAGGCAGTCCATCTTGGAACCCACTTCAGCTTCCAACATGCAAATGAATTCTTAAGGGAGCCAAGGTCGCCTACATGCTCATTATTTGTTGTCAGCTCCCTGCACCTGTTTGGCCAGAGTGTGTGTGTGGCTCCTGTCTTATTGTTATCCAGTTATCAGGTCTTTCCATTTTAGATGCAATGCCAGAGATGACAGCGCTGTATGTGCTGCCTGATCCCGGAACCTGTCGGCGTGAACAGGAGCAGGGGGCATTTAAGAGGACACCGCTACCATGCTGCTACTCTGACAGAGGTGTTGGCTGTGCCAAAATGGTGACTTAGCACTAATGCCAGCTTGAGTTACAGTAGCAGGTGTTTATTTTGCTGTGTTTGTACCAGGGATGTCCAAAATGACAGAAGGGTAACCTGCACAGCAGACAGACAAATTGAGGTTGGTTTTGGGTATACCTGACCTTGATCAGATGTGTTGCTTAGGGGTGATTTCTTAGACATTTTTCTTGTATTAAAAATCAGCTAGACAGTCTGCAGTTGAAGGGAACAATGCAGGAATCTCAAGATGGCAAAAGTTGGATTGCTTTTAGTCAATTTGACATGCTGTCCCAGAAAATGTCATGTTTGGGGTGGGACACTCAAAAAATGTCTGCAAGGTGTGTGCGGTGGGCCAAGACATAGCACTGGAGCTAAAATGGAGATTATTTAAAGATATAACTTTTCCCTTAATGTGTGTACAGTACAGGGATGCACCGAAATTATAATTCTTGGCTGAAGCCGAACAAAATTACACACTGGGCCGGAGGCCGATTACCGGACATGTATGTATTTTGTCATTTTATTTATTATGAATGATTCTTATCAAGCAGATTTCCCTTGCGCTTTGGACTTTGAAACTTGGCTAATGAGCTTGTGCAGCGCTGTCAGAATAAATATAATTTGTGTGTATTAGACAACATAACGTTCTATAGTTTATTTACTAATGGTTTAAGGCCATTTTGCGATTTCAGTCATCATACAGTAACCAACAACAACCACCCTTTCCTCTTCTCATGGAAGACATGCAATGTGGTACTAAGCAGTCTCTCTCTGTCGGTGCTTGAAATGATTTTTGCGTCTTTCTCAGGCAGTTTAAATGCTTCCACACTGCCGACATGTTTGCTGTATTCGTGCACACCTCTATTTGATCACGTCACGTCATTGTTCGGTATAATTTATTCGTCCGAACACTGAAAGAGGTTTTTTGGTATTTCCAGCCAAATAATTATGGTTCCCGAACATTCGGTGCATCCCTAATTGATTGTATTATGTGTGGCATAATATGACTGCATGCATGTAGCAGCACTGTAGTGACCAGTTTTGACATGTGTTGGTAATTTGCAACTGGTTTAATTGACTGCATTCCTAATGCCAGCTTCAAATCTTAACACCTCCATAGTTATGAAATTATCCCACAAATGACGCTTGGTAAACCTTGAAATAATCTTTGTTAATAACTTGAAATATGCTGTTTAATAACCCCATTTTCTTCTGGCTAGCATTCGTAGATATGTGTGCAAGATATTGCCAGAATACCAGAAATCATTCATTCATGATGGTCAGCAAATGCGTACCACAGTCTACAATGTCATTAGTACATACACTCTCATATATTCCGTTTAAATGTTTTGTTATGATGTGAACTCCTTGTAACTGTTGTACATCCATTAAATCTGCTAGGATTCCATCCCTGTGATGCTTCATCATTGGCATTTAGGGCTGTTAAGAGTGAAAGATTTGATGTAATGACCAGCATATAAGCTAGACCTTGTTAACTATGAATGTGGAGGAAGACATGACATTAAGGATAGCGATATAGTCTGCCATTACCGACCATGGAAATGTTATTTCTGGCTCTTGAAAAAGGCAGGCATCCCACAGCGTTATTACTCACATAATATCTCTGCTAATGATGGAGAATTAGTTGTATGCTGGCTTGTTAATAATATAAAATAAATGAAAAAATAAATTAATGAATACATTGATGGTGATCTGGCTCTTTTAATGAGTAGTATGATATTACAGCACTCAGTTAGTGAACTTAAAATGTAACTACATCATAATTCAAGTAGCATTTTCTTTATTAACCATCTAGTTAAGGGAACTTCAATTTCAAGTGTACCACAAATTAAATTGTCAACATAGTGTACATATAAAACAAATCACTTAAATATCTTTGCAGAAAGGATGCATGAAATATGAAGGTAGAAATGTGTCTTAAACATATCACATTCAAAAATAATAAAAGCAGAATGCTAAAAAAAGTCAAGGTAATTCAAATTCAAAGTGGCTAAAAGACACCAATAGACTATTATTAACAATAAATGTTTTGTAAAGACTAAGCTTTCAGCCTTGTTAGCATTACATATAATAATAATAAATGCCCAACTTTCTGGGATCAAATTAGGCTTATGCAAAGTTTTGCTTACTGGTTCATGAAGAAACAAACAAACAAGCAAAACTACTGAACATTTCAGACTCTACCCCATTTAGTAAATGGGTTTTAAGATTTTAAATTCAACTGGTTTTAATTAAACTGTTTTAATTCTTTTTGAGGCAATGTAATAAAGATGCAGACACTAACACGGCATTGTTGATTATGTTATTAGAACAGCAGCCTTCAGAATTTCCCATTTAGATGAACTGCTTTTAAATTATTCAATATCCACCATGCTAGCAATGCTCCTGAGGCCATGTGTATTTAATGGTCTTCAATTAGCCAAGCATATACCACACTATTGTGTATTTGTGTGTGTATGGATCTTTGGAGGACAGTGACAGACAGACAAACTAACAGCACAGAATTACTGACACAACTTGGCATGTATGTTAAGTTGGTCCAGGTCTTTTGACCTTTCGCTGATGCTTTGACAGTTCTACCAGAAAGACTCGGGAGAATTTATACTATACCGATTACATTTATGTAGAAGCTCAGCAAGCAATCCGGTTCTTTGGCGTAGGCCCCGTTCGTAACTCGCATTCCGAGGGTACGGAAACAGCGAGTCCCGCCTGAAGACGAAGGCGGGGGCGCCGCTAACCCCCCTGCGGAGTCAGGAAAGGGGCCAACTGGTGATGGTGAGGATTGAGGAAGACAATCTGAGGTCTTCGTGAAGAAGGTGATAGCCTGATTGATGGATGTGGTAATAGAGGGATGACCCAGCTTGGTAGAATAGAGGAGTTGGAGGAGAGATTCCATCTTGGTGGAGGTGGGGAGGATGGAGGTGCTGGAGCAACAGCATCTGCGAACTCAGACATGGTAAGCGCTACCCCTTAAAGCTACAGTAATGATATGATTGGAAGATGAGGAGGTAATTAGTGACGCGAACGATTGAGTCTTCCTGCCAGAACTTGCGCTAGCTTTATTTCTACCAGAAAGACTCGGGAGAATTTATACTATACCGATTACATTTATGTAGAAGCTCAGCAAGCAATCCGGTTCTTTGGCGTAGGCCCCGTTCGTAACTCGCATTCCGAGGGTACGGAAACAGCGAGTCCCGCCTGAAGACGAAGGCGGGGGCGCCGCTAACCCCCAAAAATAGGTGGACTTAAGGATCCACCAGAACGGGGCCCACCCCCAAAGGACGGTTTTAAAATTACCTTACGGTCGTGAATCCTGGGGTTCCTGGCTTAGATGGAGAAAGAAAGAGAAACAAATTAGATTTAGATGAGTGCCATTCATGGTTAACTTAAATGAACCACTAGCTGTTTTTTATTTATTTATTTATTTTTTTGAAAATGAACATATGCTCCTGGTATCCTTGATTGCGACGTGAAACAGGGCCATCCTTTGATAGAACGCATGGACCCCGCCCGGGCATCTTTTGATAGAACACATGGGCCACAGGCCATCTTTTGATAGAACGCTTGGGCCACAGGCCATCTTTTGATAGAACACATGGGCCACAGGCCATCTTTTGATAGAACACATGGGCCACAGGCCATCTTTTGATAGAACGCTTGGGCCACAGGCCATCTTTTGATAGAACGCATGGGCCACAGGCCATCTTTTGATAGAACACATGGGCCACAGGCCATCTTTTGATAGAACACATGGGCCACAGGCCATCTTTTGATAGAACACATGGGCCACAGGCCATCTTTTGATAGAACACATGGGCCACAGGCCATCTTTTGATAGAACGCTTGGGCCACAGGCCATCTTTTGATAGAACACATGGGCCACAGGCCATCTTTTGATAGAACACATGGGCCACGGGCCATCTTTTGATAGAACACGTGGGCCACAGGCCATCTTTTGATAGAACGCATGATTGAATACACAGCCCTCTTTTGATAGAACGCATGATTGAATACACAGCCCTCTTTTGGTAGAACGCATGATTGAATACGCAGGCCGTCTTTGGATAGAACGCATGATTGAATACGCAGGCCGTCTTTTGGTAGAACGCATGAATAAATACACAGGCCATCTTTGGATAGAACGCATGATTGAATACACAGGCCATCTTTTGGTAGAACGCATGAATAAATACACAGGCCATCTTTGGATAGAACGCATGATTGAATACACAGGCCATCTTTGGATAGAACGCATGATTGAATACGCAGGCCGTCTTTTGGTAGAACGCATGAATAAATACACAGGCCATCTTTGGATAGAACGCATGATTGAATACACAGGCCATCTTTTGGTAGAACGCATGAATAAATGCACAGGCCATCTATGGATAGAACGCATGATTGAATACACAGCCGTCTTCTGATAGAACGCATGGGCCACGGGCCGTCTTGATAGCTTTGGTATTTATAATTACGATAGCGCATGAAGGCAGCATAAGCTGCAGCCACTTGAACCTATAGCGTGTACAGCTGTTTGACAGACGTATAACCCGCAGGCCATCTTGCTTTAGTAGCTAGCCATGCAATTCGTGAAAGTGCCAACCGCTTTGGCAAAACACCACCACCAGTAGAAAAAAATAGGATTTACCTAGATCGAGGCTGGAGAGCTTGCTGGGCTTCGAGGATGGAGGTACGGGAGCGATAGCATCGGTGAGCACCGCGGGTTCGTGTCGGCGCTCGGCCGCTCGGCTCTCTCCGGCTCGGATTGGCGCGTGTAGCGCGAGCGCGCTGGCGATTAGAGCCTCATGCCGCCGCTTGAGCAGCTCGAGCTCACAGATTCGCCAGACTGGGCTCTAGCCGCTGCTTCTGTCTACCGCCGCCAGCGAGACGACGGTACATTGTTACGACTCCTGCACCGCAAACACATCCGCAGAGGAGGAGAACCGCACGGTTCGCGTTAAACTATGCCGACAGTCGTTTTTAATGAAGTAACCATGGTGTCCGTGATAAATCCTGTCAGTTTGAGAGAGTTAACAGCTCCGCTCCTTGCAACTGCGGCTGGAATCCAGTTTCACGGCTGTGTGCTGGAGCAACAGCATCTGCGAACTCAGACATGGTAAGCGCTACCCCTTAAAGCTACAGTAATGATATGATTGGAAGATGAGGAGGTAATTAGTGACGCGAACGATTGAGTCTTCCTGCCAGAACTTGCGCTAGCTTCATTTCTCAGCAGCTACACATAACTTTCTTTTGACTGCTTGTTTTGAGTAGCTGCATCAGCCAGTCTTTGGCATAGAAACTTTTTTACTGACTTTGTGAGAGCTGTCATGAAGCACTGCACTGCAGCTATAGAATTGTGGATTTCTTTAGAAGAGACTCATGACAGGAAGTGAGTTTGCAGTTTATAAGGAACGTTCACAACATTTACTTACCCTTATGTTGTTCCAAACCCTCTATGCTTTGGTTTTGGTCATCTGATTAACCCTGTAAAATAATGTCCTGGTTTATTTTTTGTTAAAAATGTCACAATTGAGTATAATCATAATTAATATTTAATTCAAAAAAAGGCAAAAAGCGGTCTCAAAGTACTCTAAACGACTATGTGTTACATTTAAAGTGCTCTCTGGTCATATACAAAACTACTGTGTGGTGTACAGAATAACATTTAGGTTGTTAAACACTTAAAATATTATTGTGATCACTCCGTGGAAGCATGCATATCTCCTTCAAATATACATCTCCTGAAACAAGACATGCAGCTATCAGGGACAAATCAGGCAAATGTGAAACCTTTGACATAACACTTCTTGAGGTGGCAAATTTAGAATTTTTAATGAGAGCAGGATTTGACGATTACAGTCAGGATGGAACCATGTACATGTGCACAGCATGATGAACTTTCATGACAGTTAGCATAGGTCAAAAAACTCCCATCTCATTTTCTTCTCCAACTTCAAAATTGTCCTACATACCTTTTTTTGTAAAAGGCATTGATCTTCTTTGCACATTCACTTTGTAAACACTCGGTCGGTACTTCTGCCACAATGTAGAACAATTTTGAAGTTGGAGAAGAAAATGAGATGGGAGTTTTTCGACCTGCCATAACTGTCTTGAACTGGAGTTCACACAGAGCTAGGCAAGCTGAGCATTTGAGGTTAAAAAGTATATAAATTGTAAAAAAAAAAAAAAAAATTCTGTTAGAAAATAAACCAATCGTTTTGCTAGATAAGACTCTTCTTCCTCGGCTGGGATCATTTAGAGCCCTTTGAAGCTGCATTCAAACTCAGGGGCACCATAGAAGTCCACTATATGGAGAGAAATCCTAAAATGTTTTCCTTAAAAAACATAATTTCGTTACGACTGAAGAAAGAAAGACATGAACATCATGGATGGCAAGGGGGTGAGTAAATTATCTGTAAATGTTTGTTCTGGAAGTGAACTTCTCCTTTAAGTAGAGGGACCTTGAAAGAGGTTTAAATTAATATCCAATTAAATATTTATTTAACATTGTCTGAGTTGTTTCATCTGCAACAACATTGTGAACTTTTATAAGGATATGAAGGACAATAGCAAAACAGATACGTTTGGACACTATCATTATACAAAAAAAAACATGAGCAGAGCTTTCCGCGTGAAAGACCAATGACTGGCTGATCAGTGTGCTACTTGTTGTCTCTCCAATATGGCAGGAAGAATTTTTTGAGTAGTGTTTTTATGTGGATGTGGAATGTGTATATGAGGATGTTAACTGTGACAGGATGATTGACAGGCCAGTTTACAGTGACAGCATGCACGTAACTGTGCAACAGAGCGCAATTTTATGCTAGTGTGTCCAAAAGCTTGCCCACTTTTCTGCCTACCTTTTCTTCTCAAAATGCACAACAGTATACATTCTGTATCAAAGTTTTCCAAATTAAACACACCTGGTTTATTTAATCAGATCTTGAGTAAGAGACCTGTTTCAAGACTTGAAATGGATGGGTCAGGTATAGGAGACATTTAAAATGTATATGTCACCAGGAACAGGGGTTGGAAATAATAGAATGTACAGTAGAGATTCTCAGTGAACTATTTCTGCGTAGTGCTGTAGATGGAACATAATGTGTAAAGGTGCCAGAGCTTTGAGAAACGAAAGCCAGATCAATAGGGTAGATGAAGGACTTATTTACCATGCTGGCCTTGTGCTTGTACTGTTCTACTGTGTATGTCTGGCAGCAGACTATAAAATCAAGGGTAGCACTGCTGGAAAGCCTACAAGCACCTTGGAACTTAATGTATTTTCACCTTTTAATTTAAGATAAGCCACAGCAGCGGGCCGTCGTGGGATGCCGGCGTGGGCAATATCTCATTTCTCCTCGTTGTTGATCGTGGATCAGTCAAAGGTGCTGAGACTTCAATTCAGCTCTTTCTTTTTTCTTGAATCAAAGTATGCAAGGTTGTGTGTGTATGTGTGTGAGAGAGTTTCATTAATCCTTTGAAATGTATTCAGCATATACGCAGAAGTTGCCACTAGGAATGTAGCATTAATGGCTTTGCAAATACTAGCAACAAAAATATGGCCTACTCTGTATGCAATTGCCTACTGCAGATTAGTTTTGTTAAAGAAATTACTTTGTGTTTGTTGAGTTCAAGTGCTGCTTTGCAAAGGCATTGCATTTCTGTTTTGGCCTCTTTGCAATTAGATTGAAGTCCACTCCTAATTCTCTATGCACTTAGCGGAACTCTAATGCAGCTTGCATATAAATGTTCATATTAATCTCCCTCTCCAAATTTTACAAGTGAAAGCGCTTTCAAGCCTCCTATCAGAGGCATGTTTGCCCCTAGCAGCTGTAGATACAGATACATATCCATAAAAAGTCCGCAGAAGTTAACAGAGAAAATGTGACTGCAGGCTGCCATTTGGCGGGCTATCGGAGCAAAGAATCTCCAGACAGTTTAATCAAATTCTTGCAGTACTGCTCTGCACAGTAGGTTCCAGCAAACACTTGTCAAAAACAGGTTGCATTCTCATACACCGACACATCTAGGGATGTATCCGATACAGTGACATACATTAACACATACAGTTCTTAGATATTTTGTTAGACATAAAAATAACACAAATATGTTGTTTTTCTTCAAACAGGTTATCAGATCATGAGAGTTTTAAATGTAACGGTTAACATTTCTTATTTTAATGATTTTAGTAATGTAGTACAAAAATGCCAATATTACATATAACATTAAAAAGTGTTAAAAGTTTTTAAAAAAACTAAAGAAACATTGTCCAAAAGTGTCTCTCTCTCCTCCCCTGAGCCCATTGAGTTTTAACAGACCCAATAGCGTGCAGTAAGTGCGGTGGGGGTAACTGAGAATGAATGAGGGAAAGTCACGTGAGAGGAGGCAATGCCTCCATCGCGATATGATTGGATATGAATGGTTATGTTCGGCTGTGATTGGTTCATGCGATAATGTGTTCGTGTACATTCCGTGTTCACAAATCAGTCTGAATGAACAATATGATGGCTTCTTTTGGAAGACAAATTTAATTTTCAAAATTAAGTAATGATATACTTACATATAACCACTTTGTTAAGACATAAAAACATGATATGTGGTAGTTTTCAATGAGTAAGCAGCTTGTTGAAATTTAAAGTAAATCTCAGTGTCTGTGACCAATATTTACAGATTTTTGATGACTGATGATCCGAAAAAAAAAAAAAAAAAAAATTGACCACTAAAAAGAATAGCTGAACATAGTCCACAAATAAAATATATTCTTTAAATTGTTACTGCCCTGAGTTACTTATTTTGGAATAAATGTTGTTTATTTTTTTTATTATTATTATTATTATTTTTAATAGTGTAAGTAATGTTTATTTAACCAAGAAAATGTGACTGGGACATGAATTTACATTTGATAAAAAAAAAAAAAAAAAGTTGACCCTTTGCCTCCTTATTTCAGAACACTGTATGTACTATTTTTATATTCTAAATTGTAATTATAGTTTGTCCAGTTATTAAATCAATATTTTAACTTGCCTTCTTATGCTATAAATACCTTAGAATGTTTCAGGAGTTATTTAGCAATTCAAATATAGTTTCTGAATTTGAATTAAGGTGACAAAGAGTATGCATAATTTTTACCTAGAAAATACTTGGAATTATTATTTGACAGTGCCTGTGCTAAAAGTTTTATAGGCCTTACAGACAGACAGGTAAACAGTCTATTAGAAAGGCCACCCTTTGTAATCTGTTATTAAGTTAACTTTCATTTTATGGAACAAGGTTCTCAGAAAGCTCTTACCTGTTAAAATTCTCTGAATTATCCTCTAGTAATTTTAATTCATTTTCCATTTCAACTTCATGTTTAGCTCAGCCAGTTCAAATTCCAGATCTTGAAGAAAATGATTATTAGGTGATCAAGCGTGTAGCGCCTGATGAGGGCGCTACAGCGATCAAAAGTATGAAATCTCTCATTAATCTTTAACTTAACTTTTGAACAGAATGAGATATCTTCGCTAAACTCACAATGCGCATGTAAAATCTGAATTTTAGGTCTTGGTCTGGTCTTGGTCCAAAGTGTCACAAGTAGCTATACGGACATCTCAAAAAACATGGCCGCCTTCAGAGAGGTCAATTAGAATGAACCTGAGACTTTTGTGATATAACTGGGTCGTTTGGAAAGGGGGCCTGCCCAAATATACCCAAAATACAAATATACCCCTATACAGCCTAAACAAAAACTCAAAACTGCACAAAACCTAGCAAGCACAGGTCATTCTAAACAAGCATGCAATGTATATAGCTAGTGCTATAACATTCATAAACCTTTTTTTTAAAAAAAAAAAGCATATTTCTATGGTAAATTACCTGAATTTTCCAACAATGCCTCTTTAATCATTGATTTAGGTGGTTACAGGCTTGCTAAATAAAATGTAATGTATTTTTTCTTATGTGCTTAAATGCCTTTAAGCGCTTGAACCGTGGTAATCGCTGCTTGCAGCTATATTTGCATTATGAATTTTGATCAACCGTTAACTAACACATTTGTTTGAAAAACTAAAAAGAGTTGTGATATGTAGATGGCTTATCATATTTGTTTTATATGCACATCTCAAGCAGTGTCTCATAGCAGTAGCTGCTTTGTCACTGTTGTTTGACAATCGCTGTTGTAAATGAATTCAAAATATGCCAACAAAAGTTGAGGGATTCTCACATTAGACACAAGTGAAGTATATCCATCTACATATCAGCAGAGAAGTGAAGATAGTGGAGATGGTGAAGTGAAAAAAACAGCTTTACTAATAATTGTACTATTCGTTCCTATGCACATTTATATTGATGTTTCACATCGACAGATCACCTGTCCCGATCAGTGGCAGGCAGCAAAGTAGCACCTTTCATATTTGACTCTCAGAACTGGCGCATGTGACAGAGCTTGTGTGCCATATTCTGAAAGTTCTCCACCTTGGTAATATGCTTGTTCTCACCCTTTTCTCTCTTCTTTCTGCAGGCGTTCAGAACTCAGAGTGATATGGCTGGCGTTCTCCGCAAGCTCGCAGCATGCCTCCCCTGCGTGTGGATCTTCCTCATGCTTTTCGACCCCAGCTTGCAAACCGGGTAGGATGACTCATCAACCCTCCCCGTCTAGCCACACTCTCTACCTTTTCTCTTCTCCCCATGTTGCAGCCTCTAGGGAAGCATTGCAGCTAATACATTCATTAATAAGGTTGTATTACTGTGGAGGGGCTTTTACGATCTGCAAAATGCCATTGGAGCCGACCGTAGCTGGCTGTAAATCGCTTGCACAAACTGCCACGAATTGGATTTTCGGTGGTGGAGTGGGCTTGGTTACAAGTGTGACTCAATAAACCTGGAAATAAACTCACGCTGGAAGAACCTAAGGGATTCCAAGACGAATTTAGCCTAGATTGCGTTGCAGTGATGCCGGTTGGTTTTTACTGCTCATTAGCGCACTTGTACATGTCAGAATTGTAAAGGTACATACAGAAAAACCATACGCAATGGAATGCGCACATGTGACCGGGGCTATAGTGCCAACTAGTGGTCGTTGATTTTCTTCGAGGTCAGCTGCTATGGAAGGCGAGCTGTGTGTGTGTGTGTTTGGATTGAACAAGACTAAAAGTGCGGAACGAAAGTCTCAAAATTCAAATGAATCAAATAAAATCGACTCAGAAGAGATGCAAATGAATGTATGCGTGTCGCCTTATTCACAAATGCACATTTTAATCGCTACATGCACAAATTATGATACTTTTATACAAACTATAACGTTTGTATTCACACATGTCTCTGTTTGAACAAAATGCTGCACATTAATGCAATTCTTTACTCTGCAGACACCGGTTGGAAAGCATTTGTTTCAGTGTAGTGATGCAAATTTGCAATTTATTTGAATCTTGTACACAATAATGATTTGCACTGAACCTTGTTCACGTGTGAAATTCTGTAAACTGCGAAAATGAAGTCTCAAAATCCAAATAAACAAGACGTCAATAAATGCATGTGTGTGACCTGATCCACAAATGCACGGAATCCGTTTTGCATGAGCAATTTGATGATATATTAATGCAGAACAGAACATTTTTATTTGCAAACATGTCTGTGTTTGTACAAATCGCTGCATGATCATTTAATCCCGAATTACACTGACTCAAATTGAAAGGCATTTGTTTGTGGTTAGCAAGATACATGCATAAAATGTATGCAGTATATGGATAATTGTGCGTGAATCTATTAATCATTGTGAGTCTAAAATCATCCCATATTTAAACGTTTATAATAATTAGTTGAGATTTAATGTTATAATGCTATATTAATTCTGTTATTAAACTAGTAATTTATTTATTTTTTATTCACATTAAAAATGTCACATGTTGACATAGTGTCAACAGTCCCTTTGTGCCACCTGGTGGTGATTTCGCAAACGAGTTTCACATCTGATTAATCTGTGGCATTACCGCAACAGTAAGTTCGGCGGAAATAGACATTTTGTTTGACAACCTACTGTATTTGCCTGAAATTGTGCCTGTTTACACTTGGTCACTTCATGCATTTTCTCTGATCGGATAGCTATCTGATTGCAAAAAGTCCAGTTGTATATGCCCTCCAAAACACTTTTGAGTTGGATTTAACCCTTAAATGCATGAATTACATATTTCATATTCAGGTCTTGAGTGACCCTGACCTATATATTCATCACAGATGGATCTCTAACTTCTGCAATAGTAAAAAAAAAAAAAATGGTCCCACTTTACATTAGGTGGCCTTAAGTACTATGTACTTACATTTAAATTAATCCTTTGGGACAATGTACTTATTGTGTACACACATGTTTTTACATTGTACGTATCTTTTTTTAACCTATATGTAATTACAATTGTAATTAATTTCTGTAATTACCACTATTGACCCATACCTTACAACCTAACCCACCCTTAAACCTACCCATACCACCAAACCTGTCCCTAACCTTACCCATATCCCACCTTAATAGAAGCAAAAGTGTTTTGCAGTATGACCACATTAAGTACATTGTACTTATTTTTTGATATAAGTACATAATAGTTAAGGCCACCTAATATAAAGTGTGACCAAACAAATATATATTTTTTTATATTTTAAGAACAATTACAGGAGAATAAAAAAAACATTTTTCGTTACCTTTTGAAACTTGAGATGATTTTAGGATCCCCGTCAACCTCAAAGTGCATTTCCACAGTACATTTAGCATCTGGCTGATATTCGCAATCTCGACCATATTCTCAAAGATTTTGTTTTCAATAGCTTCAAAGTCAATATTTTGATCACTGACAGCTTATTTACCACATCCACCATCAAATAATAGTGGCATTTATATTTTATTGCTTATGGTAATTGCTCTGCAGTAAAGCCATTCAAACCAGTTACATGTTTGCTGATGATATTCTTTTTTTTATGTCTGCGATAGTTATGAGTGAAACATCACGTCGTTATTGTATATTAAACAATCTAGAGGAATAAAGGTGAATTGCATGTATTTAGTCATCAGATATTTACATATTTTTGCACACAAATATACTTACACTATTACACACCTCGGGTCTCTAGTGACAATATACACTTTGTACAAAAAAATATCAGAAAACAGATATCCTTTTATATTTTGTTATATTGTTTATAATTAATAGATATACAAAAAATGCTAAAAAAGTTGATGTCAAACTTGAAAGAATGAAGGAGGGAGAGGGTAGTAAATGACGTTCCGGGTCGCTAGAGACCCGAGGTATGCATTTAAGGGATAAATCTTATAGCTCAAACCACTTCAGATGGTGGTCTGGGGCACATTCCAGACGAAACTGTACGAAAGTGTAAAAGCATCTGGTTGTTGAAACCACAAATGTAACTTTTACTTCTCCCAAAATATTAAAATAACATGTGAGAGCATGTTATAGGCTTATGACATGTTATAGCTAGATATGACAGTGCTGTTGCAACCTCACATCACCGCAGATGAGTAGCTAAATATCTTTTCAGCATGCTGACGTGCAGACTGCCACAAATTAAACTGAATTTTTAATTGTGCAGACACTCAACACACAGTCTTCATTAAAAATAGTAAGACTAACTTGTCTTTCTAGTGATGATACCGCTCTCCTACCACAGTCTTTGATCTTGAAATTAACTGAGGATGAATGAAATCCAGCGCATATCTGTTGCTGTCGTTGATGTGAGCTCTGTTAAATTTGCATATACTGGAATTGACGATTGGGTATTTATGTTTAGTAGAGACATATTTATGTGGCCAAGTGTAAATGAAACAGTTTTAAAAAATCACATTGATATCCGATCAGAGAAAATGCATAAAGTGACCAACAGCACCTAATACATGAGCAATATCACACGAGTAGACTTGAGATATGGCTGTATATCGGCACGGTTGTGATTCGACGGCACGAGTGTGTAAATACATAAACAAAATAACAACGGAGTGTCTTTAAAAGCCCTCTTTTGTGCGAACTATTCCTTCCGCCACGAATTTAAATCAAAGTTTGACGGTTGGTCAGCTGAGCATAAGCTTCTTCGTTACTAATTCCAAAACGTCACTTTAGAACTAGTAACGAAGGAATGTTGAGTTGCTTCATTGAAAGCCTATTGCATTACTGCATCAAAACCTCACTGTATCATGTTTGAGTATTATCACAGAGAGATGGACCGAGCGAGTCATTAACGTACCTGCATCTGATAGAGCATTCATTATTCATATTCATGATGATATGACATTAGTTTGAATGTTTACTGATGAAAGCGTTAATATCCGTTCATCTATTAAGGGTGATTTTGCTGCTCAGTGCATTTATTCGCTGTAGCAAGCTGTTGTTGAAGCTAAAAATAACTTCCGCTTAACTTCAGTTTAAAAGTCCCAAAGTCAGTATTAACTGCTCACTCATAAAACAGTGGCTGTATCCGAAATCGCCCCCTATACCCTATTCACTATTCCCTACATTAGTCCACTAGTACAGTTCACTTGAAGGAGTGAATGAAAACGAGTGAGTGAATTCGGACACTAAGTGCACCGTAAGGACTGCCGCTTTTGCATACTATTGCTTACTGTTTAACAATCATTTAAAACAGACAGTTCGAGTAGTAAGATTAAAGGATTTATCTTGAACTATGTCAAGGAATTTACGTATAAACCCTGTGTGACGGAACGCAGACTCAGACGAGAGATGTTTAGTAAATCCAATAGGTATGTTTATTGACAAGCAGAATGAGAAATGCAAAGATGAATAAACGGAATAAACTGTCCTTGGTGAGTGATAGCTGGTCGTGATGAATGAGAGTTGTGTATTACCAGACGATCAGAGCACGCACTGCACAAATAGAATGCTGGCTGGTCGCCAGGAGCTGGTAGGAGATCCGTTGGAGTGAGCGTTGGAGTTGGAGTTTGTAGGAGACGAGGAAACACTGGGAGAACGAAAGGAGAAGCTTGAATAAAGGTAATCCTTGAAACATATAGTTAGAGCATACATATGAGTCTAATTCCACGAGGGTGACCAGACAATGAGGGAGTGCAGTGAGCGTGCTCTTGTAGGGCTTGGTGATGAGACGCAGGTGCTGCTGATTAGTATTCTGGTGATTGGGTGATCTGAGTGGTGGATGAGCCTGGTGTGGCCGTGACAGAACCCCCTCCTCCACGGCCCGCTCCTGAGATTTTGTGGTGGGCGACCTCGACCCCGTGGTGCTGGGCATTGGGGATGTGTAGCATGAAACTCAGTGAGAAGATTTGGGTCTAGGATGTCATCCCTGGGTACCCATGACCTCTCTTCTGGGCCATAGCCTTCCCAGTCAACCAAGTACTCTAGTCTGCCACCGCGACGTCGGGAGTTCAGAATTTCTTTTACAGAGTAGACTGTACCATCCTCCAGCACCATCGGAAGAGGGGGTTCCTTGATTGGACCAGGCTCTGTGGGGACAGAAGAGACAGGTGAGTGAAAAGGTTTAGGTAGAGAAACATGGAATGTGGGGTGAATTCTGTAATGTGCTGGTAGTTGTAACTGATAGGTGACTGGATTGATCTGTCGGATGACCGGGAAGGGACCAATGAACCTGGGACTCAGCTTTTTACAGGGGAGTCTGAGCCGGATGTCCCGTGTGGAGAGCCAAACCTTCTGGCCCGGTTGGAAGACTGGAGTGGAGGCTCTCCGGACATCGGAGTAATGTTTCTGTCGACGTACTGCCCGCTGAAGATGTTGATGTGCTGAGTCCCAGACCCTCTCGCTCTCCTGGAACCAGTGTGTCACCGATGGTATGTCCGATGGCTCCCCTGACCAGGGAAATAGAGGGGGTTGGTAGCCGAGTACGCACTGGAATGGTGTTAGATCCGTGGATGGTTGTCGGAGGGAATTCTGTGCATACTCGGCCCATGCCAGGTAGCGGTTCCAGGAGTTCTGGTGGCTATGGCAGAAGGTACGGAGGTAACGACCTATCTCCTGGATCTTCCTTTCAGTTTGACCATTACTCTGAGGATGGTATCCAGAAGACAGGCTGATGGTCACACCTAGGAGGGAGAAAAAGGATCGCCAGACTCTGGAAATAAACTGAGGGCCTCTATCGGACACTATATCTTCGGGGAGGCCAAAGTTGTGGAAGACATGGTTGAAGAGTAGTTCAGCTGTTTCCATAGCTGTTGGCAGTCCTTTGAGCGGGATCAATCGGCAAGCTTTGGAAAACCGATCAACTGTAACCAATATGCAGGTGTTGCCTTCGGAGGATGGCAAGTCAGTTACAAAATCTACTCCTAGATGTGACCATGGACGCCGAGGAATGAGAAGGGGATGGAGCTTGCCGGATGGAAGGTGTCGTGGTGTTTTCGACATCGCACATTCCTGGCATCCTCTCACATACCTTCTGACGTCTTGAAGCATTTCAGGCCACCAGAAGTGATCTTGTAGCAGCGAGAGGGTTTGATTGGTCCCAGGGTGACCAGTGCCCAGGGATGTGTGCGAAGAGTGGATAAGCCGATTGCGTAGAGACTTGGGTACGTAAGTGCGATTATTGGGGCACCCCGGCAGAGCAGGATCGGAGACACTGGCGGCTGCTATATCTTCATCCAGGGCCCATTGGATCGGACTTACTATTAGTTCAGGAGGGAGGATGGGTTCTGGCTTATCTGGGAGTTCGGAAGGAGCATGGAGACGGGAGAGAGCATCTGCTGTTGTGTTCTTGGTCCCTGGGCGATAAGAGATGGTAAAGTTGAAGCGAGTAAAGAAGAGGGCCCACCTGGCCTGCCGGGGATTCAATCGTTTGGTTTCTCTGAGATATTCAAGGTTACGGTGATCTGTAAGTACCACAAAAGGATGAAGGGCCCCCTCCAGCCAGTGTCTCCATTCCTCCAGGGCGAGCTTGATGGCAAGAAGTTCTCTGTTGCCGATATCATAATTCTGCTCCGCCGAGGATAGTTTCTTGGAAAAGAAGGCACATGGGTGGAGTCGAGATGGAATCCCCTGCTGCTGTGATAGGACAGCACCTACTCCTGATGTAGAGGCATCCACCTCTACGATGAATGGTTTTTCAGGATCAGGATGGACCAGGAGAGGTGCTGAAGTGAAGGCTTGCTGTAAAGTCCTCATTGCCAGGCCAGCTTCTGGAGTCCAGGACAGAGACTTGGGCTTACCTTTCAGGAGATCAGTAAGAGGAGAGGTTATGGCACTGTAGTTGTGGATGAAGCGACAATAGAAATTAGAGAAACCAAGGAATCTTTGCCGTTCTTTGACAGATGTAGGAATGGGCCAGGATTTGATTGCTTCTACCTTGTTGTAAATGGTATAATTGTTCACCCACAGATGAATCTCCAACAGGTAGTCCAAATACCTCTGTGAAATGAGTGATGAAGACGTTAAGAGAATGGGTGGCTGGTCCATCTTGCTGCCATAATGATTCTGCCCACTGGAGCGCTCGACCTGACAAGAGAGATATAATGAATGATATCTTAGCTCTCTCAGTGGGAAATCTATGCGGCTGCATCTCGAGGGCGAGCGAACACTGTAGCAGAAACCCGTTGCATTCTTCCGCCGAGCCAGAGTAGGGTGCTGGATTGACCACGGGACTGGCTGTGTAAACAGGAGCCGAAGAAGAGGGCGTGGAAACTGGTGCTGGCGGCGGTGCAGGCGGTGGTGCGGTGCTCGCGGGTACACTGAGGACTTTCCGAAGTGAATCTACCAGCTCCTGGAAGGGATCCACACCTGTTGGATTCATGATGTTATGGTCTGGTCATCTGTGACGGAACGCAGACTCAGACGAGAGATGTTTAGTAAATCCAATAGGTATGTTTATTGACAAGCAGAATGAGAAATGCAAAGATGAATAAACGGAATAAACTGTCCTTGGTGAGTGATAGCTGGTCGTGATGAATGAGAGTTGTGTATTACCAGACGATCAGAGCACGCACTGCACAAATAGAATGCTGGCTGGTCGCCAGGAGCTGGTAGGAGATCCGTTGGAGTGAGCGTTGGAGTTGGAGTTTGTAGGAGACGAGGAAACACTGGGAGAACGAAAGGAGAAGCTTGAATAAAGGTAATCCTTGAAACATATAGTTAGAGCACACATACGAGTCTAATTCCACGAGGGTGACCAGACAATGAGGGAGTGCAGTGAGCGTGCTCTTGTAGGGCTTGGTGATGAGACGCAGGTGCTGCTGATTAGTATTCTGGTGATTGGGTGATCTGAGTGGTGGATGAGCCTGGTGTGGCCGTGACACCCTGGTTAAAAAAAATAATAATCAATTTACAACGAATTGGTACCGGTGTTGTACGCTGTATTACGCCATGAACCAGCGCATTGTAAAATGACCGGATGGATGATTCAGCTGCGGGCGCCATCGTCTGGCGATACGCGGGAATTCAGTCGGCACGCGACTCTCTCAGTGCATTATGGGTTATCTCTAGCTGTTGAGCGTACATCGGTTGTACACTTGTTTTTGCGGTGCATTGTGGGATTGAATGAGTGCACTCGGGAATGTCCACTATGGTTTCGAACACCACTTAAAATGGCTGTCCCCTCAAGTAGTGCACTATTTGAGGGTATAGGGGGCGATTTCGGATGCAGCCAGTCTCTTGTCGCCATCTAAAGGCGGAACAATGTAACGTTAACTAAAATCACCATCAATAATACATGCACGTTACTCAAAACTAAGTACTATTATTAAATACATTATTTAAAATATAATTTATATACATTTTTATTTATTGAGTAATAATATTTAATAAACAACAACAACAACAACAACAACAGCAAAAACAGACATCAAAAAGTTGCTAGGCAATTCAGTCAAGAGTAAAGGCAGCATTCAGCATTGTATTTACATAAACATGCTACATGAACTATCTTCTTCTCTGGAACAAATAATAGATTATTGAGATCAAAGACTGCCCGTTAGATTTACCCATAATGAATTACATGTTATGTGTAACCACTACAGAGACATCAGAGCCAGCGATAAATTCCTGAAGATCTGGCCGTGGTGAGAGCGCTCTTGTGCGGATTGATGAGTGCAGAACGCTCCCTGACGTTATGGGTCTCGCACGTCCGAAAACGACAAAGCAAATTTTCAAACAGACGTTATCTTTATTAACAAACTGCATTTTTGAACTATAAATAAGTACATTCTCACCTGAAAACCTCTTAAAACTACATTCTGTGACACAAAAAGAGTAATATTTATAAAATGATACGGGATTTGGACGTCCGCCATGACACTCGGAAAAAAACGCTCCCGGCTAGAACACGCGGAGTGATACAAAATTGTGAAAGGGCGTTCCTGTAACGATACCAGTAGAATATCTCACGGTTCTCAACCAATCAGATTTGAGAACCGTTGAGAACTGTTGTATAAATATGTATATCTGGTGCTTTCAAATGTGTTTATATAATGCATGCAGAGTAAAAATTTCAAATATGTTGACCTAGGTGATTGTACTTTTTTACAGTAAGTAAATATGTGGGCCATTTATTGTATACCTGAAGATACTTTGTGTTACTCCAGACACCCCTTCTGTAGTGCTGCATTTGCAGCGGCTGTCGTGAGACACCAGTAAATACATGAACACACAGGAGAGCTACTTTATATCAATTTAAGTAGTAATTATAATTTTGTAAATATAATACAACACTGACACATGTGACACTGATGCTGTTTTTCCTGTTTAACACTTAAGCTGTTTCAAAGCAAAAAAGCGCTATATAAATAAATATATAAATATGACTTGGTGCAAACATATCTGGTGCAAACATATCCATATCCTTGTGTTCATATGCTGTATTAACTGTTCTTTTGTCCCAGCTGTCATTGTTATGGTTTTATGTTATTAAGAGGATAGCGCAAGGCACATTTTTGAATATTCATCTACATTACCAGCATAGGGGTACACTGTGTGAGTGACTTCAGAATATTTGCAAACAGTATATCATTGTTCAGTCATTTGGAATGTCTTTTTACCCTCGAACGAAGAACAAAAATTGATTTTGCAGCAAGTATATTAGGCCTTAACAGTGGCCTAAATCCAAAGCCATCATAGCAGATCATCTCTTGGTAAGTGTTTAACGGAGAATCATTATACTGCAGATTGCTAGCTTAGGAAGATATATTTGGCATGTTTCTTGATACAGCGTCTGCATGTGTGTTGCCAGGCACGCTCAGCAGGCATCTATTCATCTGGATCTTCACCATCTTTGTCAGAGTAATTAGTCAAAGAAGAACATTGATTGGAATCTACCAATTGCATCTGGCAGTAACATAAGCAAAAGAAAAACACATGCACAAGAGAGAGACTGCAGAGATAATAAGAGAGGGAAGAAAGAAAAATCCGAAATGAAAGAGGAAGGACAGCAGCCGTGAATTTCAGTGTGCCCCCCACACCCACGATATTCAGCAGGGGTCACTGAATGCGAGGTCCTTGCTTTGGAAGCAGAAATTCATTTTCCATTATGTCAGCAGATAGAAAATGTACTGAATTTGATTCAGTGTGACATCACAGCACCGGTCTCTTGGAACATCTATCACCCCCTACCCCCATTAAAAATAACACCACCTTTTTTCAGAAGACGATTTCAGATGTTGAAGAGCCAGGCACCAGTTTGACTTACTGCTCCCTCTGGAGATGATGCCAACGGAATCAGCATTTGACACCACTGTTTTCACTTTAGAAATGTTGTCAAGTATTTCTTTCACTCTTTCTTTCTTTACTTACTTACTTCATTTAAGTGCTGTTCACGCACCACTGATGTTTGCAGTGTGAACCAGCAGGCGTTAGTTGAAAAAACATGTACTGTATTGCTGTTTATGCATTGGTGATTAAAGCTAATAACTAAACAGTCAGCTTTGCATTGTAGTAGAGCTGTAACATGGCCTTTTATTTCTAAATTTTGTTTGGTCTTTTTTAAGATTCTTCTCCTTATAAACGTCTTGTTTATGTCTCAAAATGTGCTCAAAAAACATATATTTCATAAGATGCACAGAGATTATACAGATTTTATCATAAATGCAAAGGCTGATACCAATAATTTGCTACTTTGACTATTTATTGTTAGATCACAGTTACATTTGTTTTTGAATGCAAATGCAAAAACAAAACAGTGCAAATTCAACTGAGATAAAACTCTGAACTATCCCAGATGTTTAGTTGCCTTTGTTACTTTGCTAAATAAAGGTGCAAGATTTTCTTTACAAAACGAAGCTTTGTTGTTTCTCACAGTCTGTTTGTTTTATTATCAGTGGCATGAGGTGCAGCTAGGGAACAATATTACATTCAGGCGAATCGAAAGCATTGTTAAGCTTGAATTTTCTCACTGTTTTAATGTAGAAAAACATTTCACATGCTTTACATTTTAAAGATTTCATTTATTTGGGTAGTTAATTATAATAAATTACAAACAGAAGCTGGATGTTGACCATATGACCTGTGCTGGCAAAATGAATCGGAATGCACACAGTATAATTTTAAGCTACAGGCACAAGAAGTGAAAAAATGTCAGTTTTGGTCGAATTTGAGGTTTTCAAAAACACAAAAATGAGATAATTAAGCCCTCTTTTAGCGATCCTAATGCTCCAAATATTAATTAAACATATAAAGGTCTATTATTGCGAAGCACAGCATTCCAGCTTTGTGAATATTCATAATGAATTCTCGAGAACATGAGTCCTAACCAGTGAAATATGATTTTCAAACCCATGCTGATGAAAACAAAACGATCGCGCTGACTTTTGCAAAGCGTGTGTATAAGACGCGCCTCTCCGAGAGTGTGCAGTCTTCCTATAATTATTGCTAAATATGTCTTCACACATTCAAACATAATCTGTCTTACATGAACTTTTAGTTAATGGTTGGGGAAAAATCTGATGTGTAACATTATATTAGATCCATGCATTACAGTAGGTTTTAATATAGATCTGTCTCAATGTTAATCATACATTAAAAGAAAAGACGGAATCACTCGCTGCTCTTGATTAAACTATTGTTTATTTGCATCTGCATCAAATAAAAATAGCTATTTTGTGATTAATAATATAAAAAATATTATTAAGAAAAAAATTGGAGTAAAATATGTTAAAACATGCTTGGTGATTTTGCTTTGGAATCTTCAAAAAAAGTAAAAAAATAAGTCTTTTTTTTTTTTGTCCGATTCCAACAAGTCATATATCATTTTTAAGGTATTTTAATACAGAATGTGAAGATAATAAGTAATTTTTGAAAATTTTCTCATTCCGACTCATTTTGCCAGCATGGGTCACATATGACATAAAAAACACAATGGTGCAACACTAATTTCAAAATAAATACTAAATTTCAATATAAAGACCAAGCTATTCTACCATTGTTGATCTTACAAGGAAGTGCTATAAAAGAAACATATGACCCTCTGAGCAATAACATTTGTGCAAAACAATTCCCTGGTAGACTTCAAGTTGTTTCATCAAGAAATTTGTGTCTGCTTGTAGGTCTGTCCTAGAAACACGAGCTCATTATTTAGTTGTAAATAATTGATATAGATTAAAAAAAAAAAACCCCGAATAAACAAGACTATTAAATGGACAAACCAGGGCCTTGTTACAGCATGCTTCATGGTGCTATTTGCTTTGTTGTGCTGAATATATTTCCTTTTGACTAAAGTGAGAGACTTAAATAGTGCTGTTTATTCAGCTGACCCATTTCCCTTACAGTCAGAGAGGGTTCTTTGGTTTTGATAAGCTTTTATTGTGATCCATAGCCCTTTGTTGCTTAGCCTCTTCCCAAGTAAATTTAATTTCAGCCTTCCCAGGCATATACAAATAGAACCTTTTTTCCCTCCCAAATGCAGAAAAGTATCTCAGAAATGAGGCACGGCGAGCTAGTGGAGCAAGGTTGAATGTTAGCGTCATAGTTGGTCTTCTATCAGTAAAAGTAAACAGTCCAACATGTCTTAGTGGAAATTAAATGTGCTTAACATTATTTAGGCAAATTTCTGAAAAGTGGATCCTACTATTCCACAAATTAACAAGCATCGGGTCCGAGCTCTCTTCCAGCAACCCACTGTCTTCATCATCAAAGTCACTCTGCCATACCAGTGGCACTGCTGGAGACAACATAATAATAACACAAGGCTCTTCATCTTGTGTCCTTGCTCCCCCAAGCTTCAAAGCTACTTGCTTGTAAAGCTTTAAGAGATTCACTGAGCTCCATATATGTTGTTAAACAAGTCTAAATGACTACTGACACTTACTTTGACTGCCAGGTCTTTATATTAGTCTATTCTGGATGGCAGATCAAACTAGCTCAAACCCTCAGTGCATACTAAAAAGGCGACCTCAATCACACGGATGGCAGGAGTGTAGCTCTTTGACGTTGACCTCGTCGCATGATTTCAGCTTCAAGTAGCTGCTCTTTCTCCCCCCACGCTGCAAAGAGAAGACGGATGACGCGTATCCGAGGGTATTTCGCGTGCCTTCTCGAAAATGTAGCGAGCCCGCAAGAGCCATGACCAAGTTTAGGCATAATCCCTTTAGACTTCAGAGCAAGCAGAGTGCTTATACCTCATGAGTATCTCTCCGAATCAGCACAGCTGTCGCTCCACGAGTCCTGCAGGCTCGCTGATGTCCAACGATACTATCACACGACTCTAAATCGGCTTTGCGGCAGCACAGGCCGGAGACTTTGCTAATGGATAAAGTTGTCACAGACAAATCTCCCATATTAGCTAATGTCACCCTACGCATCACACCCATTCTTCGCTGCGCGCACGTGCACCGGTAGGCAGGGCTTGATTAAACTATTATTCCCAACAATTCATCTTTTACATATGAATGAGCTGCCTGTGTTTTGCCTCCCCGACAAAGTGCTGCAGAACCTCTTTTCCGTCACGCACACACAAACACACACATATACACACACACCCCACCCCTGTGTGGTGCAATCTCAAGTTAACGATTGCGGATAGCTCAAACCTCTTTTGTTGTCTGTTTTGTTTGGAATCAGTATCAACGCAACTGTCCAAAGTGACATGAAATCGATACCCGACAAAGAAGGCGAGAGCGCCACTCCTGCACTCCTTCCATATGGATCGCTTCGAAACTTGTGGCCGCTCTCTCCCTCCGGCTCATTGCACATGCATTATTCACAGGCTTTAGAAGAATAGGGTGGCGCTCAGAGATGTGACCGAGCCGACAAATAACATGCTGTCAATGGCTGGCGTGATGATGTCAAGGTTAATGTGTTGCAGGGTTGCGGGGGAAAGGGTAGTTGAGGGGCAGCAGTCCATTTAGTAATTCTCAGCGTGCATCACTTACTAGGAGTTTCAACGTTCGGCACCTCCAGCAGTGTAATTTATCAGTTGCATCGCAACAGTGAACATTATATGTACGGCTAAAGATATTGCACTTTATCTCACTGCAGAATGCAGACTCATTCCAAATTCAGTACGTTTCCAGTGTTGTGATACTCGTGCTAATTAACTAGTATATTCTTTCCCATCTCACTGTTGAATTTCTGCACTTGTTGATAAATTGAGTAATAGCGTTGTCAACATCAGAAACGTTAAGTGGCTGATGGTCTCAGCTGGCTTCGTGGGAATCTGATTACACTCCCCGTTGGCCCAGCGGAGGGTATTTCTGAAGGGCTGCAGGCCAAACGGAGGAAATCAATGTCGCCATCCGACTGCATGGAGCGAGCGGCATCTAATTTTTTGCCGCAACATGAGATTTTATTTTGAAGAAGAATATCGTATGTGGTATGTTTGGGGGGAAAGCAAAGAAAGGGATGCATGTTTCAACATAAATCCTACTCTGTCAGTGGCACAGAATGTATTTGAAGACCTTTCAAGTACTCTTTAATACATTTTGAGTAGCAAATTTTGTTTTTTAGGGACGTTATTAAAATGTCCTCGATTTGTGGTGCGTTTTCTCCAGGGTGCTCTGCAGGACTTTGTAACTGTGCAGCGGAGCTCGGGAAGGCCTGTCAAGATTGGAACGTCAAACGTGGATGTTTTAATCCTCCCCGCTGATTTGCTTCTTAATTGCTCTGAGGGAAAATCACAGGTTTAATACAGCAGTGCTGTTTTGAGCGCATTTCCATTTTTGTGGCGTCTGGTTTTCTTTTGATCAATGACATAAACTTTAATGTATTTTTTGAGGAAGCATTTTTTGGTTTATTTTTGCATCTTGAAATCCATAAATGGTCTTCATGGACTGAGAGAGCTTCAAGTAGTGAATTTTAGAGTATGACTTAATGTAAAAATAGACTAGACAGCAAGAAAATAGCAAAGTTCTAAGGCTTCTAAATTTTAACATGATCAAAACTTCAATCTGCTACACACATTCTCTCATCTAATCACTCTTTATTTTATTGTATAAATATATTTATTTTCTGTAAAGGCAGAGGCTATTTACACTAACTTTGCCTACCAATGTGGAATGGGGCTAGTCAACACTACAAAAGACGACTGTCTAACAATAGTTCCAGTGGTGTAGATGGTACAGCACGTGCCTCTATCGCTATTTACACTTATTGCAAATAGCCGCTGCCAATCTTTAAAATAAACGTAATCTTAATTGTTAGTAATGTTGTAGATGTAGAGTGACAAAACATAGTTATGTGATTATCCAAATATGTGTCCCTGGACCACAAAACCAGTCATAAGGGTCAATTTTTTTAAATTGATGTATGGTTTGTTAGTATAGGACAAAATTTGGCTACAACTATTTGAAAATCTGGAATCTGAGGGAAAATCACCTTAAAAGTTGTCCAAATGAAGTCCTTAGCAATGCATATTACTAATCAAAAATTAAGTTTTGATATATTTACGGTAAGAAATTTATAAAATATCTTCATAGAACATGATCTTTACTTAATATCCTTGTGAATTTTGGCAAAACATTCTAAAATTTTAGTAACTGTCACATCTATGTTTCTGTTTTAGTGGAATATCATTAAAAGAGACTTTCTGTTATTCTTGCATCATTGTCTTCAGCTGTGGACACTATGGGTGACAGTAATGAATATGATACATCAGCCTTTTGAGGAACCTTTTTTTGTATCTCTCAACTATCATTGTAATTGCATTAAAAATTGCAATTAAAAATATGGAGATTAATAGAATATCAGCTTACTCGGACAATATTGGGAAATATGTGAGTGACAACTGGTAATTATATGCATTTTAAGAAAGTAGTCTACTATACTGCCATAGAGATCTTTGATTTATATTATGACAGGATCACACTTAGCACGTAAAAAATCTCCAATTTAATTTTCAACGTTGTTATATTATGATCCAGCACAGTGAATGTTCTTCTGCTTTGTAACTGTTTTTATGATTTTTTCTTTTTTTTTTACTTTTTTTTTCCCTCAGCCTGCCCTGCCTGTAATTACTCTTTATTGTCTTCAACATTAATGTGCCTGACTCTCAAGCACGGGGAGGCTTAGCTGAACTGTAAGAGACATTTTTCATAGTCTATCAGAAATTTCTTGCAAGGGTCGTCCTAATGGTCAGGCTACATGTCAGCCAGATAAGGGTACCACTGTACATTTTCAGTGTATGAGCAGTTATGTGCATCTCCACTATCTGCTTCCAATCTCAGTAATTGCTTGTTTCTGTATAGCATAGTGGGCACATGGTGTCAAGGAATTGATATAGAAAGAACCAACACCACTGAGCTTTTGTGGTAAAATTGGAACATGCTGTGTGCATGATGGGTGTAGTACTATAAAGTGGTGTCAGTGGTCCTGCTGTCCTCATCACATGCAATATCTTAAAGTTAACATGAAATATCATTCATAGTATTTGAGTGAACATCCGAATAGTGTTGAATAGTATTTATTTATTTACTTACTGTATTGCAATGACTTGCATTAATTTATTAAATTACTACTAAGACTAAACAATGTCTGAATGGCTCTTTAGCTATTGGTTTATACTCATTATATTGGGCAATATTGATTATAATGTTTATAGTGTTAGCCAGATAATGGAACTGTTTTTATGTAATAATCTAAAATGGCATCATTGTCAGACTAATATAAACCTATCTCATAATATCGTTTTGCTTGGTCTCTGATACGCAATCACTCACATTAATTGCCACTGGAACATATGTAACATGACTCTAGGCACTGAGTAAACAACCGATATATGACAAACCTCAAGACCACAGAAAATAGGAAATGGAATGGAATTTGAGACTCCAATAAAATATTACAGTGCAGTCGTGACCTGTCTGAGGCTGGACTGAAAATCAATGTTCACTCGGGGATCTTGGGCTATCTAATGAAAGCTACAAACAGTCTGTAAAAGAATAGAGCTAAAATATGAGGAGGCTGGGAGACACATTTAGGAAAATGTACAAAATAATCATTTTGACTAGAAGCATAAATATGCTCTTTCTAAGTTTATATATTTGGTGGATTTATAATTCATTGGTGGTCTACAAAATACTGAAGTTTTTAATGAACAAGGTTGAAAAATAATAACCTTTCACGAGTTCGCTCTTACATATAATAAACGGCGTAAAAGTTAAGCGTGTTTGGCGTGCTGTCCAGGAGAGGGCTCCGAGCTCGGTAGTCATTCCCGAGCCCGGGGCACTCCCCCTGCCCAGGGAGAGGGGTCCGAGCTCGGCATTTGGCCTGAACCCAGTAGCGCTCCCCCTAGCTGGAGGTGAAGAGAAAAATAAAAAGGGGGGGTGGGAGGGATGCTGAAATCAGAGATAAGTGAAGGTAGGACTGCTTGGTTATTTAAAGGGACTGTAGTAATTGGATAGGGAGTGTGATTGCTGATGGTGAATTGGCCGTGTTAATTATCTGCGCGAGCTCCTCCCGAAATTTGTTAATAAAACATCACTAAAAGAAAAAAATAGAACAATTCAGAACGATTTCTTCTAAACTACTTCAGAGATTATTCTAAAACCAGAGAGGACTAAATTTAGAGGAGACTAAATAGAGCCTTGAATACATTTGGCTTTCAGAAGTGCTTGCCATGGTTTCATTAAACGTTTTACGTTTGCAGATACAGTGCCTTGAGTTAACTATCGCTGACAGAATGTAGAAAAGTCAAATGAAAAATTTACTTAACAAGAGCTTAACGAGAATGACTTAATACATTTCTAAACAGCCTGTGCCAAAGGACGAACAAAGTACCTCCCGTAAGGGTATTCACTCTGACAGCGATGTGTAAGGAAAAAGAAAAAAAAAACACTTTCAGGGAATGAACAGTGACATGAAGCACTGACTACCAATGGTAATGGAGACACAGAAGACATAATTATATACAAATGGTTTCTCTTCCATTGTGTAATTTGTTTATTTATTGCAGCCAAACAAACATTTTTTTTTTTTTTTTCAAAATGGTCAAAATGGTTTCAACATTTAAAAAAAAAAATGTTTTAATGTTTTGAAGCATGGCTGCTTGTTTGAGCTGGTTTAAGCTGGTTTAAACTGGTCCCTAGTTGGTCATGAGCTGGTTTAAGCTGATCCTAGGCAGGAGCTAGTTGCTTAGGACTAGCACCTGACCAGCTTAAACCAGCCAGCTCAGGACCAGCATAAACCAACTCAAACCATCTGCCATGCTTCAAAACATACCTAAACCAGCATATGCTGGTTTTTTTCAATAGGGTGGTCAAATGTTCAATAGTAATATCTAGTTGTACAGCCCAGCAGTAACATTATGGCAGTCAGCATTAGGAATGTCTATTATGCCTGTGATCCACAATACAACTGCTTGTGGCAAACTCCAGTGATGAAATTGCTGTTGGTGTAAACGTACCTTTAAATGGGAGAGATCCGGCCAGTGTGGCATTTTCTTAAAGGTTTTCAAAAGGTTTTCTTCAGTTGCTCTTTACTAAAAGTTTATAAGTCACAGATATGAAGATGCTCTATGAGAAAATGAAGGTCACTAGGTCGATGAGTAAATGTTAATAGCATTGTGCCGAAATGCGCAGATATGAATCACTTTATATCATGGATGGGCAACTCTGGTCCACTATTCTGCAATGTTTAGCTCAAGACATTGATTAGGAAGGAAAAATACTACACATACATTGCTACTCAGATTACCAATAGTCATCCCAAATATTATATGTCATTTCTAGATCTTTGTAAATGACAAGCTTCCAGTATTGTTGAAATCTGCAGACGATTGGATGTTCAGAGGGCACATATTCTGTGCTTATGGCCTTATGGTAGCACATGAAAGGAGGGATTTGAATAAAGCTGCTGGATGTCAAGTTCCAAAAAAGACAAAAAGTATCCATAATGTGGTTCATATAGCTTGTGTGCTGTGTGAAGTGTATAAAGTGTCTGAAGCCATAGGATAGCTTTGTGTGAGTAATAGACTACTATTGTTAAAATGTTCGCTGTAATTACTCATCTTCCCCATCTGGAGACTACATACATACACTGACTGCAGATCATGTTTGGGGACTGAATTCTCACAAACACCCTGTGGTTATGCACAGGCTTTCCACTGATGTGCACAACCACAGTACAGATCATTTTGTAGTAGTGGAGAACTGACACAGATATACAGTATCTCACAAAAGTGAGTACACCCCTCACATTTCAGCAACCATTTTAGTATATCTTCTCAAGGGATGATACTATATAAATAAAACTTTGATATATTTTAGAGTAGTTAATGTGCAGCTTGTATAGCAGCATAGATTTACTGTCCTCTGAAAATAACTCAGCATAAAGCCATTATTGTCAAAATAGCTGACAACAAAAGTGAGTACACCCTAAGTGAAAACAGCAGTATGTTGTTTAACCATGCAAAGCCACATGTCCTATTCATGTTTTTGTCTGCTTGACAAGACCACACAAAGTTGTGTATGTTGTATTAGAGCAGCTAAAATTAGGTGCTTTAAGTACAATTCTCTTGTACTGACCACTGGATGTTCAACATGGCATCTCATGTTAAAGAACTCTCTGAGGATTTGAAAATTATAATTGTTGCTCTCCACAAAGATGGCCAAGGCTATTAGAGGTTCATTAACTCTCTGAAACCAAGTTACACTACAGTGGTCAGGGTCATACAGAGGTTTTCCAAGATGGGTTCTATTCAGAATAGGCCTCGCAAGGGTCGATCAATGAAGTTGAGCACTCGTTCTGTCCGTCAGGTGCAGAACCTGGCCTCAAAAAAAAAAAAAAAAAAAAAAAAATACAGACACATGAGTGCTGCTAGCATTACTTCAAAGGTTGCAGAAGCAGAAGGTCAGCTTGTCAGTGCTCAAACCATACGCCGCACACTGCAACAAGTCGGTGTCCCCCCAAAAAAAATCCTCATCTGATGCTGGCTCACAAGAAAGCCCGCAAACAGTTTGCTGAAGACAACCTGTCCAAGAGCATGAATTTACTAGAACTATGTCCTGTGGTCTGATGAGATTTTAAGATAAACTTTTTTTTTGGCTCAGATGGTGTCCAGCATGTGTGGTGATGCCCTGGTGAGGAGTACCAAGAAAATTGTGTCTTACCTACAGTCAAGCTTGGTGGTGGTAGCATCATGGTCTGGGGCTGCATGAGTGCTGCTGGTACTGGGGAGCTGCAGTTCATTGAGGAAAACATGGATTCCATTATGCACTGTACATTCTGAAGCAGAACATGATGTCTACCCCTCAGAAACCAGGCTGAACGGCAGTTTTCCAACATAATAACAACCCCAAACACACCACCAAGATGACAACTGCCTTGCTGGGGAAGATGAAGGTGATGGAGTGGCCAAGTATGTCTCCAGACCTGAACCTATTAAGCACCTGTGGGGCATCCGCAAGCGTAAGGTGGAGAAACACCATATGTCTAACATCCAGCAGCTCCGTGAGGAGTGGAAGAGGATACCAGCAACAACCTGTGCAGCTCTGGTCAATTCCATGCCAAGGATGATTAAGGCAGTGCCAGATAACAACGGTACTAACACAAAATATTGACACTTTGGACAAGTTTACTTAAGGTGTACTCACTTTTGTTGCCAGCTATTTTGACAATAATAGCTGTATGTTGAGTTATTTTCAGAGAACAGTAAATCTATACTGCTATACAAGCTGCACATTGACTACTCTAAAATATATCCAAATTTAATTTCTATTATATTGTCCCTTGAGAAGATATACTAAAATGGCTGCTGAAATGTGAGGGGTGTGCTCACTTTTGTGAGATACTGTATAAAGAGTAAGTGGGTTATGGCCAGAAATGCCTGGATTTGGCAGAATCGTGACTTCTTTCTAATGGATGTCAAACAGCGTTTAATGCTATTGAGACTGAAAATGTATTGTTGCTTGAGTGTTGCTAATATAATCGGTACATATCCAGGTAAGAACTATTAGCTTGAATATTTTAGTACAGTATGCGAGTTGAATATGTTCTGTTAGTTTATGTTACTGTTGCTTTTATTAATCTTTCACAGTGTGTACCTAGTGTTTTTCTGTTTTAAGTATCAAAACACAACATGCTGTAATGGAGGCTGTGGATACGATGCAATGAAGTTAGCCAAATTACACTGGGCGTTTACTTCCATTTCGGCAAGAGGTTATGCCCCTTGAAATTCAGTGTCTTTGACAGAGCGAGGTTAATTTTTTGGTGTAAAATGTTTTGCAAACTTTATAAACTATAACCTTGAGGAACATATAATATTGAAATCTAAAACTGCATTTTAAAACCCCTTTAATGATTTAGCTACTTAATATTTACTCAACATTGAAAATTGAAAACAAACTGTTTAGGTTATTAATTATTGCTAGTGCAGTCAGGAGATTTTGAAACTGACTGATTTTGAATAGTGGTTCTAAATCTCTTTATTTATGGGTTATTGAGTAAATAATTGATAAATGGTCTGACAGAGTTCGGGATTTTACTGTTATATTCTGTAAATGTTATTAATTTAATGCCATGTGCATATTTACATTCAAAATGTAAATATCTGTCAGACCATTTATCAATTATTTACTCGATTCATAATTGTTTTTATCTTCCAGCTTTGTTAGTGTCCAAAACACATCCTTAAATTTTCTCTAGTGAATCTTGCCTTGTCATGCTATTTGTGTGTAATGAAAAACTAATTGAAAATGGTGTAAACAATACCATTAATATCTGTTCTGCTTCAGAAGGTGATTGTATTCCAACAAAATTTCTTGCATTATAAACCCTCCTCCATTATCTGAACCATGTGTGCACGTTATTCAATATTCAGGAGTTCATTTCAACACTGTCTATTTGCCGCACTTCACTCTATTGAAATATTACGTGTATGTACTGTATACATACGGTATACTGGCGGCTCAGCGAAATGAATTAGATTTGCTACTATCTGGACCTTCTGAATATTTTTCTTTGCCACTTACTTTATAAGAAAGAGGGAGAGGGTGAAGAGAGAGGAATAAGGTATAAGATTAAACAAAAAAAAAAAGAAAAAAAGAAAGACAGGAGATTGAGAGAGAGAGAGAGAGAGAGTGAGAAAGAGAGCTTCAAGGATACCAATACAAAGAATGTGATAGGAGAGGTTTGGGAAGGGGTTGGAGGAAGGGTGTTACGAGGAAAAGTCAATTTTTTATTTGCAGGGATGATGTGGTGGTAATGAAGAGAGATGAAGCAGCTGCCGCCAGGGCCCATGATCCTCCAGCACTCCAGCCCGACATCTGAGAGAGAAATTCCAATCAGCTCACACACCTCACATAACACCAGATGGGGACACGTATGTCTTACGCTTGGCTGCACACAGATGATGCATGTTTCCCGTCCAGTCTGACTGACCGTGTCACCTCAAATCAAGCAACATTTAGCACATCTATTAATTGGGTTTGTTTGCCTATTTGGGCATTATTTGTGTAGCCAAATTGATATTCAATTATTTATTTAGAGGCCCCGGTTGAAAGACCCGAAGGGCTCTGTGTCCATGCACGAGTAAGCAAGTGCATAGATCCAGCCAGAATACCCTAGAAACCACTTAGCAGTGCACTTGTAACCATCCAGAAGAATCTAGCAACCATACACTGTCGCTCAGGAGTTTGGGATCAGTACGATTTTTTATGTTTTTTTAAAATAATTCTTATATGCTCATCAAGGCTGCATAAATAATATTGTGAAAT
>NC_133379.1:10532039-10563727 GCF_049309525.1 Garra rufa
AACTCACCAAATATGCCTTGACTGGTTTTTCAGGGTCTTCATTCAAGTAGATGTAGATGCACAGAGACTTGATGACACAGGATTCTCTGGTACGGAATGTACAGTGTCATCCTGTAGGGTGGAGACAAGTTTACATCAACTTCAGCGGCGGCACAGCTTAAGAGTACTGAACGTGTTACTGTCTGTGTAGAATGTAACAGGTGAACTCTATACACATGGGTTTTAAGTCCTGCCCATGTCTTCAATGTGCATGCATCATTTAAATATATAGTAGTCAACAAAAAAGTTAATTAAAAGTTGTCCTTAGGTCAAAAACCCACCCTTAACACCAAACATGTCCCTTACCTTACCCATATCCCACCTTAATACAGTTTTATTAAAAAGGTTTTAATCCACTTCAAATGTTGACTACTGTACACAAACATAAAGACTGCCACTTCCAAAGCAATGTTTAGTTTATAATGCTTAAGTAATTTGTACCTGCTGCAACTCTCCTTTGCAACACTTTCTGCACTGCCACATACACGTCACTGAAAGAGAAAGAAAAGTTCAGTATTCAAGGATAGTTAGTTATACATTACTGTATGTGAGTGTTTTAAAAAAAAACTACTTACCATGTAAAGGTGAGGTTCACACCAGAAGAGGATGGGGACAGCTATGCGATGTATATATTTTTTTCTGCTGTGAAAAACAAAACAAACAAAGTGTATAAGTTATATACTATATTTCCCAAATAAAACCATGCATACCTATTCAATCACTTTAACTTTAACTGCAATTTGTTAGGACATTTAATATGGTCGACTGCATTATAGATTTTACTTGACAATGTTTGCAAACTGTATTCAATAAGCTGGGTAGCAATATGTAACATTTCGGAACTCAAGAAAAACAAACAAAAAAGCTCTATAAACGTTAGCTAGACTAAAAAGAGCGATGAGAAGTGCATACTGATTCAACATACAACAAGTTACGTAAAAGTAAAGCGTATAAATAGCATTACATTAACTTACAAACAGAAAAACGAGTGCATGGTGTGTTCGACTGTGCAGTCTTTCCTCTCCCAATGTTGGGGTAGACTTCAGGTTTAACGTAGGTTATGTAGTTAATAGTTATTAGTTAATAGGCGTGGTTAGCATTGAATTGTGACAGAAATGCACAAATTGTAGCGGATATATTAACGTTAGGGTGAAACTTGTATCGACAAAGACAACGGAATTGACATAAGCCTACTTTGAAACATCGCTACAGTGTGTAATTCCTTATTATCCCATGTTACTAAGTGCAAACTGGAACATTATATCAATAAAGTACTTACCCTCAATATCAAGGATGAAGAACGTTTAAACGCAGCAGTTCAAACCGCTGGCGCTTCCAGCCGTCTGTACCCACGTGATTCCGTCGCAGCGGCAGCACTGCGCATGCGCAGTGACTCATCAGAGAGAGTTGTTGATATGAAGCGACTCGGGCTCATTGAATCAACAAGTGCTGATCTAATTCATTTGATTATTTCTTAATTTAGTTACAACTAACAAGAATCAATCATTTAACAGAAGTAAACTCGTTATAATCGTATTAATCAGACATATTTGTATTTTGCAAATCAAACAAGTGGCTAGTTGACTTTTTTGAGTGCAGAACGAGTGCTCAACTTCGTTGATCGACCCTTGCAAGGCCTATTCCAAATGGAACCCATCTTGAAAAACCTCTATATGATCCTGGCCACTGTAGTGTAACTCAGTTTCAGGCTGTTACTGTTACCTCTAATAGCCTAGTCCATCTTTGTGAAGAGCAACAATTCTAACAGTTCTTTGTCATGAGATGCCATGTTGAACATCCAGTGGTCAGTATGAGAGAACTGTACCCAAAGCACCATTTTAACTGCTCTAATACAAGATACACAACTTTGTATGGTCCTGTCAAGCAGACAAAAAACATTAACATGATGCACAGGACATGTGGCTTTGCAGGGTTAAACAACATATTGCTGTTATCACTTAGGCTGTACTCACTTTTGTTGCCAGCTATTTTGACAATAATGGCTGTATGTTGTGTAATTTTAGAGGACAGCAAATCTATACTGCTATACAAGCTGCACATTGACTACTCTAAATATATATTCAAGTTTAATTTCTATAGTATTGCTCCTTAAGAAGATATACTAAAATGGTTGCTAAAATGTGAGGGGTGTACTCACTTTTGTGAGATATTGTATATCTAGGGTAAGTAGTATTAAAACTCCATACAATGTTTTTGCTCTCACAATGAAAAAAAAAAAGAAAGAAAGAAAGAATACGGTCTCATCGACATGAATTCAGATCCCCAACTGTTCTTTAAAGTTTGGGCAAAATCAGCCAGTAGGTGGGAAATGGGCATTATGCAAATGTATAACATGGCGACAGCTAGGACAGAGGAAAATTGTCAGGACTACAAACAAAGTGTTTCAGACAAATGTTTTCTGATGGAAAGATAAATGGCATTTATAGCTTAAAGACATTGCTAGACCCTACTGAAAGGCTTCACTCCCTTGTTTTTCTTCTAAGCCAAATCTGCTGATAGCACTCTTAATATCAGTGATTTTGGGATCCATTTTAATGCTTGCTGAAACCAGCGAATGCAGTGAGCCTCCTGGAATTATTTGACTCTGAATCCCCATTAACAACTTTAAAGTTCATTACATAAAGTGTTATTCTTCCCTCTAGTCAGTGGTGAACCCAGTCATAGTCGACATGAGGGTGGCAATGCGTGTGTCCTGCCGCACACACAGCTGTCGCAGATGAGCACTCAGTTTCTCATTCAGACATTCTCTGTTCCAGTTAATTTACTGAAAAAAACAAACAAACTACCATATAGGACAATATAACATTTACTAACAAATAGAAGCTGTTTGAATTTGCTCAGTAGAGTAAGGTTCAAATGCAGTTGCTATAATTGTAGCTGTGATCATTTACCCTGAATTGTGTGACATTTATTCAGAAAAAAACATTACAGCATTTTAGAAGATTACTCAAAATGCTGCCTTGACAGTTCTCCGAACTTAAGCATAAGCACAAGCTGAGTAAACACTGATCAATTATTTATGATTATACTGCATATAATTAAAAAAATAGATTGCATAAATTCCATTTTAAAATCATACTGTTGCATATGTAAGTGTACAGTTACTTTGCAGAATCTGCAAAATGTTAATAATTTTAACAAAATATTACAGATCATAAAACTTGCATTGTACGATTTTTAGGCCACAGTATAGGCCACAGGACAAAAATAGCTGAATTTATCAAATAAATGTATACTGTCTCTGACTGTTTGTTGCTGTTGCTTTGTGATAGTTGTTCATATTATAATTATAAATGTTCAATTATAAACCATATATTAATAACCCAATTAATAACCAGAATTTCACAACTGATTATTTGTAGCACAACCTCTTAGCCTACCAAAACTAGGTGTTGAAATGCATTTCGAATTCCCTGTGTATTATTATACTGGCCATTAGTGGTGAATGGAGGTTATGTGCAACAAACTTCCGTATTTTATAAAACAGGTAGTGTTGCTTCTGGTTCAGGTAATTTGTATGTGATTCATTAAATATGGAGCTGTTTTACTTAGGATGCCTTGACAGAAGATACCCAAGATGATCATAACCGATGTCCATGACATATTCATGTTGATAACTTAAATTTTTTTTTTTTTTTTTCTGAAAAAAAAAAAAAAAAAAAAACTTCCTAGTTTGATAAAAGTCCATAGACTACAAACTCCATGACATCAGTTCATATTGCTGTTTACACTTTCTCTGACAAGGGGATGCAATGAGACCTGTTTTCCAGTTTGTTCAGGTGACATTCGACATTGTTGTCTTTACAGATTTATAGGATCAAAATTAATTTAATATTTATTTTACATAGTCATTGATATATATGCTCTTATTCCTCTTTCTTTATCTTTTTGTCCAATCAGAAAGTGTGACTGAGGTGAGGACAAACATCTATGTGACAAGCTTTGGACCAGTATCCGACACCGATATGGTATGTGTGCTCTTATTAATGCTTAATTGTTCAAACTTTTTTATATAAATTAAGTTAACGCTTATTTGCTCATGTCATTATTTGTCTGTTCCTCATATGTACAGATTTTTCATATACAGTATTAGGCTTCAACCAGGTATGGTTACATATAATTGTTAGCAGATTACCGCATGAGAAAACTGAGATGATTTCATTCCTGTTGAATTGAATTTAGAAAGACTTGTTTGTCAGATGTGCCACAGAGGAAGACATAGTACCGTCCTTTATTTCCCTTTGTCCCAGTGAATGTGTGAATCTGTGTTCCTTTATGGGCTCATTTATGAGAGAAGATAATTGGTTGCGAGACTGCATGAAGAAATCATACACACAATTGGCTCTGGTATGCAAGATGAATCACCACAGCCATGCAGCAGCACTTTGTATTTTGTCTGAAACATAATTTTCTAATAGTGAGAAGAAAACATCACAATCTGTCAAATTATACAGAGCATGAAACGATACTCAAATTACACAGCAATAATCATCAAGGTTAATTTTAACATAATCAATCTATAAAGTTTATGCAAAAATACTAATTTCCAAATATGTCTTATGAATTGCTCCACTCCAAAAAGTAGAACTGCTGTTATGAAGTCCAATTAGTAGGAAATGACACAATCTGTTATCTTTTACCCTGAGGACTGTCGGAATCTAAGTTGTAAATAAAAGTTTTTGCAGTCCACAACTACAGCTCTTTTTTTTTTTTAAAGAAGTTTGCAGATACAGAAACATAAATGTCACATTGCCCTACAGCAGGCCTATATACAGTACGTTCTGAAGTGTTACCAACTCAAAACGTGGCTGTGAAGTACCCAGAAGACTCTAAAAACGCAAGCTTGCTATAATTGGTTGCTGTTGCGATAAGGAAGGACTCATTATCTTTGATCTATGCCTTGAAGTGAGAATATCACATTCTGCATGAGAGCCCTAGTATGTTCTCATCTTCAACCTACTCTCTGCAATGGTGTCAAGCCCGAATTAGATGACAAAGGCACAATCAAAGCAGTCATTTTTAGGTTGGACAGTTAATTTGGTCTTTAAACCCAAACAGCAGGTTCTGAATAGTTTGGCCCCTGCATCGTCTTGCTATGACAGGTGATGTGGCGTAACAAGCACCGCTGAAGAAATGCTTTCGGAAGGTGATGCACTGTGACCGTCTCGCCTGCTACCTTGAGGATAAAGAAGTCCAGGACTTTTGCACTCCAGCTAATGGGATCAAAAGTCTAGCATTGACACACACCGGTTCTGTCACCTGATGGAATTTGGGCTCCTTACCACTATTGCCTTCGGCTTGAGTAGTTGGTGTTTAAACCCTCTACCTACATTTCTGCAAAACTCAATGAAACATACTTATATGTCCAAATCACTGCAATTTCTAGTTGAAATCAACACTAGAGGCAGTAAAACACCTACAACTTTTATTCCTTGTCACACAAATTATGATTTATAGGGCTAGAGTTTCGATTAAGAAAGCCTAATTTCCTGTTATGACTTTAAAACAATTTTAACATGCTGTGAGATTTGAAAACGGATACTTTTGAACATTATCATCACATACAGCTTTATATATATGGGTTTTCTAACAGTAACAGTAGGTTTGCTAGTGAAACTATGGTTTGACTAAACAGCTCTGTGTAGAAGGAAATTAAAATAGCACGGTTGCATCAGTGAATGCGTTTTCACTTTTGCATTCGTTAACACTATCAGGTAGGTTTAGAGTTGGGTTTGGTTTATAATACCTAATCCATAATCCTAATCCATACCTAATCCATAATCGGTGTTGCAGAAATGTTGCAACAAGCATGTATCTTCAATGAGCCTGGGATGGTTTAAAGACACTTAATATTGAGGAATTTTTATTTATTTGACGTAGTGCTGGGCATTTGTGTTAACATAGCTTCACTGAATAGCATCTATTAGGGCTTCTAGTCAAAGAAGTGTGCACACTTCATATTTCTTTAGACAGAATCATCATTTCTATTAATTCTCCACTGGATAATGTGATCTGATGAGCATTAGCTGCTTCTAGCATTGTCTGTCTTTTCTCTTCTGCATTTATGCCGCTGTTATGATTCAGAGGAAGCTTGTTCATTGCTCATTTGGTAATTGGGGGAAGTTTCTTTTTGTCTTGCCTCAGTATAATGCATATTAAAGTAGTTCCATAAGTGCAGCGCTGCTCTGTTAAAGCGGTAAACAAGAAAACCCTGCATTGCTTCTGTTTCATAAGTGCCACCTGCTGTCAGAGAGTGAATTTGCATTCTAATTAATCCCTCCTGTTGTTTTTGTTTTGTGGATATATGTTTAATGTTGTAAAGTTTCACAAAGCTAAAGTAAGACCATTCTGTTTTTGCTTTACATTGTGAAATGATACAATCTAATTGACATCAAAAACTGCTCATGCAGCATCTTTGTTTGGATAGTGATTAAAATGCAGTGGTTCTGCAACTGTTTCATACATTCTGATTCATATAGAGGCACAGCTAGAGAACAAAACGGAAATAAACTGAAACCCCCACAGTCCTAAACAAAAAATGATACAAACATGATACAGATTTTTGGTCAAACCACCCAGCACTAATTTAACATCAATGACACCATTGAGTATGAATAAAATCTAAACCGAATTGAGCTAAATAATGACACTATTGTCTTCTGCAGAGCTGCTTTATAGCTAAAACTGAACTTTTTTCATAACTGATGATCTTTGAAACACTAGCACTGCTGTTGAACTGAATTGAGCTGAATAGTGACATTATTGGCTTGTTAGAACTACTGTACAGCAGAATTTGAATTTGTCTCATGAAGTTTGCTTCAGTGATTCTCTTACTGCTTTGAAAAAAATGCCAGAGCACTATAGAAATAAAGATGAATTGACACCACCGTCTTCCACTTTGAAACTGCTACCAAACTTGGCCTCCACTTTGTGCTCTCGGTGGACTTCCACACAACCCCTGTCTCCCCCTAGTCTAGGTTATCCTCATAGGCTTCTGCAGAGGTGTCATCTTTTCAGTGACATTTTCATAGGAAGCAAAGATGGCTAGTGTGCTCATCTTCAGCAAGGTCACTATATCATAGGACATATTGTCAGGGGGGAAACCCAGTCTGAGGCTAGACATTTGAAAATTTGGAGCAGTGTTTGTTAATGATTTAATATAAATAGTTGTGTTGTATTGAGGGTACAGTTTATGTGACATTTGGTAACATAGACCTTTGTTTGGTGGAAATGTGAAATCCTTTCATGCATACACAGAATGAGTAAATATTCATCTCTAAATGTTGTTATGCCATCACAAGAGTTATTTTCATTGTGCTGAAAATAACCGTCCATAATAAGTGATCTGCTGTCTCTATGTGACGTCTCATCAACCCCCCATGATTCCAAGTCATTGGGTTTGCATATGGGAACATCAGTGCTGAGTCTAACAACATCACACGTCTAAAATGAAAGCATCACAGAAACTGATGGAATATACAGGCTTTGCAACAAGATTCTGTGGGGACTCAGGAAATCATAAAGAACGATCCGTCAGGTAGCAGAAGAAGTGGTAAAAAAAAAAAAAAAAAAAAAAAAAAAAAAAACTACAACAATGTACAAAGTCAATGCTTCAGGCTGCTCTAGGCTAAAACATGCAGTCACGGTCACTAGACTTTGTGGTGGCCTGGCAACGTCACACTATACCTTGTGGAAGACTGATCTCAAGAAAACACACAGTGCATTGACAGCTATAAGATTTATTAATGACTTGTTTTCTGCAATATATACCATTCATTAACCGTCTATCCATATTGAATAAATCTGGAAAGAACGGTCCAAAAAGGCAAGCTCTAGTCTGATCCGACTGATTTTACTCATTTTTGGGGGAGTTAGAGTGTGCAAATTTTCATCAGTCAACCCGGAAAAAAGTTTAAAAAGTTACAGAAGTGTCAGTTCCAAACAACCAGGTCATTACTTTTACTGGAAGAGTGCCGTCTCAAAGAGTTTGCCAGATCATTATCCTCTTGGTAGAGTGTTCCAGCTGCTGTTGGTGTTCTTGTACCTTCATTATAGTGGCTTTAAGTTGTAGAAACTAGTATATCCATGCTCCATATTAAAGGACACTTGTCCAGTTTGTACTGTTAGTCTTGTGATCTTTAATCACTGGCCTCAGGAGTAAGCTGAGGGGAATGAGCCCATGCTGTTTGCACCTGAGGTCAAAGTACAGGTGGTTCCTACAGTCTACAGTTCTGCTTGCCATCTCTCATACAGTATTCCCACACTCACTCAACCTAAAAAGTGTGCCAGTATTTTTGGTATATTCACAATGTACAATGTCGTACAGGTCGTATAGTTACTGTTTTTTTTTGTTTTTGTTTTTTTTTACTTTCTCATTACTTGAAGATCTCGAGGGAAGCACGTCTCTGTGATATTTAAAAAATGCACAGCATCAGCATCATCAGCATCTCCTAATGCACAATGTGTAGTTCTTTTGACATTGGCTTTATTATCAAAATCACATTTGGGCTTTTTTTTTACCCTGAGCCCGCATTTTTGGAAATGTCTCAGCCTTTTTAGAGTTCATCTTTTGTCCTTCCTGAAGGGATTGTCGGTGACTTTTTTCATTGCCTTAAAGGAATTCTCCTTAATTCTTTGCAGGATTAAGCTGGATAGAATCCATATATCAGATCAAAAGCATAGAATAGTCTCTGAAGCTATGCATGAGATACAATTATAGGTAAAGGCTAGTACAGGCTAGCAACAAACTATTTGCTTACAATCTACAACCTTCTAGCAAAGTCGTGATTATATTCACTATATTCAGGTTGTTTTTGTCATCTTCCTTATTTTAATTTTAAGTAGTTCAAGACATGGTCCCCTGTTTGCATACTGAGAGCTGTTTCAACAGCTTGTGCAAATGTCAGATTTGCCTCAGATAACATTATCTGTTGTCAGGCTTTGTAGCAAATCTCTCTTATGATCCTGTTCATGCTTATCCAGATTTGTTGCAGACTCATTGTTCACATCACTTTGTAGGGATTTGGTACCAGAGTGGGTCGCAGAATTTGCACTTCTTGTTCTGACTTTTCCTGCTTGGATTGCTTCTTTTATTACCTTACTACATTATCTCTTGGCAGTGCACAGTTTGTTTTTGTTTGTATGGGTGGTCTTAGACTTTATACTGACACCTATCTTGTGGATGAATTATGTTTGTTTAGGAAATACTGCAGTTTGTTTTTCAGAGCTGTTTTTTTGCAGTAATGCTTCATCTGTTTTTGCAGCCCAGGGAACGTTATGAAAATTGTGAAATTTGGCACACTTGTAGTGATGGCCATGAATAGTTATCTGACTAAATTTGGGATCTCTAGAACCAACTCTATAGCGCCACCACTAGTTCAAAAATTCAACATTTAAATTGTGATAACTCTTGAACCCCTAATTCTAGAAAAAATGAAACATAGTAAACCTTCAATAGCTTACATTAAGACTCGGTACCATTTTGAAAAGTACAGTATTCTGTTCCTTTGCTACTCCTCCTTGAAAATTTATCCAATTCTTCCCCAAATTGGCTCAGATGATCTTTGGACTGAGCTGCACAGAAATGACTGAACATTTTTTTATTATTATTATTCATCTTTGTTCAAAAGTTATGATGTTGCAAAGTTTCTGAGGTTGACCCACAATTGGTTCAGAGGCTATATCTTGGCCAAACTTTGACCAATTGAAATTAATCATTTTTTGCTTCATCAACACTATGAGCTGAGGGTCCATGCCAAAGTTGGGAACAGCGCCACCTATGGGTAGTGAGATACCAAAAATGCACATTTTTGAACAGTTAGTCAGAAAAACATTATATTGGTCTGTGGATTCCTTGGGTCATGCCGAATCTGAGGATATCAATTTTGCCAGGATCGGCTGAACCATGTATCCACTATTTTGAAATTTGACATAACTGGCAAGATCTTTTGAACCATTTGACATATCTGCACACAAATTAGTAGGAATCATCAACACAATGTCCTGGAGGTACCTCAGAAGTTTGAAGACATTGTTTAGATAAAATTAATTGTTAAGATTAAATAAATAACCATTACATGTTAGTGCTTTAAGGCTATATTGCCATATTTCATATAAAAACTGTGACTGAATGGGCAATGTTTACTCATGTGGATCATTTTCTGTACTAAGTAACTTAATTGATTGATGCACCAAAATAAAATATTAAGTGACAAAAGAGTGTTGTGCAAACAGCTTTGTGGAACTTCTCATTGAAATTAAATGATTTACTATATTAATACAGTAAGTAAGTAGTACTGTATGTGGGTGTGTGACACGGAAAATGTAGCACACTGCAGCAATGCTATTTTTTTCAGCCTTGGAATAAAACATTTCTCATTGTGTAAAGTAAACATTGAGTCAAGTTTTAAAATAATTAGTGAAGTCAACATTCTGTAATAAAGAAAAAAGAAAAGAAAGCAATAGAGTTTCACATACACTTAAGAAAAACTGTGTACCACGGAAAGTGGGACATTTTGGTGAAGAAGCGAATTTGACAGAAGACTGCAGAAGAAGTCTTGAAGTTGTGTTCTTTGAATCAAAGAGCTTGATGCATTTGATGCATTCATTATATTCTGACAAGCCTCAATGTTAGTTGTCCCTTTATTACCTACTCTGAAGAATTTCTGTGGTGTAATGGGCGCATAAAAGGACTCGTTTTTTCTTTCTTTTTTTTCTTTTTCTCTAATCATCCTCATCAAAAGCTCCAAAAATAGCACAGTGTCAAAATTCTTCTAAATATACTATGCCATTGAACAGATGCATCGTCTTAAAAGTTCTCGGGGCAAAAACAGCATCTATGCTTCCTACGGGCCTAACATTAGTCCCATTATAATCACCACAGCCTTGACCGAGTGCCTGAGCTGTCAGTCATGACATTACACTATTATGGAAGAAATGAGGGAAAGACATTAAGCGAAACAAGGTCAAGAAATAGCTTATGAGACCGGTAAAGAGCAGAGCACTTATGCGACGGCTTCGCCTGCAGAGTACGACAGACATTTCTTTCACTTAGTGGCAGAAGCGTTTTTCCTTTCCGAGGCCATCCGTACAGTCATTATCTCTAGGTTATTTCTGCAGTTTTAAGTATAGCAGATGTCGTCGTCTTTTTTGCTTTAACCATTTTTTTTCCTTTCACCTCCATCCTAGATCTTCTTCTCCATCATCCTTCATCCAGCCTTCAATTATTTTTCTTTTTTTTTTAATTTCTCCTCCGAGTCTTTTAGCTTCTATTTTTGTTTCTGCCTAATGCTTCTTTTTCCACCTGTCTTGTGAAAGATTGCACTGCTCTGTCACATTTGTTTGCTCGTCCGCACTGTCATTGCCCATTCCTCCCTTTCTCTATCTTGGGCTTCATCTGACAAGTCGTCTGTTTTGAAATTTAGGCCAGGCTAATCCGCCCCAGGTGATGTGTCGAGCCTTGTGCAAACTGAGGATGACATGGTTAGTCGGGGGCTTGTCCTGTAGCGAGAAAAGTCCTCGTCTCATTTCAAAACCTCCTTGTTCAGTGGAACTCAGAAAACCACTGGTATCTGAAACAACTCAACTCTTAACTTTTAAGGTAAAAAAAAATAGTCTTTTATTTATATATTTGAAGATATTTAAGACATTTTTATTTAATACATAATTAAACTATATTAAAGTTATGACTGTTGCAATTACCTTAATGGAAAAGGTTTACCCCCATTTGTGATAAAAGGATAGTTTTTCACAAAATTGACATTATTACAATAGCTTTCTCCCCAGGCTGGCACAAATGGCTTGATTAGTTCCGGGTTTGATGAAGGTCCACCTTCCGAAAAACCAAATGTGTTATGATTGGTCAGCAGTCCCACTGCGATGCAATTGGCGAACAGCTTAGACAGCGTTTCAGTCCTGCCACACCCCTTCCCTAAGCAGCAAGTTCCGTGTACAACTGCGCAAATTAGATTAAAGTGATTCTTACATTTTAAATATAGATATTTTTCTTACAAAAACACATCGGATCACTAAAGAAGGCTTTTACTGACCCCTCCAGAGCCATGTGAGGCACTTTTCATTATGGATCGACTTGTTGTGGACTGATGAAGAGAAACACTTGTCTATGCCATTCTAAAGCTTGGGAGTGCCAGGATTATTTTTAATATAACTCCTGAAAAAAGGAAGTCATATACACCCAGGATGCATGGAGGGTGAGTAAATAATACGCTACACTAGTTGGTCCTATCGTCAGCCTGCGAGATCACTGATATATGGTATTATCATTATTGTGCTAATTTATTTAATTCTTTACATGCCCGAAACCAGCACCAGCAAAAGGCTAGTGAAGCTATCTACACTGTATGATGAATAATCTCTTACCACACACTGTACACATACCGCCGACAATTCAAATTTCCGTAGGCGGGATTTATTTGAATGATATTCTAATGGACTACATTGTGACATTATAGCGTTCGGAAAACAAATGCTGTAGTCCAAAGGAGCCGTTCGTTGAAGTTCTTGAAAAGGGATTTTTTAAAAACTAAATATCTCCTTTTGAAATGGACTTTGAGATTTGTAACTTTGTAGATGTTTTTTTTATGCCCAAACATACACATCTCACACTGGCTAAAATTCAAAAAGTGAAAAAGCATAATATGACCCCTTTAAGATATTTTGATGTAATCTGAGAGCTTTCTGAAAACTGTGATATAAGTGGTTCAACCGTAATGTTATAAAGTTACAAGAATACTTTTTGTGCACAGAGAAAACCAAAATAATGACTTTTAACGATTTCTTCTCTTTCGGGTCAGTCTCCGCTGCCATTCATGAGAATACCATGACGTGTGCATTCCTCATTCCATAATTAAAAAATACATTTCATAAAAAAATATTAATTTGTGTTGATGAATACCTCTTAAGATTCCTTTTTTTGTATCGCTGCGCATGTAGTTCAAGTTACAAAAGCAGAAAATGTCCCCGAATGTTTCTTTATATATATATATGTGACCCTGGACCACAAAACCAGTCATAAGGTTCAATTTTACAAAACTGAGATGTATACATCACATGAAAGCTCAGTAAATAAACTTTCTATTGATATATGGTTTGTTAGGATAGGACAATATTTGGCCGAGATACATCTATTTGAAAATCTGGAATCTGAGGGTGCAAAAAATCAAAATACTAAGAAAATCACCTTTAAAGTTCTCCAAATTAAGTTCTTAACAATGCATATTACTAATTAAAAATTACATTTTGATATATTTATAGTAGGAATTTTACAAAAAATCTTCATGGAACATGATCTTTACTTAATTTCCTAATGATTTTTGGCATAAAAGGAAAATCTATAATTTTGACCCATACCATGTATTTTTGGCTATTGCTACAAATATACCCCAGCGACTTAAGACTGGTTTTGTGGTCCAGGGTCACATATAAGATATCATATAGTTACATAATTTCACAGATATTTTGTCCATGAAAATAGTTCCAAACAAAGTCGAAGATTATATGTCTCAGAGCACTTTTTGTGTGTCTCTGTGTGGTGTTTTGTTCCTGAATGAATTGATGATCTATTCATGAAGACAGCCACCTTTCTTTGTTTCTAAATGAATTGTTTTAATGAATGATTTAATAAATGTCATATTTATTTATGCATGACAGGCCTAAACCAGCAAAGGTTCCAGCACTCATTAAAAACAAACCCAGAAATATTGAGATATTTTTGGGCAATATCACACACCCCTGCTGTCTTTAAAATTACAATGATTGAATAATGTAACCAATCGCAAAGATGACTGTGCCCATGGATGCAGTGGTGAATCAGGACAGGCCTATCAGTAAATCCAACTAGTTCTAATAAAACCACTTCTCTTTTTGGCTGATATCACTGACATTATGCTGGCTACTGGTTAAAGTCGAAGTAAAAACTCATTATCCTCCAACAACTGCAAGCTTACATTTATGTTGCCATTCTGATATGGAACACCCACTTTTAGTCAGTTCCAAAAAGATTATATCAAGGCCATTCTACGTTTTTCTTGTTAAATCTTGTTCACTCAGAAATACATCACAGTGCATCAACAAGGCTGCAAATGTGGTTTCATATTGAGCACCTCTCAATGTGTGACATTTCTTAGTCTGTTGCTACCCAGGCGTATTGGAAATACGTGCTTCTACCTACATTTCAGCAAAAACGTACCTACACAAAGGAGTTGCTGCAGTTCCCAATTGAAATAAACACTAGAGGCAGTATAACTCTAGCAACATTTAATTCTTTTGTCAGAAATTACGATTTACAGGGCCAGAGTTTTGATTAAGCAAGCCTAATTCCTTCCACAGTATAATGTTATGATTTCAAAACATTTTGAACATGTTGTGAGATTTGAAAACTGGTACTTTTTTATGAATGTTAGCATCACATGTACAGCTTCATATGTGTGAGTTTTCTAATTTCTGTGAAATTCCGTGAAAATATGGTTCAACAAAACAGCTCTAACCTGCGTGTAAGGAAGTTAAAATTACATGTTGCATCAGTGAATGCATTTTTATATCATTTTTGCTTTCGTGAACACAATCAGATAGGTTTAAGGTTGGGTTTGGTATAGGATGTATGTTGTTTTCCAACATAATAGAGCATTAAACTACGTGCCTAAAGCAATGTAATAAAAACATAGTAATATATGCATGTACCAATGTAATAAAAACGTTGCCATGGACACATATTGAATGCACGTTTTAGTGCCACTCACTGGACATTTAAATGTGCAATAAGATACATAATATCAGTGTTGCAGAAACATCACCACAAGCACATATTTTCAGTGAGCCTGGGTTGCACTTATGTCTTTTAAAGTGCTGTACCTTTGATTATAAAGAAACTTTCATCTAATCAAGTATGCAGTGGCAACCTGGCACCTCTCTGCTGGTTGATAACCTTAAAACTACTGAAGCTTTGACAAAGGAGTCTTAGTTCAAGGAGCAATGTGTGGCACTCCATTTCAAGTGATGAATCAGCCTCATTAAAATTCTGTAATTTTATACTGACCCTCATGTTTGCTGCAGCTCCTTTTATCAGATCAGCCGCATAGTGACCACATCCGTCAAACTTCAAAAGCAGAAAACACACAGCCATAAAGTAGATGATGTGCTGAAATACAAGTCTCGCTAAAGCCATACAATTGCTTTGCGTGAGGAACAGTAGTAATTATTTGCCAAAAATCGTTAAACCTTAACACAATGCTAAGTCTTTTTTATTAATGTGTTGCGCTGCCAAGGTTGCTGTGTGTGGGCTGCCCATATCAGTCACAGTGTGTCCTTGCTCAAGGGGAAGCAAAAACCAAATTAGGACTCTGAGAAAGATCGGCTAGAAGTCAAGTGAGATGTACAGCTATTGGTGACAAGATTTCAAAAATTACATTCTTTAGATAAACGTCTGTATCAAATGCTGAGTATATCATTTTAGTGTATAACAGTAACTCATTTTGCTCCTAGCATTTCTTTCTTTTCTTGCTTTTTTTCTAATAATTTGACAAGTCCATGTTAAGACTGCTGTGTTAAAAGCTTCTTGGGCAGTGTCTACAAGAGGACAATTTGCATCCTTAATGGGTGGCACCCATGAGCGCTGGTATTGTGTTTCCATAGCTACAAGTCGTTACGCCAGTTTGCACAAATCCATGCTGTGTAATTGCAAGGAAATGCAAGAATCTCAGTTTCCCAAGTCTGAGTCTAGATAGTCTCTGGCAGATTAGTTTATTGCCATTACCCAATGTCGGATCTCTAATGAGCTTTCATATGGATGGGTGTGATAACGTTTTTGTTTGATTGCAATCAGGACTTTGAATTATGAGTGCTTCATGATTTAATAACATGCTCTGACTTTGCAATGTCGTAGGCCTTTGAATGAGTACAACTTTGTCATTTTTCACTTGCTCCAGGGAAACACAATCACACACACACACACACACACACACACACACACACACACACACACACACACACACACACACACACACACACACACACACACACACACACACACACACATGTTGGGTTTACATGTTTTATGGGGACATTCCATAGGCGTAATGGTTTTTATACTGTACAAACCGTACTTTCTATCGCCCTACACCTACCCTACACCTAAACCTAGCCCTCACAGGAGATTGTGCACACTTTTACTTACTCAAAAAAACTCATTGTGCATGATTTATAAGCCTGTTTCCTCATGAGGACCTAAGAAATGTCCCCACAAGGTCAAAAACTACTGGTATTACTATCCTTGTGGGGACATTTGGTCCCCACAACGTGATGAATACCAGGTACACACATACACACACACACACACACACACAAAAAAAATAAATAAATAAAAAATTTGACCTTGATATGAAATATTCTGCTGTGTAACTGCCAAAGCACTAGACTTAGGATTTAATCAGACATGTCACATAATCAATAATAATTATAAGTGGGGAGAATTTTGACAGTTTAGTATATAAGCTTGTTAGATGCTGAGGTATGTACTGTAGCTCTTACTGAAATTACAGAATGAATATAACCGGCACCAGTTTGTTTGGACCTGTTTATACTAACTTTGATACTTTAGTGATAGGGGTGGGAGAAAAATCGATTCACCTAACTATTGCGATTCTTTTTGAAACGATTTAAAAAATGATTGGTTTACCTCAGAATCAATTTATATTTAATTATTTTACTTTTCCTAAGAGGTGGTGGGGAGAAGTTACCGCTTTTATGCCAACAGTGGGCAAAATGTATAAATGTATTACACTTTAAAGGGGTCATCGGATATAAAACTAACTTTTACATGCTGTTTGAACATTAATGTGTGTTGGCAGTTTGTGTACACAACCACCCTGCAATAATAAAAAATCCACCCAGTGGTATTTTTTTAATCTTTAAATGTAATATCCCCTTTTTAAAATCAGGTCATTCTCAGCTTCTTGTGAGTGTGATGACACAGCGACAGAGGCCGCTCCCACGATAGTTGATTGACATGAGCGCCTTACCTTAGACCCGCAATCATCGAGCTGAAACAGTCCAACTCCGACCGCCATTGTGTCGACTCAGGTGCAGGTGAAAACAAGAATGTCTCAGACTGAGCAATTGAGGTGTTCTGTTGTTGGATGTAATAATGAACATAGCAGTCATTTACTCCCGACATTTGAGCCGCTGAAGACACAGAGGTTTAACGTTACTTTTGTTTTCAAAATGAAAGCGCCGCTTCACCCACATAATTTATTTATATTTTAAAATAAAATATATTTTATGCATCTTCGCAAATGGCCTTTCTTAATAATGTGCTTGTTGGCAAGTTTCGCCGCTAAACGCTGCTAAACACAGCTAAATGTGGCTAAAGTAAACATCACGTCTCATCATCCCAGACAGAGAGAGGTGGGGCGAGCAGAGCTCATTTGCATTTAAAGGGCCATACAATAATATGAGTTGTTGTTTTTCAGAGCTGACTTTGACAAGGTAAAATGGTGGGGGTTTTTTTTACACTACTACTGAGAATTTTTAACCAAAGTATATTATAGACTTTTCATTAAGACCCTAAAGAATCATATGAACTTGTGGAAAATGGGCATCCGATGACCCCTTTAAGCAGCACTGCGCAGACGATCGGCGTATGCCATCAAAGTACTGCGAGAACGATTTGAAAGCATGCAGAGCCATCTGCTCTCTCGGGGCTCAAGACGTTTTGCGACCATTTTTTTCTGACAGTGGAACCATTTTTTTCTGCGTTGTTTAACTTATAAGCGCTGCCATTTCTGTTGCATATGAGAGACATACAACAAACAACAACCAAACGAAAGCGAAACTACGTTATTAATATTACTAAGCATATTAAAGTAAAATTTGTTTTGCCAGGAAAACATGACTAAACATGACTAAAACAGTTTGCAAAGTAACATAGCACTTTATTTTATTTCAGAAAGTATATTTTCTACTCATTTTCTTGAACATTTGAATCGGCAGACTAGCGTATCGTCCCAGCCCTAATATAAATATCGAATCGCAATACTTGTAGAATTGAAATTCTTAAAAAAAAATCACAATACATATCGTATCGGCTCCCAAGTATCGTGATAGTATTGAATCGGGAGATAGGTGTATCATCCCATCCCTATTAAAGGGATAGTTCACCCAAAAAACAAAATTATGTTATTAATTACTCACCCTCATGTCGTTCCAAACCAGTAAGACCTTTGTTCATCTTTGGAACACAAATGAAGATATTTTTGATGAAATCCAAGAGCTTTCTGACCCTGCATAACTGACACGTTCAAGGCCCAGAAAGATAGTAAGGACATCAATAAAATAGTCCATTTGACATCAGAGGATTTCTGAAGATTTGTGAAGAAAAGGTTATTTTTGTTCTTTTTTGTGCACAAAAAGTATTCTGGTATCTTTATAAAATTAAGGTTTCACCACTGATGTCACATGGATTATTTTATCGATGTTCTTACAACCTTTCTGGGCATTAATCGTGTCAGTTGCATTGCCGTCTTTGAAGGGTCAGAAAGCTCTTGGATTTCATAAAAAAGATCACAAATGTGAAGAAAACCTCTGATATCAAATGGACTATTTTATTGGTGTCCTTACTACCTTTCTGGGCCTTGAATGTGATAGCTATGCAGGGTCAGAAATCTCTCGGATTTCATCAAAAATATCTTAATTTGTGTTCCGAAGATGAATGAAGATCCTACGAGGGTGAATAATTAATTTCTGTTTTTGGGTGAACTATCCCTTTAAGTGATGATTCGTATTCATTTTAAACATTGCTTTAAGAATAATAATCATATAGCAGGCTGTTTTGTAAAAAAAAAAAAAAAAAATCCTAAAAAATAGCCAATACCTGACTTTTTGGGTTCATAGTCATGTTTGTGATTGGTTACAGTGTTCTTAATGGTGCTGTATCAAATTTGAATATCATAATATACGTGTATATTTTAGAAACATGCTAAGTTCACATGTTTGTTTCTTAGAAAAAACAATGCCACAGCCAGTTATGTTCTGTGTTAGAATGTCTGTTTTTGTTTTGGTCTGTGACTCCGCCCACTGCTAATTTAACCAATAGTATGTTGACACCCGGGGATGCCAATTGGTGCATATTGCATATTGCAGCCATGGAAATTAGCAAACACACTCGGTCAGAGATTGCAGATTCTACCCGACCTAAAAACCCTAAGCATCTATCTATTAAGCTCTATGACAAGAGTAATAATAAAACGCAGACAAATCAGCAAATTTAACCTACAGTGTAAGGCTTGTGCAGTTGTGTTCATTCCCTGTTGCATCTGGCAACCCATGTGAGCGAGTCTGAAGAAGAGGGGGTGGGGTAAAAAACACTCAGTTCTTTCAAAATGGACTGCAGTACCAATTTCAACTACAATCTGTCAATATTTCAAACTGCATCTTTAATGACAACATTTTTCAGATCCTAGACATCTCAACAACATTTTTTTTTTTCCCATTGGACAGCAGTAATGCCCTGTGCCACTATGATTTCCTGCTGCTGCTCCTCCTGCTTTTTGAGCTAATGCTTTCTCGGGGTTTTGGCCTGGAACACTGTGTTGCCAAATGTGTTTTGCCCAGCAGTCAAATGCTGTAAAACCCTCAGTGGCAATGGCAGTAATGGATGAATGACAGCCAATCATGTACTGACCAGTCAGATTGCTGGCAGAGAAGAGAGAGCTTTGAAAAGATGCATTAGAAGGTTAGGTGCAAAAAACAGAGAGGAAGAAAAACAGTCGATATGAGTGGAGGGAAAAACAGAATCGCATAATACAGTAAACGAGAAACAGAGATCACATTAATGTCACGACCACACACAAAGGGAGAAGGTGAGTATCTTTCAAGGTATTTATTAACAAACGTGCACAGTTCAACACACGTGCAAACGGGTGAATAATGTCTCTGTGGTCAAATCTTCAAACATAACACAACAGGTGAGTTCAAGTTCATAAGGATCATAGCGTTAGCAACAGTCACTTCCCTCTGACACGATTAACGTGTTTCACAGGAGAACATCAGAGCAATCCACGGGGAGCACAGGAGAACATCAGAAGAATCCACGAGGAGCACAGGAGAGACAACAGGAGGGAGAGAAGATCCACAGAGAAGCATCCATGCAACTTCGATACCAGCCGATGAGTGAGTGGCAGAGGTAGGTATATAAAGGGTGTGGTGATTGCTGGTGCAGGTGACGGTGATTAGTATTCTGGTGATGGTTCACGGGTGTGCTGTGGTGGTGATTGGCTGGTTGGTGGAGGATCGTGGTGATTGGGGCTGAGGGAACGTGCAGAGGGTGTGACATCACCCCCTCCTCCACGGGTGACTCCTGGCACCCAAGAACGGCGACGGGGACGACCACGACCTCTGGGAGCTGGGCGTTCGGGATGTTGGCGGTGGAATTCCTCGAGGAGAGTCGGGTCCAGGATGTCGTCACGGGGTATCCACGATCTCTCCTCGGGTCCGAACCCCTCCCAGTCCACTAGGTACTGGAGCTGGCCGTTCCGCCGCCGGGAGTCTAGGATTTCTTGGACTTGGTAGATGTTATCTCCAAGGATCTCTGGCGGGTCGGGAGGAGGAGGTGACTCCGACTCTGTGGAGGAAGGGAACAGGGGTTCAGTGTGGCGCTTGAGTAGGGAAACGTGAAACGAGGGGGCGATTCTGTAATGTGGAGGTAGGTTTAGACGGTAGGTGACAGGGTTGATCTGTGAGTGCACGGTGAAGGGCCCTATGTAGCGGGGACTCAGCTTCCTACTGGGCAGCCGGAGGCGTATGTCTCGAGTGGACAACCATACCTGGTCCCCGGGGAGGTAAACTGGGTTGGGTAACCTACGGCGGTTGGCATGTTCCGTATGCCTCCGTACTGCCCGCTGGAGATGGACGTGCGCTGAGTCCCACACCCTCTCGCTCTCTCGGAACCAGTGATCTACCGCGGGCACCTCGGAGGACTCTCCAGTCCATGGAAACAGAGCTGGTTGATAACCTAGAATGCATTGGAATGGGGTTAGACCAGTAGAGGTTTGACGGAGGGAATTTTGCGCATACTCAGCCCACGGTAGATACTGGCTCCAGGTGTTTTGATGTTGGGAACAGTACGTCCGAAGGTAGCGGGAGATTTCCTGTATTTTCCGTTCGGTCTGCCCGTTCGTTTGAGGGTGATATCCGGATGACAGGCTGACTGTGGTACCCAGAAGTTGGAAGAAGGCCCGCCAGACCCTGGAAATGAATTGGGGTCCCCGATCGGACACGATGTCTTCTGGGAGTCCGAAGTTCCGGAATACATTGTGGAATAGTGCCTCTGCGGTTTCTAGTGCTGTGGGGAGACCTTTGAGAGGTATTAATTTGCAAGCTTTCGAGAATCGATCGACTACCACTAAAATTGTGGTGTAACCCTGAGAGGGGGGCAGGTCTGTGGCGAAGTCAATGCCCAAGTGTGTCCAGGGTCGGCGGGGAATAGGTAACGGTTGTAATTTACCTTCGGGTAAGCGGCGTGGGGTTGTGTTGACGGCGCAGACCGAACATCCTTGGACGTACCGTTCCACTTCCCTGCTCATGTTGGGCCACCAATATTTCTGCTGGAGGAGCGAGAGGGTTCGCCTGCTGCCAGGATGTCCTGAGCCGGGGGACGTGTGCGTACTATCCAGCAGAAGGGGTCTGAGACGGCTTGGGACATAGACACGACCCGGGGGAAGCTCCGGTGGTGCAGGTTCCTCGAAGGTGGCGGCCCGTATATCTTCATCCAGCTGCCATAGTATGGGTGCGAGAAAGACAGATGGGGGTAGAATTGGATCAGGATCGTCAGAGGTAGGTTCAGGTGAGTGCATACGTGATAGGGCGTCTGCTTTGGTGTTTTTGTGGCCGGGTTGGTAAGTAATGTGGAAATTGAATCGGGCAAAGAATAATGACCAGCGAGCTTGGCGGGCATTTAGTCTCTTGGCGTTCTGAATGTACTGGAGGTTCTTGTGGTCGGTTATTACGGTGAAGGGGAACTGGGCTCCTTCCAACCAGTGCCGCCACTCTTCGAGGGCGAGCTTTATGGCCAGCAGTTCGCGGTCTCCAATTCCATAATTCTGCTCAGCTGGGGTGAGTTTTTTGGAATAGTACGCACACGGATGGAGGGATCGGGGTTCATCAGACCACTGGGACAGCACGGCTCCTACGCCCACGTCCGCCGCATCTACCTCCACCACGAAGGGCCTTGAAGGGTCGGGGTGCTTGAGGATGGGAGCGGTGGTGAACATTAGCTTTAGACGGTCGAAGGCTTGCTGAGCCTCTGGAGTCCACTGTAGTACCCGGCGACCTCCCTTTAAGAGGGAAGTGAGTGGAGCCGATAGGAGGCTATAGTTCTTTATAAAGCGTCGGTAGAAGTTAGCGAAGCCTAAGAAACGCTGAAGCTCCTTCACCGTCCTGGGCTCCGCCCACTTGGCCACTGCGTCCACCTTGCCGGCTTCCATGTGAACTCCCTCCGCAGTGATCACGTATCCGAGAAAGGAGATGGTGGGCTGATGGAATTCACATTTTTCTAATTTTAGATAGAGTTGGTACTCACGGAGGCGTTGGAGAACCTGACGGACGTGGTCTTGATGTTCTTTTAGGTTACGTGAGTAAATGAGGATATCGTCAATGTAGATGATTACGAATCGATGGAGGTAGTCGCGGAAGATTTCGTTCATGAAATTCTGAAATACGGAAGGACTGTTAGCCAGGCCATAGGGCATCACCTGATATTCATAGTGACCGGTGGGGGTGATGAAGGCGGTCTTCCACTCATCTCCTTCTCGGATACGGATCAGGTTGTATGCACTGCGGAGGTCGAGTTTGGTGAAGACACGGGCTTCCCGTAGTTCCTCCAAGGCAGCTGGCACTAGAGGAAGTGGATAGGCGAATTTCACCGTGGCGTCGTTGAGCACCCGGTAGTCAATGCAAGGTCTGAGCCCACCATCCTTCTTGGGGACGAAGAAGAAACTGGATGCTGCTGGGGACGTGGAAGGTCTGATGAACCCCTGTTGGAGAGCCTCCTGGATGTAATTCTCCATGGCTTCCTGCTCAGGACGTGAGAGGGGGTAGATCTTCCCGTGGGGTAGTTTGGCGCCTGGCAGCAGGTCGATACTACAGTCCCAGGGCCGGTGCGGTGGTAGTTGTGTGGCCCGTTCCTTGCTGAAGACATCGGTGAAAGACTGATAGACGGGGGGAATGGCGGTGGCGGATTGAGTGGCAGGGCTCTCTATGGTGGTGGCGTGCAGAGGGATAGGACGGTATGGAGACTCTGTATCTGACGAGGAAGGATGGTAGCCGTGGTCCTCACACGTTGCGCCCCACTCCAGGACCTCTCCTGTGCTCCAATCTATGCGGGGTTGGTGCTTAATGAGCCATGGTCTGCCCAGGATGACATCCACGTTGGCTCGCGGGAGTACTAGGAGGGTCAGATGTTCCCGGTGGTTGTGTTGGGAGACGAGGGTCACTTTTCTGGTCCGGCGAGATATCTTACCATCGCCCAATGGTGAGTTTTGGATTGTGGTAATTTGGTAGGTGACCTCATTTTGAACGGTGGGAATTCGATGTTTAGCAATGAAGTGTGATGAAACAAAATTGCCAGCCGCTCCGGAATCCACGAGCACATAGATGGGGAGAGTGCGAGAGTTTACTATTAGTTCAGCGGTAATATGGGGTAAGAGAGACATGGCCGGAGTAATAGATACGGTACTCACCATTGGACGAGGCGGGCGGATTGGACAGGCACTGATGAAGTGAGAGGCTTCTCCACAATATAGGCATAGACGATTATTAATTCGTCGTTTCCTCTCCGCGGGATCCAGGCGATAGGAGTCAGTAATCATAGGCTCTTCCGCATCTCGTTGGGGTGACGATGTTCGGAGTGGAGGGAAGCTGGGTACAGACTTTGTAGAAGGACACGCTGAGAGATGTTGAGAAATGCCTACTGCCTTCTTAATAAAGGTTTCCAGCGGTACGTCGTCATCGTAAATGACCATATGCTTGCGGATCTGGGGTTTAAGCCCCTTACGGTAGGCTGCTAGGAGAGCGACTTGGTTCCAACCACTGGTGGCCGCTAGAGAGCGGAAGCGCAGGGTGTAATCATGAATATTGGACGTACCTTGATTCAGAGTAATCAGTTCGTCGTGCACGGAAAGGGGAGTGAGAGCAGCTCCAAACACGTCCTTGAAGTGGGCAACGAAAGCATTATAGGAGATTAATGCATCGCTCCGTGAATTCCAGAGTGCATCCGCCCATTGAAGTGCCTGCCCAGTGAGGAGGGAAATCATAAAATATATTTTAGAACTTTCGTTTGGAAACTGGTGTGCGTTGGCTTCGATATAGAGGGAACATTGCAGGAGGAAACCATTGCAACCACCCGGGTCTCCGGAATAGTTCATGGGGCGAGAGAGGGGCGTGTTGGAAATCGTCGTTGGAGCAGCCGGTAGAGATTGACGAAGGACGTTTACCATATCCGAAAATGGGTCAGGGGTGTCTTCGGTGATAGTGGCGCTCGCCTCCATGAGTGACGCGGTGAGTTAATACTTTTTCGGGCTGGTATCCTGTCACGACCACACACAAAGGGAGAAGGTGAGTATCTTTCAAGGTATTTATTAACAAACGTGCACAGTTCAACACACGTGCAAACGGGTGAATAATGTCTCTGTGGTCAAATCTTCAAACATAACACAACAGGTGAGTTCAAGTTCATAAGGATCATAGCGTTAGCAACAGTCACTTCCCTCTGACACGATTAACGTGTTTCACAGGAGAACATCAGAGCAATCCACGGGGAGCACAGGAGAACATCAGAAGAATCCACGAGGAGCACAGGAGAGACAACAGGAGGGAGAGAAGATCCACAGAGAAGCATCCATGCAACTTCGATACCAGCCGATGAGTGAGTGGCAGAGGTAGGTATATAAAGGGTGTGGTGATTGCTGGTGCAGGTGACGGTGATTAGTATTCTGGTGATGGTTCACGGGTGTGCTGTGGTGGTGATTGGCTGGTTGGTGGAGGATCGTGGTGATTGGGGCTGAGGGAACGTGCAGAGGGTGTGACAATTAAGACAATGGAAAATAACAGACAAGCTTATTTGTCCCCATTACTCAATGGCCCATTTCTCTTTGTCTCCAATGAATAGAGATTTCAGATCTCTCGCTGCTTTCAGTGTGCTAATTCTCTTTATTATGAAAGGTGATTGTAACCAGCACCGGGGCTTGCTTGTCTGCAATACGTGCAGGTAATTCTGAAATAATCAGCAATCAGGCTGATGAGACAGCCTGTTTGAATTTCCCTTTTCTCTGTGTGCTTGCTTTCATTATCATATCTGTTCAATAATCAGAGTGATGCATGAATGCGAATAACACACAAAAGGCTTTCGAACAGGAAACTAGTGGAGGGTTTCAAAACGGTTGTATTGTGTATGATTCTTTGCTTTTTGGTAGTCATCACCTACTTCTCTTTAAAAAAAAAAATGGGTAACACTTTCTATGAAGTCTGTATTTATAATACATTATAAGGGTATTCTTAAGGCATTATGATGAATGCATCATGCATTATAAAAAAAACTTGTAATATGTTGTATCATTTCATGAGTTTTCATATGAAGTTTTAATGTATTATAATTTTTATTTATTTGTGGTTATAGCTTTTAAGAGTATGATTGCCTCCTCATAGTTATAACATATTATAAGTCTCATATCTTGCCATGTTACTCATGTCACTTTACTTAAAGCATACAAAGACCACTTATAAGTTATAATAATAATGATATTTATCAGGATCAGGTATCAGATCAGATGAATGTGTAATATGACACATTTGTATTATTAGTTTGATTATTTTGCAACTCTGCAACTGCATGTCAGCTAGCTGTAATTATTTTTAGTAGTATGCTAAATATATGCTAACACTGTATTTTGATGGTTCCCCAAAAGACAAACTGATTATAAGTAACTTTGAAACTATGTGAACCTTCTAACTAGCCTAACCTTGACCTAAGTCTACTAATACTCTAAGGAGTGTTAGTTGACATGTAGTTGAAAAGTTGCTTATAGTCATTAGACTAAGGGGACCATCAAAATAAAATAAATGTAATATGATATAGTCCATTATAAATAAAGTAGATTTAATATGGCATCCATTATAAATAATCATAATCTTAAAAGTTATTACCTCAAATACTCAAGTATTAAAATTGTTGTTATGATTATTCAAGAGATTATATAACATATTATAAGTTTTTTTTTTTTTTTAATTTTTATTATTATTTTTTATATATAATGCATTATGCATTCATTATAATGCCTTAGAAATACCCTTACAATGCATTATAAATAGGGGCTTCATAGAAAGTCTTGGTAGCAAGTCAAATGCCTTTTCATGTTAACTTTAAGCTTATATTTCTATATGCATAGAGTTATGACGTGAGTCATATGAAAGGACTTAAGCCTGCATAATACTATCCTTGATCATAGAGTGTTTCATAGATTAAAATAGATGAATAAAGGAAAAAACCTCACATTCTTGTGACTGACATTGAATTCACTCTCTATTTGATGCTGGTGGTCGGTTATAGTCTTGGAGCTTTACATCTGCTTGCGAATCAAAGAAATGTTGCAGCCACTTTGATGAAACACTTTTCAGCAGAGCTGCTGGCATAAGAGCTGCTCCAATCTCATGTAGCAGCAGGGAATTAGAAGGCACAGATTGTATTTCAGACCACTCTTTTGTGACATGACCATATATAAGTAATCCACATTGCAGGAGACCCAATACACCAAACCAGCTCCTAATGAAATGATTTAAAATTATACACCACAACAGTTGTGTTATCGTTCTACTGTAAATGAAATGTAATCGTATTCATAGCTACACATTTAAAGGACTTTATAGACACTTTGACCAATATCCGTTTTAAAAGATGTATAATAACACATTCTGAATGTGTGTAAATCTTCACAGAAAGTGTTAGTATGCTTTTTCAGAATTACAGTAATGCAGCCCTTAAATCCCAGATTTCACACCCTTTGATTTCTCCTCACTTTTTTTCACCCACAAATAAAATCTCCATTTGATTGCTTAAGTGGATTAAAGAGGTTGGCTGAATTGAAGTGAATTAAACAGATCATTAGATTGATCGCTTCGTTGGACGCTGTTCCACTCAGAAAACAGTACAAAACTCTCAGCTGTCTGCCTGTTGTCTCTGGGCGGTCTCCAAGCAACAGCATGTCTGCTGCTTGCCTTTTGAGATCTAAGCGCATTTTAGGTGGGCTTTTTTTTTTCTTTTCCAACACAATTTGCGCAGTAGCTTGCGTCCCGTTAGTTGGCACCATGCTTGCTCATGTCAGACATTCTTGTAGAGCCTGTGCCCTGCAGATAAGCGCTGCGATGTGGATGACTTCACAGCTTGCACAAACTGGCTAGCAGCTCAGTGGCTGGGATCATCCTCTTCTGCTGCTTAGACAAAGATATTCAAAGTAGCTTCAATTAGGAGCCAAACTAAGGTGGCCTGCCCACAATCTTGTGGTCTCACATATACCAGTTAGTACTGCATATCTACAGCAAATACAACTGTGAGGGTTTAAAAGCTTTTCTTATTTCTAAAAATAGTAGCCATTGAGTATTAAATGGACATCCTGATTGGTTAAAAAGTTTTAAAGGGTCCTATTATGCTCTTTTACAACGTCTTTATTTTGGTTTGGGGGTGCAATAGAACATGCTCTCATGCTTGGTTCGAAAAACGCATTATTTTTCACATAATTGACATTATTACAATACCTTTCTCCCCAGGATGGCACAAATGGCTTGATTAGTTGTGTTTGATGAAGGTCGACTTGTTTTGGACTGATGGAGAGAAACACTTGTCTATGCCATTCAGTCTATGCCATTTTAAAGCTTGGGAGTGCCAGGATTATTTTTAATGTAACTCTGATTGCATTCTTCTGAAAGAAGGAAGATAATCCGTGGATGAAGTCATATACACCTAGGATGGAGGATGAGTAAATATAATGCTACAGTAGTGTTGGTCCTATTGTCAGCCTGCGAGATCACCGATACATGATATTATCATTATTTTTCTAATTTATTTAATTGTTTACATGCCCAAAACCAGCTCAGCATGAGGTTGGTGAAGCTATCTACACTGTATGATGAATAAATCTCTGACCACGGATGATCGTCACTCTAGTCAATGCTTGTGTTTACATCAGCCACGGCTACGTATGTGTTTCGACCCTCTTTACCGCACACATCAATGGCGCGGCTCCAGCATGACTACCGGAGCAGTTCACAGACACTTTAGTCAATGCTCACATTCATACAAGCCACTCTGCAAATTTCCATAGGCGGGAGTTATTTGAATGATATTATAATGGGCCGCATTATGACATCATAGCATCCGGAAAACAAACGCTGTAGTTCAAAGGAGCCGTTTGTTGTAGTTCTTGAAAAGGGTTTTTTTTTTAAAACAAAATATCTCCCTTTGGAGTGGACTTTGAGATTTGTAACTTTGTAGATGTGTTTTATGCCCAAACATTCACACCACACACTGGCTAAAATTCAAAAAGTGAAAAAGCATAATAGGACCTCTTTAATAATTAACCACATTCAATTTCAGTAGACCGGAATATAGTAACAAATGCCTCATCATGGGAAATCAGTGATTCATTCATAGCAGGAACATTCAGCAATGATTTAAATCTCATAAGATGCAAGTTATAATTTTTGAAAATGAGCTGTTTAGTGGCCTTAACACACTAACTCTGACCCATGGAGCCATGGTGTTCATGTAGGCGAAGTGAGTTTGACTTAGTTTGTACTGCGTTTAAAAAAAATAGTCATGAAATGGAATAAAACATTAAAAGCGAACTGCGGCATAAATATTCAAACGTCTTATAAATCTTTCTCAAACATCACCATCTGAGGGTTTACTTTGTTTTTCTGTTAGAAAGTGGGTGTTTTTTCTTCCCATCATCTCTCTGAAGGGGAACTCAAGTGGTTATATTGTCCTCTCGTCCCGCAGTGCTGCAGTAGGGATGAAACTAAACCCCCATTTTCACGTCTCACTTAGGTTTAGGCTTTTTTCCCTCCGTTTGAAGTGGCTTAGCATTAACTACACCTTTCATTTTGGGTTGACAAATCCCCACACTCCATCTCACAGCTCATTAGCTCAACATGTTATGCCAGAACCCAGCGGCCACCATTTTTGAGTCCATCAGGCGCTTGTTGCTGGAGTGTCTTCAGTAGCATAAGGCCTAGGTAGAATCCACTTCTCCTGGGGTTTTCCTTCTTTTCATTTATTCTTCTATTGCTGAAAAGTAGGTCACAACCCAGTGCCCCAGCAGGGCAAGTATAAGGAAAGCCCATGACACTCTTTCTTCTTCTCTTGCGTGACCTTGCTTGGATCAACCAGACCTCTGCACAGGAGTTTTGATCTTTAAATTAATCATATTTTGACAATACACTTCTACTGTTTTTTCTTTTTACGAACGGCTCTTGTGCTTTCACATTGAATTAGAAGAGCATACTAGCTCACTTTTTCCCATTGTGTGCTATTAAATTAGTCCTTTAGAGACAGCAAGTACATGCTGAAAAGATAGGTGATCAGGGCTTATTGATATTGCATTGTTGATAATAATAATGTCACATCTTACTTTTAAGTCAGAAACTCACAGAAAATGTGGAAGTGTATTAGTCCTGATTAAACAACCGTCAGTGTTCTTGTTCGTTTTTTTTTTTTTTTTTTTTTTTTTCTTTCACTTTTTTCTTTTCCGTCTCCATCAGGCTTCTTCTGCCATAATTAACACATTCCATGTGCTATAATTAATACAGATGACTAAAAAGGGATAAAGTAAATTCTTAAGAGTGTGGAAGGGGCTGTGGGAAAAGCAGAAACAGAACGAGAAGAACTGTAATTAAATGGCTAAAGAAAGGCCTCTGAAATAGGGTTTTAAAATTTCACAATTAGTTGAATGGCTGAAAACTTCATTGCAAGTCATGTTTCTGAAAGTTACATGGTCTCCGTTGTTTGTTCTCAGGGTTGTTATTCTCCACTGGGGAGACTTTGGCAATGGAATAGTACAAATATTTGAAAGGGATGTTCAAGGTTTCAAGTACAAGTCAAACTCAATGCATAACATCACAAACATGCTGTTGCTTTCCTCAGAAAATGATTTTACCTCGTCACTCAGTTTGTAAAAATAACTACAGTAAGTGCAGTAATGGACTTGCAACAGAAGAAAATTAGGAAAAATGAAAGCAGAAGTGTGAAGCTTACTGTATATTGCTTATAGTAATTTATCTTAAAGGGATCAGTAACATCACAAGAGCAAATATATTTGCATACTGTATGAATCCCTCTAGAGTAAGACACTGACAAATTGTTATACATTATAACACTATACAGTGGGGAAAATTATTATTTGATCCCCTGCTGATTTTGACAAAGAAATGATCAGTCTATACATTTAATGGTAGGTTTATTTGGACAGTGAGAGACAGAATAACAAAAACAACAACAAAAACATGACTTCGCAAAACCCTTGCTGGCAAAAACCCTTTTGTCCTACTCCTCTTTGCAGATCCTCTCCGAGTCATTAAGGTTTCGAGGCTGACGTTTGGCAACTCAAACCTTCAGCTCCCTCCACAGATTTTCTATGGGATTAAGGTCTAGAGACTGACTAGGCCACTCCAGGAGCTTAATGTGCTTCTTCTTGAGCCAGTCCTTTGTTGCCTTAGCTGTGTGTTTTGGGTCATTGTCATGCTTGAATACCCATCCACGACCCATTTTCAATGAGGGAAGGAGGTTCTCACCCAATATTTGATGGTACATGGCCCTCTCCATTGTCCCTTTGATACAGTGCAGTTGTCCTGACCCCAGAAAAACACCCCCAAATGTCTCCACCTCCATGTTTGATGGTGGAGATGGTGTTCTTTGGGTCATAGGCAGCATTCCTACTCCTCCAAACACAATGAGTGGAGATGATGCCAAAGAGCTCGATTTTGGTCTCATCTGACCACAACACTTTCATCCAGTTCTCCTCTGAATCATTCAGATGTTTGTCTGCAATCTTCAGATGGGCCTGTACATGTGCTTTTTTGAGCAGTTATTGACAGTTATTTTGTGTTTCTTCCATTTGCGAATAATCGCACCAACTGTTGTCACCTTCTAACCAAGCTGCTTGCTGATGGTCTTGTAGCTCATTTCAGCCTTGTGTAGGTCTACAATCTTGTACCTGACATCGTTGGACATCTCTTTGGTCTTGGCCAGGGTGGAGAGTTTGGAATCTAATTGATTGCTTTCCGTGGACAGGTGTCTTTTATACAGGTAACAAGCTGATATTAGGAGCATTCCCTTTAAGAGAGTGCTCCTAATCTCAGCTTGCTATCTGTATAAAAGACACCTTGGAGACAGAAATCTGATTGATAGGGGATACAATACTTATTTCACTCATTAAAATGCAAATCAATTTCTAACTTTTTAAATCTGTTTTCTGATCATTTCTTTGTAAGTGAACAAACATACAAAATCAGAAGGGGATCAAATATCATTGAATACCAATTGTTTAAGTTTGCAATCCATAAACATGATTGAA
>NC_133379.1:10564227-10649613 GCF_049309525.1 Garra rufa
CTGTTTTCAAAGGTGCAAAAAGGAAAACCATTCATTCCAACCTCCTTAACCTCTTCAGTCCAGAGATGGGAAACTTTACAAATAAGCAATGTTTAGTGATGCTAATTGCTGCATATTAAATAGCAAACTGTGTTAATTATTCTTTTCTGTATTAAGGAACTAAGTAATATTTAATGCCCAGTATACTGGATTAAAGCATATGGTTTATGAAAGTACTTATTGTTTGCTAGTGCTGCAAGATAAAGCACATTTGCTGTCTACTGCATGTACAATTGTCAAATAACAGGTCTAAAATATGGATAAGAACACAATTAATAATACATGCCTAAAACCCTAATTATTTTATTTTATTTTATTTTATTTTATTTTATTTTATTTTATTTTATTTTATTTTATTTTATTTTATTTTATTTTATTTTATTTTATTTTATTTTATTTTATTTTATTTTATTATATTTGTGTATTTATAATGACATTACATGAATAAGTAGTAAGCCTGGACAGGTGTGTTATTTGATTCTTAAGTATGTTTGGATAGTACAATTAATACACAATGTAACACAAATTGGTTTCACATATTATTGTTTATGTATTTATGTATTTATTTATTTATTTATTTATTTTAATGGTTCTTCTATAATTCTGTGGATCTAGTTATAAATGTATTATTTATTTTAACATAGCACTACTTATACTAGAATATACTTAGGTCAGGTATATTTTAGAACTTCTAGCATTAATTATGAAACACTACAGATAAGGTTTTGCACTAATTTTGCTTATTTTAAAGATATCAAAATTTTAGGAGCTTTTGTGACATTCTGGGTTATTCTGGAATATTGTAGTACTTTCTGAAACATTCCAGAACATTGTCAAAAAGTCAAAGTTTGGACAACTCACTTTTAGTGACTTTTGGTAACAATCACTTTTGAGCACTGTTAAAAGTAATGTGATTTTCAAACTTTTTTTTTTTTTTTTAAACACTTAAAAAATAAATGTGAAACAAAACTTTTATAACAATGTGTGTAATTACACTTACTAAGGCCAAACTCCTGTATATTAGACATCAACAATTCACTTTAAATATTTTTTCATCTTAAATTGTAGATTGGATTTTTTTTTATTTTTTTTTTTTTATTTTTTATCGCAGTTACATTCTGTGGTGATAAATGTGCAAAGACATTTCAGCTAAAATATGGAATCACCTCTCTCTCTCTGTCTCAGAGGTGTGAAGCAACATTCTTCCCACAAATTACTAATCATGTTGTGCAGAATGATAAGAAAATCTAAAACTTGTTTATCCAGCAAAGTAGTGACTTTTTTTTTTTTTTTTTTGGCTGCCACAAGAGGTCTAAACAAAACTTTAAACAATGCGTGTGTTTTTGACAAACCTCTTGTTTTGCATGCTATTTTAAGGCCTTTAAAGGTCAGCATGTAATTGGTGCAAGGTCGCTTCTAGCACAGCCCTTGATTGAGGACAGCACTCATTATCTCGTCAGCTTTCTGTCTATCACGCCCTCCATCGTGCCATTGCATTGTTCATCTGGGAATCACAGCCCCAGCAATACATAATTATTCTGCATATTTCAGGTAATTAAAGAACCAGAGGTTGGCTGCATATTCAAGACACCATTTGCAACTTTTGGGATATAATGCAGCCAAATCCCAGAGCTGGGATCCCAAAGCCATATTCAATTGTGTGACAGGTTTCACTAATCCACTTGGAGTTCCATTCGTTCTATCAATCCTCTGCTCTTTCGTTCTATCTGTTTATTTATTTATTTTTTTGCCACTTTAACTAATGTTTTACTGATATACTTTGTGTGCATGATTTCCAGACAGTATTCAAGTAAGAAATACCACAGAAAATAAATAATCAAATATCAAAATAAAGCACTGCACTGTTATAATCAGTAAATAAAAGGTAATTTTCTACCATGGTTTTGGCTCTCTGATTTAAACACTGTTTAAAAGCCTGTTGCAGAAAGGATTAATTCAGTCAGTGTGGAAGAACTTGACTGGTCTGCAGAAAAGAAAAGTCCTAATCCCAGTTGAACACATCTGGTGTGACTTATGCAGACCTTGAGTCAAAAACTCATCACTAAACACCAATGACTTGTACATACACTATGGACAAAAATATTGGCACACCCCCTTCTTTAGATCAGAAAAGGGCACTTCCAAAACTGTGGCAAAGATGGAAACATGATTCATGTATTTAAAAAAAAAAAAAATCTCTGTTGCAACAGTTTTGGAAGTGTCTAAAATGACTGTACCCATATGTCCAAGTCATTGGTGTTTGGTGAAGAGTTTTTGTCTCAAGGTCTGCATTTAAAGTCACACCAGAGGTGTTCAGGTGGGATTAGGACTTGGCTTTCTGCAGACCAGTTCTTCCACACTGACTGAATCAATCGTTTCATTTTAAACCTTAAGTTTTATACACAGATGAATTGTCATGTTAGAATAGAAAGGGGTCATGTCCAAACTGTTACTATAAAATCAAAAGCACGCAATTCCCTAGAATATCATTATATGATTGAACATTAAGATTTGTACTCATAGAAATTACTAAAGTAGAAGGGGGTGTCCCAATACTTTTGGCAGTATAGTGTATTACATGTTGAACTCTTTTGAAAACATTTGCTACTCCGTTACAGTTGCCGAGATTAACTAGTTGTGAAAAGTATTGATTATAGAATGGTATTTAGATCTACTCCCAGCAGCAGTGAGCACTCAAGGCGATCATAGCCATGTTTGTTGAGCGCACAAATGCAATGATCACATTGCAACTCAGTTTCTGCAATCTCACAAATGATTTTATCATAACTAACACAATGCAAACAAAATGCAAATGAGTAACTGTGTAGAATAGACAGCGTCATTGATTATAATGGGAGTTTTGCAGACAGTGCTGAACCTAATCACTGATAAACTTGTGCTGAACTGAGGTGATTGACAGCTCCAGTGATTATATAGGGGGTGTTTTTTGCTTGCATTCTGTATATAATTTATTCACAAATGAAATTGAAACAGATGATTTTCATGCCACAAAGAGGAACAATGTAAAGTTGACTGTTTAGTCACTGGCTTGAATTACTAACGCATAAACAGCAATAAACATTTTTGCAGCAAAGAATGTCTGACTGCAGAAGAGTCATTACATATCAAAAATTAGTAGTGCATTTTTTAATGCTTAGAATTAAATGTATTAATTTATAAATGTGACCGTAGACCACAAAACCAGTCGTAAGTTTACTTTTTTTTTTTTTTTTTTTAGATTTATACATCATATGAAAGTTGAACAAATAAGATTTGCATGATGCATGGTTTGTTAGGATAGGATAATATTTGGACGAAATACAACCATTTGAAAATCTGAGAAAATATTGAAAAATTTGCCTTTAAATTTGTCCAAATGAAGTTCTTAGCAATCCATATTACTAATCAAAAATTTTAAATAAAAAAAAAAATTATATATTTACAGTAGGAAATGTACAAAATATCTTCATGGAACAAGATATTTACTTAATATCCTAAAGATTTTTGGCATTAAAGAAAAATCAATCATTTTGATCCATGCAATGTATTGTTGGCTATTGCTACAAATATACCCGTGCTAATTAAGACTGGTTTTGTGGTGCAGTTTATGCATATAATGATACACTTAAGCAATTACGACCTCTTTTTTGTTGTATATAGAGACTACTTTACTGCTTAGCAATATTTTAAAACTTTTCAAAAATAGATCAGCCTCTTCCTCGGACCAACTGGGACTTGTGTCTGTTGAGTCCAGGAGAATGGGTCTGTAGTAGGCTCAGGCTTTAGTTTTTGATCGTTAGACGAAGCCAATATGTTATTTTCTTTGTAGAACTTGTTCTGGACCCATTCATAATGACTGCATCTCCTACCCGAGGAGGCTTCAATCGCAACAGATGTTCAAAGAATGAAAGATCAAAGATACTGACCGAGATCAATCTCTCATCCTTTCTATCCATCTATTTATGACTTCAGACTCTTCTTGCTTACTGCCCTTCCTTTTTTTCTTGCACCCTATTTGTTTCTTTTCAAAGCGAAGAGACCTGAATCTCTTTTTTTCTTCTCCACAGGGCCGTAACAGGTCACAGAGAACCCATTCCCGATGACAGCAAAGACAACATCACCATCTTTACCCGAATCTTGGACCGCTTGCTGGATGGTTACGACAACAGATTGCGTCCCGGACTAGGAGGTACGATAAATGTGTGCACACATTTCCTTCCTCATTGTCTCCAGTGTCCACATGCCGGCCTTACCGTTGGCTTGCAGATGGAGCATGTTGTTCCTCAGTCTGTTTTTCAGATTTACACTTCTTAGCACAAGTCTCACACCTCTGAGATCCATGACAGATTGTGTTTTGGAATAGTGAAATGACTCATCTTCTCTTGGCACTGTAATGTTTATCAATAGCAAAATCTGTCACAGAACAGCGCTCTCCCAAGATCACTTACAAATCCTAAGCTTAAGGAGCCCCAGGAGACTCATGTGTTGAAGATGGCTGATGAAAATAAAGAGAAAGTCCTGACCGCTGCTGTGATGGTGCACCCACAGATTGCTTACTTAATCATCATGAAGAAGCTGATCGGATCCCCAGGTTAATCTGAATTCAGAGCACATTAAATACTGAGCATCGATGCACTAGTCTACGTCCCAATGACATTTATAGAAATGTCCCACAGATGTCCATTACACCATTTCCCTCTGTGTATATTTTGTTCTCCTCTACAGAGGTCTCACAGAGTGAATCCCAAGTGACCTCTAAAAGTACAGAGCCTAAATTGTGAGCCCAGCGGTGGGCAGTCAAAAATCAAGATTTATGCTTTTGATAAATGGGCTAAGTCACATTGGCACACTGAGAGCTGTGGGCTGAGCTGGACGGCTTCCATCGCCTCAACTGACTGTGTCCGGCTGTCTCCACCACCCTGGCTCTTATCCAGTCACCCCTCTCAAGCTCCATCAAATCTTTCAATTTCCACCCTGCTTTACATAGTTGCTGATGTGTATTACAGTACTCATCACATCAAAGTTGCTAACTGGAACGTGATGACTTACTTCTGATGGTCAAAGCCCTAGAGTATGCTACACACAACTCTTTTTAAGTGCCCAAATTATGGCCATTTAAAAGTTAATACATTTATTTTTGGTTTGCTTACATAATTTAAAGTTTACATAATTGCTTACATAATTTAAAAAATATATTTTTTTTTTCTCATATTATAAGTTGCTACAGCACCTCTTTTACCTCTTTCTGTTTTAGGTCCTGTCTTATTAAAAGCTTAGTCAGCTCTGATTGATCAGCAGTCCCAGTCTATAGAGATTGGTCAATCACTCAGAGTTTGTGTCAGAAATGTAACTCCCCTTACCATTAGTTTTCAAGCTTAATGAGCAGCTGTAAACAGTATTACAGCATCTCACAAAAGCGGGTACACCCCTCACATTTCAGCAACAATTTTATTATATTTTTATAAGGGACAACACTATAAAATGAAACTTGGATATATTTTAGAGTAGTCAATGTGCAACTTGTATAGCAGTATAGATTTACTGACATACACCTCAACACACAGCCATTATTGTTAAAATAGCTGGCAACAAAAGTGAGTACACCCTAAATGAACTTGTCAAAACTGTGTCCAAAGTGTCAATATTCTATGTTAACAACATTGTTATCTAGCACTGCCTTAATCCTGCTAGGCATGGAATTCAATAGAGCTGAAGAGGTTGTTGATGGGACCATCTTCCACTTCTCCACAATGACATCATGGAGTTGCTGGATGTTAGACACATGATGCTTCTCCACCTTCCACCTGAGGATGCCCCACAGGTGCTCAATAGGGTTCAGGTCTGGAGAAATAATTGGCCACTCCATCACCTTCACCTTCAGCTTCCTCAGCAAGGCAGCTATCATCTTGGTGGTGTGTTCTGGATCGTTTTCATGTTTGAAAACAGTTTCTGAAGGGAAGGCATCATGTTCTGTTTCAGAATGTACAATACATAATGGAATCTATGTTTCCCTCAATGAACAGCAGCTCCCCTGTACCAGCAGCACTCATGCAGCCCCAGACCATGACGCTACCACCACCAAGCTTGACTTTAGGCAAGACACAATTTTCTTGGTACTCCTCTCCGCCACACATGCCGGACACCATCTGAGCCAAACAAGTTTATCTTACAGTCTCATCAGACCACAGGACATAGTTCCTGTAATTCACGCTCTTGGACAGGTTGTCTTCAGCAAACAGTTTGCAGGCTTTCTTGTGAGCCAGCTTCAGAAGAGGCTTCCGTCTGGGACAATGCCTATGCAAACCGACGTGTTGCAGTGTGCGACATATAGTCTGAGCACAAGCTGACCTTCTACTTCAACCTGTAAAGCAATGCTGGCAGCACTCATGCGTCTGTTTTTTGAAGCCAGGTTCTGCACCTGACACACAGAACGAGTGCTCAACTTCGTTGATCGACCCTTGCAAGGCCTATTCCAAATGGAACCCATCTTGAAAAACCTCTATATGATCCTGGCCACTGTAGTGTAACTCAGTTTCAGGCTGTTACTGTTACCTCTAATAGCCTAGTCCATCTTTGTGAAGAGCAACAATTCTAACAGTTCTTTGTCATGAGATGCCATGTTGAACATCCAGTGGTCAGTATGAGAGAACTGTACCCAAAGCACCATTTTAACTGCTCTAATACAAGATACACAACTTTGTATGGTCCTGTCAAGCAGACAAAAAACATTAACATGATGCACAGGACATGTGGCTTTGCAGGGTTAAACAACATATTGCTGTTATCACTTAGGCTGTACTCACTTTTGTTGCCAGCTATTTTGACAATAATGGCTGTATGTTGTGTAATTTTAGAGGACAGCAAATCTATACTGCTATACAAGCTGCACATTGACTACTCTAAATATATATTCAAGTTTAATTTCTATAGTATTGCTCCTTAAGAAGATATACTAAAATGGTTGCTAAAATGTGAGGGGTGTACTCACTTTTGTGAGATATTGTATATCTAGGGTAAGTAGTATTAAAACTCCATACAATGTTTTTGCTCTCACAATGAAAAAAAAAAAGAAAGAAAGAAAGAATACGGTCTCATCGACATGAATTCAGATCCCCAACTGTTCTTTAAAGTTTGGGCAAAATCAGCCAGTAGGTGGGAAATGGGCATTATGCAAATGTATAACATGGCGACAGCTAGGACAGAGGAAAATTGTCAGGACTACAAACAAAGTGTTTCAGACAAATGTTTTCTGATGGAAAGATAAATGGCATTTATAGCTTAAAGACATTGCTAGACCCTACTGAAAGGCTTCACTCCCTTGTTTTTCTTCTAAGCCAAATCTGCTGATAGCACTCTTAATATCAGTGATTTTGGGATCCATTTTAATGCTTGCTGAAACCAGCGAATGCAGTGAGCCTCCTGGAATTATTTGACTCTGAATCCCCATTAACAACTTTAAAGTTCATTACATAAAGTGTTATTCTTCCCTCTAGTCAGTGGTGAACCCAGTCATAGTCGACATGAGGGTGGCAATGCGTGTGTCCTGCCGCACACACAGCTGTCGCAGATGAGCACTCAGTTTCTCATTCAGACATTCTCTGTTCCAGTTAATATACTGAAAAAACAAACAAACTACCATATAGGACAATATAACATTTACTAACAAATAGAAGCTGTTTGAATTTGCTCAGTAGAGTAAGGTTCAAATGCAGTTGCTATAATTGTAGCTGTGATCATTTACCCTGAATTGTGTGACATTTATTCAGAAAAAAACATTACAGCATTTTAGAAGATTACTCAAAATGCTGCCTTGACAGTTCCCTTTCGGGAACTCTACACTGCGTCATCAACGCTCTGGGGAATGCCATTGGCGAACCCGGCTCTGAATCAGTCTGCAACCAATAGGATGACGGGAGTGACGTCACCAACGTGATGACGTCATACGACCAGGAAGTATATAAGCACGTGCGTTTCAAACCGGCTTCAGCTTTTGTCATTCAGCGAAGCGCTCTATGTTGGTCTGTTTGTCTGGTTATTTGCATTGCTGTTTTTCTGTGCCAGTTTGCACAACTTTATTTTGAGCAATGTCAAAAAGGGGAAAGAAATTTGTTATGGCGGTGCAGCAGTCACACAGACGGTGTGTTCCTCCTTGCCAGCGATTCATCGTTGGTGGGGATACACACAGTCTGTGTGTTCTCTGCATGGGAGCGGAGCATGCTCAGTCAGCCCTCGAGGGGGCTGGCTGTCCGCAGTGTGAGCGCCTTCCACTGCGGGTGCTTCGTCCCGGAAGGCTCTCTTCGAGGAGGGAGCCTTCACTAGCGTTCCTCGCGGGTCTGGCCCCGCTTCCGCTGAGGCGGAGCGGCAGCTGCACTCGTGGGGTTCGCAGCTCGATCTGCTGGAGGGTATGGAGACGGGTGATCCCCTATCTCCTTCCTCACCCGGCGGATCGGTTGATCTCCTCTTGGATGCGGAAGCCCGCACTGCGGTTTCTTCCCCCCGAGAGGAGGTCTCAACACTACTCTTGTCTTCCTCCGAGGAGGTTGACGTAGAGAGTGTTGATCTCATCCAACCGCCAGTAAAATCCCCGCAGTTTGAGGAGCTCTTGGAGGTGGTGACTCGTGCGGTAGCCAGGCTCAACATCAGCTGGCCCGCCGAGCACAGTCAAAATGAGCCGCATGAAAGCAAGCTAGATGAGCGCTTTCTGCGGACACACAAGCCACCTCCAGGAAGGAGCCTTCCGTTTTTCCCTGATCTCCACAGTGAGCTGTCGAGATCATGGGAAAAACCCTTCTCAGCCCGCGTCTTCACCCCTTCCTCCGGTTACTACGGTAACGTTGGGGGGGTAGAGGAGTGCGGCTATAAGATGATGCCCAGGGTTGAGCAGACGCTTGCGAGCTATCTGTCACCCGCAGCGGCATCATCTTTGAAGGCTCCAACCTTGCCCACCAAGCCTTTAAAACTAACTTCCAGCTTGCTGGGCAAGGGGTACGCGGCAAAGACCTAGACGAAGGCAGGGAGGTCAATGTTTCTGAGTTGAGGCGAACAGCAGATCTAGCTCTCCGTGCCACCAAGGAGACCGCCCGCGCTGTTGGGCGGTCTATGGCAGCCCTGGTGGTCGCGGAGAGACACCTATGGTTGTCCCTGTCCGACATGAAGGAGAAGGACAGGGCCCTTCTGCTGGACGCCCCACTCAAGTCTCCTGGTCTGTTTGGCGACTCGGTCGAGGCCGTCGTCAGCAGGTACCAGGAGGCCCGCAAACAAAGTGCGGCCTTCCAACAGTACCTCCCTCGCCGTGTCTATTCTGGGGCTGCCGGACGGGAGCAGCCCCAGCCGCGTACCAGCTCCTCACACCGCCAGACCCAAAAAGCTAGCGTGGCCGCTCGTGCCCCGCCAGATAGATCTAGGGGGCAGGGCAAGTCACGCTCGAAGTCGAGGGCCTCTAAGGCCAGGCCGGACCTGAGGGTCGTCCTGCAGTCAAAGAGGTCCTCGGCTAAGCGGCCCTGACTTTTGTGTCTCAGGGCCATTGAGGGCAGCCCCTCTCGGGGGAGAAGCGGGTCTTCCACATTTTATGGTACCCACTCTCCCTCGGGGCCCTCAGGAGACCAGTCAGCTAACCCTGCCAGTGTTTCAGGGCGCGGCTGTCTCCCGCAAACCCCTGCTGGGGTTTCCGCCCGATTTCGTAGCGGACTCAGCAAGTTTGTCACCCCTACGGGGGTCCTCAGAGCAATTAGTTCAGGTGTCGCTTGCCAGGCAGCTGTTACAGGCCACCGAATTAGTTCCTCAAACTCTACCAGAGGCCAGTCTCGAGAGGCTGGTTCCCTTAGTACATTTTCTAGCAGCGTGGAAACTACTGCCAAATGTATCTTCATGGGTTCTTCGTACGGTAGAGAAAGGTTATCAAATCCAGTTCGGCGCTCCTCCGCCTCAGTTCAGCGGAGTATTTCCTACCCTGGTAGGCCCAGAGCAGGTTCTGGTCATGGAACAAGAAGTAAATTCTCTTCTAAGGAAGGGAGCCATCGAGGTGGTCCCTCCTCAGCACAGAGAATCCGGGTTCTACAGCCGGTACTTCATTGTTCCCAAGAAGGATGGAGGGCTGAGGCCCATCTTAGATCTCAGGCTACTGAACCGCTCAGTTATGAAGCTGAAGTTCAGAATGCTTACTGTCAAGCAGGTCGTGTCTCAAATCAGGTCCGAGGACTGGTTTGTCACGATAGATCTCAAAGATGCATATTTCCATATCTCCATCCTTCCTCAACACAGGAAGTTTCTCAGGTTCGCTTTCAGGGGCGAAGCTTACCAATATCGAGTTCTTCCTTTCGGCCTAGCACTCTCACCCCGCACTTTCACGAAGTGTGTGGATGCTGCGCTGGCTCCGTTGCGACTCCAGGGCATCCGCATACTCAACTACATAGACGACTGGCTTATCCTAGCCAGCTCGGAACAGTTAGCGGCTCAGCATCGAGATGTTGTTCTCGCTCATATGAAAAAGCTGGGGTTGAGGCTCAACGCCAAGAAAAGTGTGCTGTCTCCTTTACAGAGAACCACTTATCTAGGTGTGGCATGGGATTCGACCACGATGCAGGCACGAATGTCTCCTGCTCGGATCGAGTCGATCCTTACTGCAGTCAATGCGGTCAAGCTAGGCCTGTCACTCACTGTCAAACAGTTTCAAGTACTGTTAGGTCTCATGGCAGCTGCAGCCAACGTAATACCTTTTGGCCTGCTGCATATGAGGCCACTGCAGTGGTGGCTCAAGACCAAGGGATTCTCCCCGAGGGGAAATCCGTTCCGCAAGATCAAGGTCACGCGGCGTTGCCTTCGTGCCTTAGACATGTGGAAGAAACCTTGGTTCCTATCTCAGGGCCCGGTCTTGGGAGCTCCTTGTCGCCGCGTCACGCTAGAGACAGATGCATCCCTCACCGGGTGGGGAGCGGTCATGAGTGGCCGCTCGGCCTCCGGCCTATGGACCGGTCACCATCTCTTGTGGCACATCAATTGCCTAGAGATGTTAGCAGTGTTCAAGGCCTTGAGGCATTTCCTCCCAGACCTGAGAAACCGTCATGTGTTAGTTCGCACCGACAACACAGCGGTAGTATATTACATCAACCACCAAGGAGGTGTGCGTTCACGCCCCTTATTCAAGCTGGCGTACCATATCCTCCTGTGGTCCCAAGGGAAACTCCTCTCACTGAGTGCAGTTCATATCCCTGGGCATCTGAACATTGGAGCAGACATCCTGTCGAGGCAGGGGCCGAGGCCCGGGGAGTGGAAACTTCACCCCGAGGTGGTGAAGCAGATATGGAGAGTGTTTGGCCAAGCTCAAGTGGACCTCTTTGCGACTCAAGAGACTTCGCAATGTCCCCTTTGGTACTCTCTAACGCCTCCAGCTCCACTGGGGCTGGACGCTATGGTACAGACCTGGCCGAGGCTTCGTCTGTACGCTTTCCCCCCGATCGCTCTGCTCCCAGGAGTTCTAGAAAGAGTGCGCCGGTACGGAGTCAGTCTACTACTAGTAGCCCCGTACTGGCCGGCCCGAGTATGGTTCTCGGACATCATTTCCCTCCTCGACGGCTCTCCGTGGGAGATTCCGCTCAGGAAGGACCTTCTTTCTCAGGCTGGGGGCGCAATTTGCCACCCCCACCCAGAGAAGTGGAAACTATGGGTGTGGCCTCTGAGGGGGCACACCTCATAGACAGTGGTCTCCCAGCCGAGGTTGTGGAGACCATCCTTCACTCTAGAGCTCCCTCTACAAGGAAACTTTATGGCCTTAAGTGGAAGCTTTTCACTTCATGGTGTGAAGAGCGACACGCAGACCCAGTCCACTGCCCGGTTGGTACAGTGCTGGAGTTCTTGCAGTCTCGCCTCTCCATAGGGCTAGCCCACTCCACCCTGAAGGTTTACGTGGCGGCATTATCGGCCTTCCACACCCCTCTCGGTGGCATGTCAGTGGGCAAGAACCCCTTGGTCATACGTTTCCTTCGTGGTGCACTCAGGATAAGGCCTCGGGTGGTACCCAGAACTCCTTCTTGGGATCTCGCTGTGGTCCTTGAAGCCCTCTCTCGGCCTCCATTCGAGCCCATTGAGGAGATTTCAGATCGCTTCCTTACAATTAAGACGGCGCTGCTGTTGGCTCTTACTTCTCTGAGGAGAGTAGGAGACCTTCAGGCCCTCTCAGTGGCCCCTTCATATATCGACTTTGCGCCCGGTTTGGCCAAAGCATTCCTCTACCCTAGACCAGGGTACGTACCGAAGGTTCCAACAGCAGTACCACAGCCAGTCACCCTACAGGCCTTTTATCCTCCTCCATTCGTGGAGAACGACCATCGGAAGTATAACTGCATGTGTCCAGTGCGAGCACTGGACACATACGTCCACAGAGCTGCCCTGTGGCGAAAGTCAGAGCAATTGCTAGTTTGTTACGGTCCCCCTAAGAGGGGGCTCCCGGCAACTAAGCATACTATCAGTAGATGGATTGTAGATGCAATAACTACTGCTTATGAGTCCTCTGGCCTCCCATCACCGATGGGCGTCAAGGCTCACTCTACTCGAGGCATGGCTGCCTCCAAAGCTCTGCTAGCAGGTGTCCCCATCCAGGACATCTGCAGTGCGGCGGGTTGGTCCACCCCTTTGACCTTTGTAAAGTTCTATGAACTAGACCTAAGAGCTACAAGCTCGGCTGTCCTGAGCTGACAGCGAAGGCGCTATCCCTCGTGAGCCCGAGGGCCGAGGTAGATGTTCCCTCTTGCGCTGGGTGCTCCCCAGGCAGAGATGTAATCCCACTCGTGTCCTGGCAGTTTTCCAGGCGGAGTCAATTTAGTGTTCTGGCCAGAGTTTCCAGACACTTCTCGGGTCCCTGTTGTCCGGGTGCGCCCCGACAAAGGGATTACCCTTCCTCGTGTGCCTGAGGGCCGAGGATGCTTCTTAGTCTGGCTGGTCACCAGACGGAGGCCTATCACCTCGGGGCCTGAGGGCCGAGGTGGATAACTCTCCCTCTTCGCTGGGTGCTCCCCAGGCAGAGATGTTATTCCGCTTGCGTCCTGGCAAATTTCCCAGGCGAAGCAACCAAGCGTCCTGGCATACTCCCCAGGCGCTACCTGTCCCTCTACGTCTGGCTGGTCCCCAGACTGAGGTAGACACTCTCCTCGTGAGCCCGAGGGCCGAGGCAGATCATATCCCTCTTCGCTGGTACTCCCAGGCAGAGATGTAATCCCACTCGCGTCCTGGCAGTTTTCCAGGCGGAGCTAATTCAGTCCCTCTCGTGCTGGCTGTTCCCCAGACAGAGTTTGGACTACTTTCCTCGAGCGCCTGAGGGCCGAGGTTCTTGCTATGATTCCTCTTGCGCTGGGCACTCCCCAGGCAGAGATGTAATTCTACTCGCGTCCTGGCTGTTTCCAGGCGGAGCTATTTCCCGTGCTCTGGCCAGAGTTTCCAGGCACTAATTGCATCCCTCTTGATCCGGGTGCGCCCCGACAAAGGATTGCCCTCTCCTTGTGTGCCCGAGGGCCAAGGAGGACCCCTCTCTGGCTGGTGACCAGACTAGGGTGTATGACCTAACCTCGTGGGCTCAAGAGCCGAGGTTTACTCAATCCCTCTTCGCTGGGTACGTCCCAGGCAGAGATGTAATCCCGCTTGCGTCCTGGCACTCTTCCCAGGCGAAGCAACCTAGCGTTCTGGCATACTCCCCAGACGCTACCTGTCCCTCTACGTCTGGCTGGTCCCCAGACTGAGGTAGACACCTTTCTCGTGAGCCCGAGGGCCGAGGCGGATCATATCCCTCTTCGCTGGGTACTCCCAGGCAGAGATGTAATCCCGCTCGCGTCCTGGCAGTTTTCCAGGCGGAGCTAATTCAGTCCCTCTCATGCTGGCTGTTCCCCAGACAGAGTTTGGACTACTTTCCTCGAGTGCCTGAGGGCCGAGGTACTTGTTATGTTCCCTCTTGCGCTGGGTGCTCCCCAGGCAGAGATGTCATCCCACTCACGTCCTGGCAGTTTTCCAGGCGGAGTTCTTCTGGTCCCTCTTTTGCTGGTGTCCCCAGACAGAGCGACCACTTTCCTCGCGAGCCCGAGGGCCGAGGTATATGCCACTTCCCTCTCGCTCCGGCACTATTCCCGGACGGAGGTGTAATACTTCTCCTGTCCTGGCAGTTTCCCAGGCGGAGAACCATCAGTGCTCCTGCAGGTAAGTATCAACGAGCACTGCCCTCTGATTCCGGGCTGGTCCCCCGGACAGAGGTGTACTGCCTCTCTTGCCCTGGTAACCCCAGGCAGAGAGCTTTTCCTGGCTTGATCCACCAGAAGCAGCGCTTCCCCTTTTTTCTTCCCAGACAAACACCACTGGGTAGGAATTTGGAATTCTGGAGACGTGGGCATATCGTTCCCCAGAGCGTTGATGACGCAGTGTAGAGTTCCCGAAAGGGAACGTCTCAGGTTACGTATGTAACCCTGGTTCCCTGAGGGAACGAGACACTGCGTCATGGGCCATAATTCCCGCATTCCTACCGCGCATCGCTTCATTCCTGGAAGCTGAAGCCGGTTTGAAACGCACGTGCTTATATACTTCCTGGTCGTATGACGTCATCACGTTGGTGACGTCACTCCCGTCATCCTATTGGTTGCAGACTGATTCAGAGCCGGGTTCGCCAATGGCATTCCCCAGAGCGTTGATGACGCAGTGTCTCGTTCCCTCAGGGAACCAGGGTTACATACGTAACCTGAGACGTTCTCCGAACTTAAGCATAAGCACAAGCTGAGTAAACACTGATCAATTATTTATGATTATACTGCATATAATTAAAAAAATAGATTGCATAAATTCCATTTTAAAATCATACTGTTGCATATGTAAGTGTACAGTTACTTTGCAGAATCTGCAAAATGTTAATAATTTTAACAAAATATTACAGATCATAAAACTTGCATTGTACGATTTTTAGGCCACAGTATAGGCCACAGGACAAAAATAGCTGAATTTATCAAATAAATGTATACTGTCTCTGACTGTTTGTTGCTGTTGCTTTGTGATAGTTGTTCATATTATAATTATAAATGTTCAATTATAAACCATATATTAATAACCCAATTAATAACCAGAATTTCACAACTGATTATTTGTAGCACAACCTCTTAGCCTACCAAAACTAGGTGTTGAAATGCATTTCGAATTCCCTGTGTATTATTATACTGGCCATTAGTGGTGAATGGAGGTTATGTGCAACAAACTTCCGTATTTTATAAAACAGGTAGTGTTGCTTCTGGTTCAGGTAATTTGTATGTGATTCATTAAATATGGAGCTGTTTTACTTAGGATGCCTTGACAGAAGATACCCAAGATGATCATAACCGATGTCCATGACATATTCATGTTGATAACTTAAAGTTTTTTTTTTTTTTTTTCTGAAAAAAAAAAAAAAAAACTTCCTAGTTTGATAAAAGTCCATAGACTACAAACTCCATGACATCAGTTCATATTGCTGTTTACACTTTCTCTGACAAGGGGATGCAATGAGACCTGTTTTCCAGTTTGTTCAGGTGACATTCGACATTGTTGTCTTTACAGATTTATAGGATCAAAATTAATTTAATATTTATTTTACATAGTCATTGATATATATGCTCTTATTCCTCTTTCTTTATCTTTTTGTCCAATCAGAAAGTGTGACTGAGGTGAGGACAAACATCTATGTGACAAGCTTTGGACCAGTATCCGACACCGATATGGTATGTGTGCTCTTATTAATGCTTAATTGTTCAAACTTTTTTATATAAATTAAGTTAACGCTTATTTGCTCATGTCATTATTTGTCTGTTCCTCATATGTACAGATTTTTCATATACAGTATTAGGCTTCAACCAGGTATGGTTACATATAATTGTTAGCAGATTACCGCATGAGAAAACTGAGATGATTTCATTCCTGTTGAATTGAATTTAGAAAGACTTGTTTGTCAGATGTGCCACAGAGGAAGACATAGTACCGTCCTTTATTTCCCTTTGTCCCAGTGAATGTGTGAATCTGTGTTCCTTTATGGGCTCATTTATGAGAGAAGATAATTGGTTGCGAGACTGCATGAAGAAATCATACACACAATTGGCTCTGGTATGCAAGATTAATCACCACAGCCATGCAGCAGCACTTTGTATTTTGTCTGAAACATAATTTTCTAATAGTGAAAAGAAAACATCACAATCTGTCAAATTATACAGAGCATGAAACGATACTCAAATTACACAGCAATAATCATCAAGGTTAATTTTAACATAATCAATCTATAAAGTTTATGCAAAAATACTAATTTCCAAATATGTCTTATGAATTGCTCCACTCCAAAAAGTAGAACTGCTGTTATGAAGTCCAATTAGTAGGAAATGACACAATCTGTTATCTTTTACCCTGAGGACTGTCGGAATCTAAGTTGTAAATAAAAGTTTTTGCAGTCCACAACTACAGCTCTTTTTTTTTTTTAAAGAAGTTTGCAGATACAGAAACATAAATGTCACATTGCCCTACAGCAGGCCTATATACAGTACGTTCTGAAGTGTTACCAACTCAAAACGTGGCTGTGAAGTACCCAGAAGACTCTAAAAACGCAAGCTTGCTATAATTGGTTGCTGTTGCGATAAGGAAGGACTCATTATCTTTGATCTATGCCTTGAAGTGAGAATATCACATTCTGCATGAGAGCCCTAGTATGTTCTCATCTTCAACCTACTCTCTGCAATGGTGTCAAGCCCGAATTAGATGACAAAGGCACAATCAAAGCAGTCATTTTTAGGTTGGACAGTTAATTTGGTCTTTAAACCCAAACAGCAGGTTCTGAATAGTTTGGCCCCTGCATCGTCTTGCTATGACAGGTGATGTGGCGTAACAAGCACCGCTGAAGAAATGCTTTCGGAAGGTGATGCACTGTGACCGTCTCGCCTGCTACCTTGAGGATAAAGAAGTCCAGGACTTTTGCACTCCAGCTAATGGGATCAAAAGTCTAGCATTGACACACACCGGTTCTGTCACCTGATGGAATTTGGGCTCCTTACCACTATTGCCTTCGGCTTGAGTAGTTGGTGTTTAAACCCTCTACCTACATTTCTGCAAAACTCAATGAAACATACTTATATGTCCAAATCACTGCAATTTCTAGTTGAAATCAACACTAGAGGCAGTAAAACACCTACAACTTTTATTCCTTGTCACACAAATTATGATTTATAGGGCTAGAGTTTCGATTAAGAAAGCCTAATTTCCTGTTATGACTTTAAAACAATTTTAACATGCTGTGAGATTTGAAAACGGATACTTTTGAACATTATCATCACATACAGCTTTATATATATGGGTTTTCTAACAGTAACAGTAGGTTTGCTAGTGAAACTATGGTTTGACTAAACAGCTCTGTGTAGAAGGAAATTAAAATAGCACGGTTGCATCAGTGAATGCGTTTTCACTTTTGCATTCGTTAACACTATCAGGTAGGTTTAGAGTTGGGTTTGGTTTATAATACCTAATCCATAATCCTAATCCATACCTAATCCATAATCGGTGTTGCAGAAATGCTGCAACAAGCATGTATCTTCAATGAGCCTGGGATGGTTTAAAGACACTTAATATTGAGGAATTTTTATTTATTTGACGTAGTGCTGGGCATTTGTGTTAGCATAGCTTCACTGAATAGCATCCATTAGGGCTTCTAGTCAAAGAAGTGTGCACACTTCATATTTCTTTAGACAGAATCATCATTTCTATTAATTCTCCACTGGATAATGTGATCTGATGAGCATTAGCTGCTTCTAGCATTGTCTGTCTTTTCTCTTCTGCATTTATGCCGCTGTTATGATTCAGAGGAAGCTTGTTCATTGCTCATCTGGTAATTGGGGGAAGTTTCTTTTTGTCTTGCCTCAGTATAATGTATATTAAAGTAGTTTCATAAGTGCAGCGCTGCTCTGTTACAGCGGTAAACAAGAAAACCCTGCATTGCTTCTGTTTCATAAGTGCCACCTGCTGTCAGAGAGTGAATTTGCATTCCCTCCTGTTGTTTTTGTTTTGTGGATATATGTTTAATGTTGTAAAGTTTCACAAAGCTAAAGTAAGACCATTCTGTTTTTGCTTTACATTGTGAAATGATACAATCTAATTTACATCAAAAACTGCTCATGCAGCATCTTTGTTTGGATAGTGATTAAAATGCAGTGGTTCTGCAACTGTTTCATACATTCTGATTCATATAGAGGCACAGCTAGGGAACAAAACGGAAATAAACTGAAACCCCCACAGTCCTAAACAAAAAATGATACAAATATGATACAGATTTTTGGTCAAACCACCCAGCACTAATTTAACATCAATGACACCATTGAGTATGAATAAAATCTAAACCGAATTGAGCTAAATAATGACACTATTGTCTTCTGCAGAGCTGCTTTATAGCTAAAACTGAACCTTTTTTCATAACTGATGATCTTTGAAACACTAGCACTGCTGTTGAACTGAATTGAGCTGAATAGTGACATTATTGGCTTGTTAGAACTACTGTACAACAGAATTTGAATTTGTCTCATGAAGTTTGCTTCGGTGATTATCTTACTGCTTTGAAAATAAAAGATGAATTGACACCACCGTCTTCCACTTTGAAACTGCTACCAAACTTGGCCTCCACTTTGTGCTCTCGGTGGACTTCTACACAACCCCTGTCTCCCCCTAGTCTAGGTTATCCTCATAGGCTTCTGCAGAGGTGTCATCTTTTCAGGGACATTTTCATAGGAAGCAAAGATGGCTAGTGTGCTCATCTTCAGCAAGGTCACTATATCATAGGACATATTGTCAGGGGGGAAACCCAACAGTCTGAGGCTAGACATTTGAAAATTTGGAGCAGTGTTTGTTAATGATATAATATAAATAGTTGTGTTGTATTGAGGGTACAGTTTATGTGACATTTGGTAACATAGACCTTGTTTGGTGGAAATGTGAAATCCTTTCATGCATACACAGAATGAGTAAATATTCATCTCTAAATGTTGTTATGCCATCACAAGAGTTATTTTCATTGTGCTGAAAATAACCGTCCATAATAAGTGATCTGCTTTCTCTATGTGACGTCTCATCAACCCCCCATGATTCCAAGTCATTGGGTTTGCATATGGGAACATCAGTGCTGAGTCTAACAACATCACACGTCTAAAATGAAAGCATCACAGAAACTGATGGAATATACAGGCTTTGCAAAAAGATTCTGTGGGGACTCAGGAAATCATAAAGAACGATCCGTCAGGTAGCAGATGAAGTGGTAAAAAAAAAAAAAAAACTACAACAATGTACAAAGTCAATGCTTCAGGCTGCTCTAGGCTAAAACATGCAGTCACGGTCACTAGACTTTGTGGTGGCCTGGCAACGTCACACTATACCTTGTGGAAGACTGATCTCAAGAAAACACACAGTGCATTGACAGCTATAAGATTTATTAATGACTTGTTTTCTGCAATATATACCATTCATTAACAGTCTATCCATATTGAATAAATCTGGAAAGAACGGTCCAAAAAGGCAAGCTCTAGTCTGATCCGACTGATTTTACTCATTTTTGGGGGAGTTAGAGTGTGCAAATTTTCATCAGTCAACCCGGAAAAAAAGTTTAAAAAGTTACAGAAGTGTCAGTTCCAAACAACCAGGTCATTACTTTTACTGGAAGAGTGCCGTCTCAAAGAGTTTGCCAGATCATTATCCTCTTGGTAGAGTGTTCCAGCTGCTGTTGGTGTTCTTGTACCTTCATTATAGTGGCTTTAAGTTGTAGAAACTAGTATATCCATGCTCCATATTAAAGGACACTTGTCCAGTTTGTACTGTTAGTCTTGTGATCTTTAATCACTGGCCTCAGGAGTAAGCTGAGGGGAATGAGCCCATGCTGTTTGCACCTGAGGTCAAAGTACAGGTGGTTCCTACAGTCTACAGTTCTGCTTGCCATCTCTCATACAGTATTCCCACACTCACTCAACCTAAAAAGTGTGCCAGTATTTTTGGTATATTCACAATGTACAGTGTCGTACAGGTCTTATAGTTACTGTTTTTTTTTTTTTTTTTTTACTTTCTCATTGCTTGAAGATCTCGAGGGAAGCACGTCTCTGTGATATTTAAAAAATGCACAGAATCAGCATCATCAGCATCTCCTAATGCACAATATGTAGTTCTTTTGACATTGGCTTTATTATCAAAATAACATTTGGGCTTTTTTTTACCCTGAGCCCGCATTTTTGGAAATGTCTCAGCCTTTTTAGAGTTCATCTTTTGTCCTTCCTGAAGGGATTGTCAGTGACTTTTTTCATTGTCTTAAAGGAATTCTCATTAATTCTTTGCAGGATTAAGCTGGATAGAATCCATATATCAGATCAAAAGCATAGAATAGTCTCTGAAGCTATGCATGAGATACAATTATAGGTAAAGGCTAGTACAGGCTAGCAACAAACTATTTGCTTACAATCTACAACCTTCTAGCAAAGTCGTGATTATATTCACTCTATTCAGGTTGTTTTTGTCATCTTCCTTATTTTAATTTTAAGTAGTTCAAGACATGGTCCCCTGTTTGCATACTGAGAGCTGTTTCAACAGCTTGTGCAAATGTCAGATTTGCCTCAGATAACATTATCTGTTGTCAGGCTTTGTAGCAAATCTCTCTTATGATCCTGTTCATGCTTATCCAGATTTGTTGCAGACTCATTGTTCACATCACTTTGTAGGGATTTGGTACCAGAGTGGGTCGCAGAATTTGCACTCTTGTTCTGACTTTTCCTGCTTGGATTGCTTCTTTTATTACCTTACTACATTATCTCTTGGCAGCGCACAGTTTGTTTTTGTTTGTATGGGTGGTCTTAGACTTTATACTGACACCTATCTTGTGGATGAATTATGTTTGTTTAGGAAATACTGCTGTTTGTTTTTCAGAGCTGTTTTTTGTAGTAATGCTTCATCTGTTTTTGCAGCCCAGTGAACGTTATGAAAATTATTAAATTTGGCACACTTGTAGTGATGGCCATGAATAGTTATCTGACTAAATTTGGGGTCTCTAGAACCAACTCTATAGCGCCAACACTAGTTCAAAAATTCAACATTTAAATTGTGATAACTCTTGAACCCCTAATTCTAGAAAAATGAAACATAGTAAACCTTCAATAGCTTACATTAAGACTCCACCCATTACAGTTGCGGCACCATTTTGAAAAGTACAGTATTCTGTTCCTTTGCTACTCCTCCTTGAAAATTGATCCAATTCTTTCCCAAATTGGCTCAGATGATCTTTGGACTGAGCTGCACAGAAATGACTGAACATTTTTTTTTATTCATCTTTGTTCAAAAGTTATGATGTTGCAAAGTTTCTGAGGTTGACCCACAATTGGTTCAGAGGCTATATCTTGGCCAAACTTTGACCAATTGAAATTAATCATTTTTTGCTTCATCAACACTATGAGCTGAGGGTCCATGCCAAAGTTGGGAACAGTGCCACCTATGGGTAGTGAGATACCAAAAATGCACATTTTTGAACAGTTAGTCAGAAAATCATTATATTGGTCTGTGGATTCCTTGGGTCATGCCGAATCTGAGGATATCAATTTTGCCAGGATCGGCTGAACCATGTATCCACTATTTTGAAATTTGACATAACTGGCAAGATCTTTTGAACCATTTGACATATCTGCACAAAAATTAGTAGGAATCATCAACACAATGTCCTGGAGGTACCTCAGAAGTTTGAAGACATTGTTTAGATAAAATTAATTGTTAAGATTAAATAAATAACCATTTACATGTTAGTGCTTTAAGGCTATATTGCCATATTTCATATAAAAACTGACTGGATGGACAATGTGTAACACAGGAGGTCTGGAGACAGGCGTTCGGATCCAAATGCAGGCTTTATTAGAAGGCGTGGTAAACAGACAGGGTCAATCACCGGCAAACAACAACGAGGATAATCCAAAGAGTAGTCAAACACAGGCAGAAGGTCGGGGCTGGCAGCGAGAATCAAAACACGGGGAGGAGTCCAGGAATCAAACACAGGGAAAACAAACACGGAAAGAAACGCTCGGAAATAAAGACCATACGGAACAATAAGACTTCGCGAAGAGCTGTGTGTGTGAGTGGCTTAAATGCATGAGAGTCAATGTGAAACAGATGTGTGCAGCAATCAGTGCAGTGGGAAACGAGGAGCAGGTGTGTGCAGTGATTGGTGCAGTGGCTTATGGGGATTGCAGTCCAGAATGTGTGTGCAAGAGTTCATGAAGACAGGATAGACCACATACGTGACACAATGTTTACTCATGTGGATCATTTTCTGTACTAAGTAATTTAATTGATTGATGCACCAAAATAAAATATTAAGTGACAAAAGAGTGTTGTGCAAACAGCTTTTTGGAACTTCTCATTGAAATTAAATGATTTACTATATTAATACAGTAGTATGTGGGTGTGTGACACAGAAAATGTAGCACACTGCAGCAATGCTATTTTTTTCAGCCTTGGAATAAAACATTTCTCATTGTGTAAAGTAAACATTGAGTCAAGTTTTAAAATAATTAGTGAAGTCAACATTCTGTAATAAAGAAAAAAGAAAAGAAAGCAATAGAGTTTCACATACACTTAAGAAAAACTGTGTACCACGGAAAGTGGGACATTTTGGCCAAGAAGCGAATTTGACAGAGGACTGCAGAAGAAGTCTTGAAGTTGTGTTCTTTGAATCAAAGAGCTTGATGCATTTGATGCATTCATTATATTCTGACAAGCCTCAATGTTAGTTGTCCCTTTATTACCTACTCTGCTCCCATTTTAGAAGAATTACTGTGGTGTAATGGGCGCATAAAAGGACTTGTTTTTTCTTTCTTTTTTTCTTTTTCTCTAATCATCCTCATCAAAAGCTCCAAAAATAGCACAGTGTCAAAATTCTTCTAAATATACTATGCCATTGAACAGATGCATCGTCTTAAAAGTTCTCGGAGCAAAAACAGCATCTATGCTTCCTACGGGCCTAACATTAGTCCCATTATAATCACCACAGCCTTGACCGAGTGCCTGAGCTGTCAGTCATGACATTACACTATTATGGAAGAAATGAGGGAAAGACATTAAGCGAAACAAGGTCAAGAAATAGCTTATGAGACCGGTAAAGAGCAGAGCACTTATGCGACGGCTTCGCCTGCAGAGTACGACAGACATTTCTTTCACTTAGTGGCAGAAGCGTTTTTCCTTTCCGAGGCCATCCGTACAGTCATTATCTCTAGGTTATTTCTGCAGTTTTAAGTATAGCAGATGTCGTCGTCTTTTTTGCTTTAACCATTTTTTTTCCTTTCACCTCCATCCTAGATCTTCTTCTCCATCATCCTTCATCCAGCCTTCAATTATTTTTCTTTTTTTTTTAATTTCTCCTCCGAGTCTTTTAGCTTCTATTTTTGTTTCTGCCTAATGCTTCTTTTTCCACCTGTCTTGTGAAAGATTGCACTGCTCTGTCACATTTGTTTGCTCGTCCGCACTGTCATTGCCCATTCCTCCCTTTCTCTATCTTGGGCTTCATCTGACAAGTCGTCTGTTTTGAAATTTAGGCCAGGCTAATCCGCCCCAGGTGATGTGTCGAGCCTTGTGCAAACTGAGGATGACATGGTTAGTCGGGGGCTTGTCCTGTAGCGAGAAAAGTCCTCGTCTCATTTCGAAACCTCCTTGTTCAGTGGAACTCAGAAAACCACTGGTATCTGAAACAACTCAACTCTTAACTTTTAAGGTAAAAAAAATAGTCTTTTATTTATATATTTGAAGATATTTAAGACATTTTTATTTAATACATAATTAAACTATATTAAAGTTATGACTGTTGCAATTACCTTAATGGAAAAGGTTTACCCCCATTTGTGATAAAAGGATAGTTTTTCACAAAATTGACATTATTACAATAGCTTTCTCCCCAGGCTGGCACAAATGGCTTGATTAGTTCTGGGTTTGATGAAGGTCCACCTTCCAAAAAACCAAATGTGTTGTGATTGGTCAGCAGTCCCACTGCGATGCAATTGGCGAACAGCTTAGACGGCGTTTCAGTCCTGCCACACCCCTTCCCTAAGCAGCAAGTTCCATGTACAACTGCGCAAATTAGATTAAAGTGATTCTTACATTTTAAATATAGATATTTTTCTTACAAAAACACATCGGATCACTAAAGAAGGCTTTTACTGACCCCTCCAGAGCCATGTGAGGCACTTTTCATTATGGATCGACTTGTTGTGGACTGATGAAGAGAAACACTTGTCTATGCCGTTCTAAAGCTTGGGAGTGCCAGGATTATTTTTAATATAACTCCGATTACATTCGCCTGAAAGAAGGAAGTCATATACACCCAGGATGCATGGAGGGTGAGTAAATAATACGCTACAGTAGTGTTGGTCCTATCGTCAGCCTGCGAGATCACCGATATATGATATTATCATTATTGTGCTAATTTATTTAATTCTTTACATGCCCGAAACCAGCACCAGTAAAAGGCTAGTGAAGCTATCTACACTGTATGATGAATAATCTCTTACCACACACTGTACACATACCGCCGACAATTCAAATTTCCGTAGGCGGGATTTATTTGAATGATATTCTAATGGACTACATTGTGACATTATAGCATTCGGAAAACAAATGCTGTAGTCCAAAGGAGCCGTTCGTTGAAGTTCTTGAAAAGGGATTTTTTAAAAACTAAATATCTCCTTTTGAAATGGACTTTGAGATTTGTAACTTTGTAGATGTTTTTTTTTATGCCCAAACATACACATCTCACACTGGCTAAAATTCAAAAAGTGAAAAAGCATAATATGACCCCTTTAAGATATTTTGATGTAATCTGAGAGCTTTCTGAAAACTGTGATATAAGTGGTTCAACCGTAATGTTATAAAGTTACAAGAATACTTTTTGTGCACAGAGAAAACCAAAATAATGACTTTTAACGATTTCTTCTCTTTCGGGTCAGTCTCCGCTGCCATTCATGAGAATACCATGACGTGTGCATTCCTCATTCCATAATTAAAAAATACATTTCATAAAAAAATATTAATTTGTGTTGATGAATACCTCTTAAGATTCCTTTTTTTGTATCGCTGCGCATGTAGTTCAAGTTACAAAAGCAGAAAATGTCCCTGAATGTTTCTTTATATATATATATATATATATATATATATATATATATATATATATATATATAAGACAAATATATATATATATAAGATAAGATATCATAATTTCACAGATATTTTGTCCATGAAAATAGTTCCAAACAAAGTCGAAGATTATATGTCTCAGAGCACTTTTTGTGTGTCTCTGTGTGGTGTTTTGTTCTTGAATGAATGGATGATCTATTCATGAAGACAGCCACCTTTCTTTGTTTCTAAATGAATTGTTTTAATGAATGATTTAATAAATGTCATATTTATTTATGCATGACAGGTTCCAGCACTCATTAAAAACAAACCCAGAAATATTGAGATATTTTTTGTCAATATCACACACCCCTGCTGTCTTTAAAATTACAATGATTGAATAATGTAACCAATCGCAAAGATGACTGTGCCCATGGATGCAGTGGTGAATCAGGACAGGCCTATCAGTAAATCCAACTAGTTCTAATAAAACCACTTCTCTTTTTGGCTGATATCACTGACATTATGCTGGCTACTGGTTAAAGTCGAAGTAAAAACTCATTATCCTCCAACAACTGCAAGCTTACATTTATGTTGCCATTCTGATATGGAACACCCACTTTTTCCAGTCAGTTCCCAAAAGATTATATCAAGGCCATTCTACGTTTTTCTTGTTAAATCTTGTTCACTCAGAAATACATCACAGTGCATCAACAAGGCTGCAAATGTGGTTTCATATTGAGCACCTCTCAATGTGTGACATTTCTTAGTCTGTTGCTACCCAGGCGTATTGGAAATACGTGCTTCTACCTACATTTCAGCAAAAACGTACCTACACAAAGGAGTTGCTGCAGTTCCCAATTGAAATAAACACTAGAGGCAGTATAACTCTAGCAACATTTAATTCTTTTGTCAGAAATTACGATTTACAGGGCCAGAGTTTTGATTAAGCAAGCCTAATTCCTTCCACAGTATAATGTTATGATTTCAAAACATTTTGAACATGTTGTGAGATTTGAAAACTGGTACTTTTTTATGAATGTTAGCATCACATGTACAGCTTCATATGTGTGAGTTTTCTAATTTCTGTGAAATTCCGTGAAAATATGGTTCAACAAAACAGCTCTAACCTGCGTGTAAGGAAGTTAAAATTACATGTTGCATCAGTGAATGCATTTTTATATCATTTTTGCTTTCGTGAACACAATCAGATAGGTTTAAGGTTGGGTTTGGTATAGGATGTATGTTGTTTTCCAACATAATAGAGCATTAAACTACGTGCCTAAAGCAATGTAATAAAAACATAGTAATATATGCATGTACCAATGTAATAAAAACGTTGCCATGGACACATATTGAATGCACGTTTTAGTGCCACTCACTGGACATTTAAATGTGCAATAAGATACATAATATCAGTGTTGCAGAAACATCACCACAAGCACATATTTTCAGTGAGCCTGGGTTGCACTTATGTCTTTTAAAGTGCTGTACCTTTGATTATAAAGAAACTTTCATCTAATCAAGTATGCAGTGGCAACCTGGCACCTCTCTGCTGGTTGATAACCTTAAAACTACTGAAGCTTTGACAAAGGAGTCTTAGTTCAAGGAGCAATGTGTGGCACTCCATTTCAAGTGATGAATCAGCCTCATTAAAATTCTGTAATTTTATACTGACCCTCATGCTTGCTGCAGCTCCTTTTATCAGATCAGCCGCATAGTGACCACATCCGTCAAACTTCAAAAGCAGAAAACACACAGCCATAAAGTAGATGATGTGCTGAAATACAAGTCTCGCTAAAGCCATACAATTGCTTTGCGTGAGGAACAGTAGTAATTATTTGCCAAAAATCGTTAAACCTTAACACAATGCTAAGTCTTTTTTATTAATGTGTTGCGCTGCCAAGGTTGCTGTGTGTGGGCTGCCCATATCAGTCACAGTGTGTCCTTGCTCAAGGGGAAGCAAAAACCAAATTAGGACTCTGAGAAAGATCGGCTAGAAGTCAAGTGAGATGTACAGCTATTGGTGACAAGATTTCAAAAATTACATTCTTTAGATAAACATCTGTATCAAATGCTGAGTATATCATTTTAGTGTATAACAGTAACTCATTTTGCTCCTAGCATTTCTTTCTTTTCTTGCTTTTTTTCTAATAATTTGACAAGTCCATGTTAAGACTGCTGTGTTAAAAGCTTCTTGGGCAGTGTCTACAAGAGGACAATTTGCATCCTTAATGGGTGGCACCCATGAGCGCTGGTATTGTGTTTCCATAGCTACAAGTCGTTACGCCAGTTTGCACAAATCCATGCTGTGTAATTGCAAGGAAATGCAAGAATCTCAGTTTCCCAAGTCTGAGTCTAGATAGTCTCTGGCAGATTAGTTTATTGCCATTACCCAATGTCGGATCTCTAATGAGCTTTCATATGGATGGGTGTGATAACGTTTTTGTTTGATTGCAATCAGGACTTTGAATTATGAGTGCTTCATGATTTAATAACATGCTCTGACTTTGCAATGTCGTAGGCCTTTGAATGAGTACAACTTTGTCATTTTTCGCTTGCTCCAGGGAAACACAATCACACACACACACACACACACACACACACACACACACACACACAACAACAAAAAAATAAATAAATTTGACCTTGATATGAAATATTCTGCTGTGTAACTGCCAAAGCACTAGTCTTAGGATTTAATCAGACATGTCACATAATCAATAATAATTATAAGTGGGGAGAATTTTGACAGTTTAGTATATAAGCTTGTTAGATGCTGAGGTATGTACTGCAGCTCTTACTGAAATTACAGAATGAATATAACCGGCACCAGTTTGTTTGGACCTGTTTATACTAACTTTGATACTTTAGTGATAGGGGTGGGAGAAAAATCGATTCACCTAACTATTGCGATTCTTTTTGAAACGATTTAAAAAATGATTGGTTTACCTCAGAATCAATTTATATTTAATTATTTTACTTTTCCTAAGAGGTGGTGGGGAGAAGTTACCGCTTTTATTCCAACAGTGGGCAAAATGTATAAATGTATTACACTTTAAAGGGGTCATCGGATATAAAACTAACTTTTACATGTTGTTTAAACATTAATGTGCGTTGACAGTTTGTGTACACAACCACCCTGCAATAATAAAAAATCCACCCAGTGGTATTTTTTTAATCTTTAAATGTAATATCCCCTTTTTAAAATCAGGTCATTCTCAGCTTCTTGTGAGTGTGATGACTCAGCGACAGAGGCCGCTCCCACGATAGTTGATTGACATGAGCGCCTTACCTTAGACCCGCAATCATCGAGCTGAAACAGTCCAACTCCGACCGCCATTGTGTCGACTCAGGTGCAGGTGAAAACAAGAATGTCTCAGACTGAGCGATTGAGGTGTTCTGTTGTTGGATGTAATAATGAACATAGCAGTCATTTACTCCCGACATTTGAGCCGCTGAAGACACAGAGGTTTAACGTTACTTTTGTTTTCAAAATGAAAGCGCCGCTTCACCCACATAATTTATTTATATTTTAAAATAAAATATATTTTATGCATCTTCGCAAATGGCCTTTCTTAATAATGTGCTTGTTGGCAAGTTTCGCCGCTAAACGCTGCTAAACACAGCTAAATGTGGCTAAAGTAAACATCACGTCTCATCATCCCAGACAGAGAGAGGTGGGGCGAGCAGAGCTCATTTGCATTTAAAGGGCCATACAATAATATGAGTTGTTGTTTTTCAGAGCTGACTTTGACAAGGTAAAAGGGTGGGGGTTTTTTTTACACTACTACTGAGAATTTTTAACCAAAGTATATTATAGACTTTTCATTAAGACCCTAAAGAATCATATGAACTTGTGGAAAATGGGCATCCGATGACCCCTTTAAGCAGCACTGCGCAGACGATCGGCGTATGCCATCAAAGTACTGCGAGAACGATTTGAAAGCATGCAGAGCCATCTGCTCTCTCAGGGCTCAAGACGTTTTGCGACCATTTTTTCTGACAGTGGAACAATTTTTTTCTGCGTTGTTTAACTTATAAGCGCTGCCATTTCTGTTGCATATGAGAGACATACAACAAACAACAAACAAAACGAAAGCGAAACTACGTTATTAATATTACTAAGTGTCACACCCTCAGCACGTTCCCTCAGTCCCAGTCACCACGATCTGTCACCAACCAACCAATCCCCAATGCACCACACCCGTGAGCCATCACCAGTGTTCTAATTACCCACACCTGCACCAGCAATCACCCACTCCCTTTAAATACCTACCTCTGTCATTCACTCACCGGCTGGAATCGAAGTTACATGGACACCTTCTGTGGATCTTCTCCTCTCCGCGCTGATTCTCCTGTGCTCCTCATTGGAACCCCTTTGTGTACCTGTGGACACAAAACACACGCCTCTAAGGGAAGTGCCTTTTGCTCTTGCTGGTGACTGTTGATGGACTTGTATTTAGCTGCTGGATTGTGCTAGAAGATTTGTATGCCTCAGTCCATACTTGCCTGTTTTTCACCTGTTTGAAGTATGCACTATTCACAATAAACATCACTAATTAATACCTACCTTCTCCATGTGTGTGTGGACGTGACACTAAGCATATTAAAGTAAAATTTGTTTTGCCAGGAAAACATGACTAAACATGACTAAAACAGTTTGCAAAGTAACATAGCACTTTATTTTATTTCAGAAAGTATATTTTCTACTAATTTTCTTGAACATTTGAATCGGCAGACTAGCGTATCGTCCCAGCCCTAATATAAATACCGAATCGCAATACTTGTAGAATTGAAATTCTTAAAAAAAAATCACAATACATATCGTATCGGCTCCCAAGTATCGTGATAGTATTGAATCGGAAGATAGGTGTATCATCCCATCCCTATTAAAGGGATAGTTCACCCAAAAAACAAAATTCTGTTATTAATTACTCACCCTCATGTCGTTCCAAACCAGTAAGACCTTTGTTCATCTTTGGAACACCAATGAAGATATTTTTGATGAAATCCGAGAGCTTTCTGACCCTGCATAACTGACACGTTCAAGGCCCAGAAAGATAGTAAGGACATCAATAAAATAGTCCATTTGACATCAGAGGATTTCTGAAGATTTGTGAAGAAAAGGTTATTTTTGTTATTTTTTGTGCACAAAAAGTATTCTGGTATCTTTATAAAATTAAGGTTTCACCACTGATGTCACATGGACTATTTTATCGATGTTCTTACAACCTTTCTGGGCCTTAATCGTGTCAGTTGCATTGCCGTCTTTGAAGGGTCAGAAAGCTCTTGGATTTTATAAAAAAGATCACAAATGTGAAGAAAACCTCTGATATCAAATGGACTATTTTATTGGTGTCCTTACTACCTTTCTGGGCCTTGAATGTGATAGCTATGCAGGGTCAGAAATCTCTCGGATTTCATCAAAAATATCTTAATTTGTGTTCCGAAGATGAATGAAGATCCTACGAGGGTGAATAATTAATGACAGAATTTCTGTTTTTGGGTGAACTATCCCTTTAAGTGATGATTCGTATTCATTTTAAACATTGCTTTAAGAATAATAATCATATAGCAGGCTGTTTTGTAAAAAAAAAAAAAAAAAAAATCCTAAAAAATAGCCAATACCTGACTTTTTGGGTTCATAGTCATGTTTGTGATTGGTTACAGTGTTCTTAATGGTGCTGTATCAAATTTGAATATCATAATATACTTGTACATATTTTAGAAACATGCTAAGTTCACATGTTTGTTTCTTAGAAAAAACAATGCCACAGCCAGTTATGTTCTGTGTTAGAATGTCTGTTTTTGTTTTGGTCTGTGACTCCGCCCACTGCTAATTTAACCAATAGTATGTTGACACCCGGGGATGCCAATTGGTGCATATTGCATATTGCAGCCATGGAAATTAGCAAACACACTCGGTCAGAGATTGCAGATTCTACCCGACCTAAAAACCCTAAGCATCTATCTATTAAGCTCTATGACAAGAGTAATAATAAAACGCAGACAAATCAGCAAATTTAACCTACAGTGTAAGGCTTGTGCAGTTGTGTTCATTCCCTGTTGCATCTGGCAACCCATGTGAGCGAGTCTGAAGAAGAGGGGGTGGGGTAAAAAACACTCAGTTCTTTCAAAATGGACTGCAGTACCAATTTCAACTACAATCTGTCAATATTTCAAACTGCATCTTTAATGAAAACATTTTTCAGATCCTAGACATCTCAACAACATTTTTTTTTTTTTCCCCATTGGACAGCAGTAATGCCCTGTGCCACTATGATTTCCTGCTGCTGCTCCTCCTGCTTTTTGAGCTAATGCTTTCTCGGGGTTTTGGCCTGGAACACTGTGTTGCCAAATGTGTTTTGCCCAGCAGTCAAATGCTGTAAAACCCTCAGTGGCAATGGCAGTAATGGATGAATGACAGCCAATCATGTACTGACCAGTCAGATTGCCGGCAGAGAAGAGAGAGCTTTGAAAAGATGCATTAGAAGGTTAGGTGCAAAAAACAGAGAGGAAGAAAAACAGTCGATATGAGTGGAGGGAAAAACAGAATCGCATAATACAGTAAACGAGAAACAGAGATCACATTAAGACAATGGAAAATAACAGACAAGCTTATTTGTCCCCATTACTCAATGGCCCATTTCTCTTTGTCTCCTATGAATAGAGATTTCAGATCTCTCGCTGCTTTCAGTGTGCTAATTCTCTTTATTATGAAAGGTGATTGTAACCAGCACCGGGGCTTGCTTGTCTGCAATACGTGCAGGTAATTCTGAAATAATCAGCAATCAGGCTGATGAGACAGCCTGTTTGAATTTCCCTTTTCTCTGTGTGCTTGCTTTCATTATCATATCTGTTCAATAATCAGAGTGATGCATGAATGCGAATAACACACAAAAGGCTTTCGAACAGGAAACTAGTGGAGGGTTTCAAAACAGTTGTATTGTGTATGATTCTTTGCTTTTTGGTAGTCATCACCTACTTCTCTTTAAAAAAAAAATGGGTAACACTTTCTATGAAGTCTGTATTTATAATACATTATAAGGGTATTCTTAAGGCATTATGATGAATGCATCATGCATTATAAAAAAAACTTGTAATATGTTGTATCATTTCATGAGTTTTCATATGAAGTTTTAATGTATTATAATTTTTATTTATTTGTGGTTATAGCTTTTAAGAGTATGATTACCTCCTCATAGTTATAACATATTATAAGTCTCATATCTTGCCATATTACTCATGTCACTTTACTTAAAGCATACAAAGACCACTTATAAGTTATAATAATAATGATATTTATCAGGATCAGGTATCAGATCAGATGAATGTGTAATATGACACATTTGTATTATTAGTTTGATTATTTTGCAACTCTGCAACTGCATGTCAGCTAGCTGTAATTATTTTTAGTAGTATGCTAAATATATGCTAACACTGTATTTTGATGGTTCCCCAAAAGACAAACTGATTATAAGTAACTTTGAAACTATGTGAACCTTCTAACTAGCCTAACCTTGACCTAAGTCTACTAATATTCTAAGGATTGTTAGTTGACATGTAGTTGAAAAGTTGCTTATAGTCATTAGACTAAGGGGACCATCAAAATAAAATAAATGTAATATGATATAGTCCATTATAAATAAAGTAGATTTAATATGGCATCCATTATAAATAATCATAATCTTAAAAGTTATTACCTCAAATACTCAAGTATTAAAATTGTTGTTATGATTATTCAAGAGATTATATAACATATTATAAGTTTTTTTTTTTTTTAATTTTTATTATTATTTTTTATATATAATGCATTATGCATTCATTATAATGCCTTAGAAATACCCTTACAATGCATTATAAATAGGGGCTTCATAGAAAGTCTTGGTAGCAAGTCAAATGCCTTTTCATGTTAACTTTAAGCTTATATTTCTATATGCATAGAGTTATGACGTGAGTCATATGAAAGGACTTAAGCCTGCATAATACTATCCTTGATCATAGAGTGTTTCATAGATTAAAATAGATGAATAAAGGAAAAAACCTCACATTCTTGTGACTGACATTGAATTCACTCTCTATTTGATGCTGGTGGTCGGTTATAGTCTTGGAGCTTTACATCTGCTTGCGAATCAAAGAAATGTTGCAGCCACTTTGATGAAACACTTTTCAGCAGAGCTGCTGGCATAAGAGCTGCTACAATCTCATGTAGCAGCAGGGAATTAGAAGGCACAGATTGTATTTCAGACCACTCTTTTGTGACATGACCATATATAAGTAATCCACATTGCAGGAGACCCAATACACCAAACCAGCTCCTAATGAAATGATTTAAAATTATACACCACAACAGTTGTGTTATCGTTCTACTGTAAATGAAATGTAATCGTATTCATAGCTACACATTTAAAGGACTTTATAGACACTTTGACCAATATCCGTTTTAAAAGATGTATAATAACACATTCTGAATGTGTGTAAATCTTCACAGAAAGTGTTAGTATGCTTTTTCAGAATTACAGTAATGCAGCCCTTAAATCCCAGATTTCACACCCTTTGATTTCTCCTCACTTTTTTTCACCCACAAATAAAATCTCCATTTGATTGCTTAAGTGGATTAAAGAGGTTGGCTGAATTGAAGTGAATTAAACAGATCATTAGATTGATCGCTTCGTTGGACGCTGTTCCACTCAGAAAACAGTACAAAACTCTCAGCTGTCTGCCTGTTGTCTCTGGGCGGTCTCCAAGCAACAGCATGTCTGCTGCTTGCCTTTTGAGATCTAAGCGCATTTTAGGTGGGCTTTTTTTTTTCTTTTCCAACACAATTTGCGCAGTAGCTTGCGTCCCGTTAGTTGGCACCATGCTTGCTCATGTCAGACATTCTTGTAGAGCCTGTGCCCTGCAGATAAGCGCTGCGATGTGGATGACTTCACAGCTTGCACAAACTGGCTAGCAGCTCAGTGGCTGGGATCATCCTCTTCTGCTGCTTAGACAAAGATATTCAAAGTAGCTTCAATTAGGAGCCAAACTAAGGTGGCCTGCCCACAATCTTGTGGTCTCACATATACCAGTTAGTACTGCATATCTACAGCAAATACAACTGTGAGGGTTTAAAAGCTTTTCTTATTTCTAAAAATAGTAGCCATTGAGTATTAAATGGACATCCTGATTGGTTAAAAAGTTTTAAAGGGTCCTATTATGCTCTTTTACAACGTCTTTATTTTGGTTTGGGGGTGCAATAGAACATGCTCTCATGCTTGGTTCGAAAAACGCATTATTTTTCACATAATTGACATTATTACAATACCTTTCTCCCCAGGATGGCACAAATGGCTTGATTAGTTGTGTTTGATGAAGGTCGACTTGTTTTGGACTGATGGAGAGAAACACTTGTCTATGCCATTCAGTCTATGCCATTTTAAAGCTTGGGAGTGCCAGGATTATTTTTAATGTAACTCTGATTGCATTCTTCTGAAAGAAGGAAGATAATCCGTGGATGAAGTCATATACACCTAGGATGGAGGATGAGTAAATATAATGCTACAGTAGTGTTGGTCCTATTGTCAGCCTGCGAGATCACCGATACATGATATTATCATTATTTTTCTAATTTATTTAATTGTTTACATGCCCAAAACCAGCTCAGCATGAGGTTGGTGAAGCTATCTACACTGTATGATGAATAAATCTCTGACCACGGATGATCGTCACTCTAGTCAATGCTTGTGTTTACATCAGCCACGGCTACGTATGTGTTTCGACCCTCTTTACCGCACACATCAATGGCGCGGCTCCAGCATGACTACCGGAGCAGTTCACAGACACTTTAGTCAATGCTCACATTCATACAAGCCACTCTGCAAATTTCCATAGGCGGGAGTTATTTGAATGATATTATAATGGGCCGCATTATGACATCATAGCATCCGGAAAACAAACGCTGTAGTTCAAAGGAGCCGTTTGTTGTAGTTCTTGAAAAGGGTTTTTTTTTAAAAACAAAATATCTCCCTTTGGAGTGGACTTTGAGATTTGTAACTTTGTAGATGTGTTTTATGCCCAAACATTCACACCACACACTGGCTAAAATTCAAAAAGTGAAAAAGCATAATAGGACCTCTTTAATAATTAACCACATTCAATTTCAGTAGACCGGAATATAGTAACAAATGCCTCATCATGGGAAATCAGTGATTCATTCATAGCAGGAACATTCAGCAATGATTTAAATCTCATAAGATGCAAGTTATAATTTTTGAAAATGAGCTGTTTAGTGGCCTTAACACACTAACTCTGACCCATGGAGCCATGGTGTTCATGTAGGCGAAGTGAGTTTGACTTAGTTTGTACTGCCTTTAAAAAAAAATAGTCATGAAATGGAATAAAACATTAAAAGCGAACTGCGGCATAAATATTCAAACGTCTTATAAATCTTTCTCAAACATCACCATCTGAGGGTTTACTTTGTTTTTCTGTTAGAAAGTGGGTGTTTTTTCTTCCCATCATCTCTCTGAAGGGGAACTCAAGTGGTTATATTGTCCTCTCGTCCCGCAGTGCTGCAGTAGGGATGAAACTAAACCCCCATTTTCACATCTCACTTAGGTTTAGGCTTTTTTCCCTCCGTTTGAAGTGGCTTAGCATTAACAACACCTTTCATTTTGGGTTGACAAATCCCCACACTCCATCTCACAGCTCATTAGCTCAACATGTTATGCCAGAACCCAGCGGCCACCATTTTTGAGTCCATCAGGCGCTTGTTGCTGGAGTGTCTTCAGTAGCATAAGGCCTAGGTAGAATCCACTTCTCCTGGGGTTTTCCTTCTTTTCATTTATTCTTCTATTGCTGAAAAGTAGGTCACAACCCAGTGCCCCAGCAGGGCAAGTATAAGGAAAGCCCATGACACTCTTTCTTCTTCTCTTGCGTGACCTTGCTTGGATCAACCAGACCTCTGCACAGGAGTTTTGATCTTTAAATTAATCATATTTTGACAATACACTTCTACTGGTTTTTCTTTTTACGAACGGCTCTTGTGCTTTCACATTGAATTAGAAGAGCATACTAGCTCACTTTTTCCCATTGTGTGCTATTAAATTAGTCCTTTAGAGACAGCAAGTACATGCTGAAAAGATAGGTGATCAGGGCTTATTGATATTGCATTGTTGATAATAATAATGTCACATCTTACTTTTAAGTCAGAAACTCACAGAAAATGTGGAAGTGTATTAGTCCTGATTAAACAACCGTCAGTGTTCTTGTTCGTTTTTTTTTTTTTTTTTTGTTCTTTCACTTTTTTCTTTTCCGTCTCCATCAGGCTTCTTCTGCCATAATTAACACATTCCATGTGCTATAATTAATACAGATGACTAAAAAGGGATAAAGTAAATTCTTAAGAGTGTGGAAGGGGCTGTGGGAAAAGCAGAAACAGAACGAGAAGAACTGTAATTAAATGGCTAAAGAAAGGCCTCTGAAATAGGGTTTTAAAATTTCACAATTAGTTGAATGGCTGAAAACTTCATTGCAAGTCATGTTTCTGAAAGTTACATGGTCTCCGTTGTTTGTTCTCAGGGTTGTTATTCTCCACTGGGGAGACTTTGGCAATGGAATAGTACAAATATTTGAAAGGGATGTTCAAGGTTTCAAGTACAAGTCAAACTCAATGCATAACATCACAAACATGCTGTTGCTTTCCTCAGAAAATGATTTTACCTCGTCACTCAGTTTGTAAAAATAACTACAGTAAGTGCAGTAATGGACTTGCAACAGAAGAAAATTAGGAAAAATGAAAGCAGAAGTGTGAAGCTTACTGTATATTGCTTATAGTAATTTATCTTAAAGGGATCAGTAACATCACAAGAACAAATATATTTGCATACTGTATGAATCCCTCTAGAGTAAGACACTGACAAATTGTTATACATTATAACACTATACAGTGGGGGAAATTATTATTTGATCCCCTGCTGATTTTGACAAAGAAATTATCAGTCTATACATTTAATGGTAGGTTTATTTGGACAGTGAGAGACAGAATAACAAAAACAACAACAAAAACATGGCTTCGCAAAACCCTTGCTGGCAAAAACCCTTTTGTCCTACTCCTCTTTGCAGATCCTCTCCAAGTCATTAAGGTTTCGAGGCTGACGTTTGGCAACTCAAACCTTCAGCTCCCTCCACAGATTTTCTATGGGATTAAGGTCTGGACACTGACTAGGCCACTCCAGGACCTTAATGTGCTTCTTCTTGAGCCAGTCCTTTGTTGCCTTAGCTGTGTGTTTTGGGTCATTGTCATGCTTGAATACCCATCCACGACCCATTTTCAATGAGGGAAGGAGGTTCTCACCCAATATTTGATGGTACATGGCCCTCTCCATTGTCCCTTTGATACAGTGCAGTTGTCCTGACCCCAGAAAAACACCCCCAAATGTCTCCACCTCCATGTTTGATGGTGGAGATGGTGTTCTTTGGGTCATAGGCAGCATTCCTACTCCTCCAAACACAATGAGTGGAGATGATGCCAAAGAGCTCGATTTTGGTCTCATCTGACCACAACACTTTCATCCAGTTCTCCTCTGAATCATTCAGATGTTTGTCTGCAATCTTCAGATGGGCCTGTACATGTGCTTTTTTGAGCAGTTATTGACAGTTATTTTGTGTTTCTTCCATTTGCGAATAATCGCACCAACTGTTGTCACCTTCTAACCAAGCTGCTTGCTGATGGTCTTGTAGCTCATTTCAGCCTTGTGTAGGTCTACAATCTTGTACCTGACATCGTTGTACATCTCTTTGGTCTTGGCCAGGGTGGAGAGTTTGGAATCTAATTGATTGCTTTCTGTGGACAGGTGTCTTTTATACAGGTAACAAGCTGATATTAGGAGCATTCCCTTTAAGAGAGTGCTCCTAATCTCAGCTTGCTATCTGTATAAAAGACACCTTGGAGACAGAAATCTGATTGATAGGGGATACAATACTTATTTCACTCATTAAAATGCAAATCAATTTCTAACTTTTCAAATCTGTTTTCTGATCATTTCTTTGTAAGTGAACAAACATACAAAATCAGCAGGGGATCAAATATCATTAAATACCAATTGTTTAAGTTTGCAATCCATAAACATGATTGAACAAGATCAACACATTTTCAAGGACAACACAGCACTTTCACATGAAGGAAAGTGAGACTCTCTCATCCTTACCCCTTGTGTTTTTTTATTGTTGAGCCTAAAAATGCATGCCACAAATGCTGTCCAAATGCCAGTCTATAAACTTAAATTAAACCCAGAGATTTCCTTTATTTATGGAGTCAACAAAGTCATGTTACAGGCAATACTATGTAAAGCTGTAGAGTTTATACTAGGGTATGTACTTGGTTTTCTCTGCCAAAGCTAAACTCTGTGAAGCAATCATTTGTATGAAACTAAATTCCTGACAATAAAACGCAGAGACATTTTAAAGAGGATGTTATCCTATAAGTAACCATCAAACTAATGAAGAAACAATATTTTCATTTGTGTGAATAAATTGATAGTAATCATATTTGACAAGCAATAAACACCTCACAAGCAATCAGGTGTGAACTGGAACTAAACAACAGCTCAGTAGTCAGGACCTTAACAATCTATTGCCTGCCATATTATCTAGTTCATAAATATCCAAAATTGCTTTTTTTACATTGCAAAGGCTGTGCGATTAAATTGAACAATAAACAATGAATCCCTTTCCTCTCAGCCCCCATAAAGTCTGTGATTATATGATCTCTCTTCATGTTGACTGAAAACAGCAACTGCTTTGTGGGTTATTTCAGGCTATGCTTCCTTCCTTTACCAGTCCATAAAACTTTAATGTTTACATTAAGTAATAATGTAAACTTTCAGTACATTTATCATTAAGTAGAACTGTGACAAATAATTTATATTGCATTAAATATTATTCTTTCCTAAAGTCAGTGGCAGATCCTGGCATAGTGCATTTAAACAACCATTTTGATTTTTGTAGTGTTTATTTAAAAAAAAAAAAAAAAAAAAAAAAAAAATATATATATATATATATATATATATATATATATATATATATATATATATTACACCAAAGATGTGCATAATATATATAATATATATATATATATATATATATATATATATATATATATATATTACACCAAAGATGTGCATAATATATATAATATATATATATATATATATTACACCAAAGATGTGCACAAATTGCTGAGAGTCAGTAGTTTTCTAAAAAGTCAGAACCATCCTGCAGATTTGGCCAGTCAGAAGATTTCAAAGATTTCACAGAAAATCTGGTGTTTATGATAGGCACATACTCTGCTAGCTTCAGGCTATTATTCCATCCAGTCAGAGGATATCAAACCTGTTTGATATTTTGAGCCGATTTCAGAACACATGTTGTTTTCATTTGTCATCCTGTCTCCTAGTAACACAGCGCTAGGTTTCTACATGTTGATGTCCAGTTTTTCTTTGTAACCATTTACAAAGTCAACAAGTGATGCCTAGTGTTTTAAAAACCTGTTAGGGTCATTTAATGTATTCCAGACTTTATTCAGGGGCATTTCCTGAGGCAAGGGAGGCAGTGCATCCTCACAATATTAGATACATTTTGGGGGAAAAAAAATCTACTAGAAAAATAAGTAATGCCGGTATACAAAATATAACATTAAAACGTGTATAAATCACTCTTTTTTCTAATATAAAACTGTCTAACAGTGACACCAGCAGGTAAAGTTACAACAGAAGTCCGCGTCGCTCTCACCTCCCATTGAGTTTTAACAGACCCCCTAAAGCATGCTGTGAGTTTTTTTTTGGGGGGGGGGGGGGGTAATTGAGAATGAATGGGGGTAAGTCACGTGAGAGGAGGCAATGCCTCATTTGCGATATGATTGGATATGACTGGTTATGTTTGGCTGTGATTGGTTCATGAGATAAATCCTGCCTCTTGTACTCATGCACTTTCGTGAATCAGTCTGAATGAACAATAATGACGTTAATGCGGAGACTAATTTTAAAAAGTAACTAAACACACTTAGATATGACCACTTTGTTATGTCAAAATAAGACTTAAAATAGCATGAAAACATGATCTGTGAGAGTTTAAGTGAGTAATCTGCTTGTGTCTGTGACCAATATTTAAAGAGCTTTGATAACCGATGATCCGGAAAAATTTCAACTACATTGTTAATGAAAAAAATCTCCTCATTTTAGAACACCACTGCCTTTAATGCATACACTTAAGATGTTAATGTTAATTAAATTTAAAATTAAATGTAATGTTTAACATAATATCAATATAATGTAATATAATTTCATTTTAAACAGATTTACACAATTTTAGATTATGACTGTTTTATGTACATAGTGCCCTCCAATACGGGCAAAGGCTGTGAAAATAAATCTGCATAGTTTTTCCTTTTGTCAGGCAGTCAGGTTTATGTTTTTTATTCTGTTGGTATTTGATAGAATCCAGGATCCTTGATCCCAGCAGTAGATTTAACTGTGGACTTGGGGTAGTTTTTATCCTTGGTTGGACCAAACTATTCTGATGGGTTTGCTGCCAAAAAAGCTCTTTTTTTTATTTCATCTGACCATAGAAACCAGTGCCGTTTAAAGTTCCAGTCGTGTCTGACAACTGAATATCCTGGAGTTTGTTTTTGGATGAGCTAGGAGGACTTTTCTTAAAATCTTCCAGAACAACATGTGGTGATGTAGGGGCTCTAAGATTTTTTTAGGCTTTTTCTGACACCAAGACTCGGCTAATCTCTACAATCCTCCAACTGTGATCCTTGGAGAGTCTTTGGCCGAACAAACTGTCCTCCTCACTGTGCATTAAGACGATATAGACACAAGTCCTCTTTCAGGCACATTTGTAACATCTTTAGTTGATTGGAACTTTTTAGTTATTGCCCTTATGGTCGAAATGGGGATTGTCAATGCTTTAACAATTTTCTTACCACCACTTTCTATTTTGTGATCAGAACTGTGTTGTTTGGTTGTACAGTCATGGCCAAAAGTTTTGAGAATTACATAAATATTGGAAATTGGAAAAGTTGCTGCTTAAGTTTTTATAATAGCAATTTGCATATACTCCAGAATGTTATGAAGAGTGATCAGATGAATTGCATAGTCCTTCTTTGCCATGAAAATTAACTTAATCCAGAAAAAAACTTTCCACTGGATTTCATTGCTGTCATTAAAGGACCTGCTGAGATCATTTCAGTAATCGCCTTGTTAACTCAGGTTAACACAAGGCTGGAGATCATTATGTCAGGCTGATTGGGTTAGAATGGCAGACTTGGCATGTTAAAACGAGGGTGATGCTTGAAATCATTTTTTCTTCCATTGTTAACCATGGTGACCTGCAAAGAAATGCGTGCAGCCATCATTGCGTTGCATAAAAATGGCTTCACAGGCAAGGATATTGTGGCTACTAAGATTGCACCTAAATCAACAATTTATAGGATCATCAAGAACTTCAAGGAAAGAGGTTCAATTCTTGTTAAGAAGGCTTCAGGGCGTCCAAGAAAGTCCAGCAAGCGCCAGAATGGTCTCCTAAAGAGGATTCAGCTGCGGGATCGGAGTGCCACCAGTGCAGAGCTTGCTCAGGAATGGCAGCAGGCAGGTGTGAGCGCATCTGAACGCACAGTGAGGCCAAGACTTTTGGAAGATGGCCTGGTGTCAAGAAGGGCAGCAAAGAAGCCACTTCTCTCCAAAAAAAAAAAAAACATCAGGGACAGATTGATCTTCTGCAAAAAGTATGGCGAATGGACTGCTGAGGACTGGGGCAAAGTCATATTCTCCGATGAAGCCTCTTTCCGATTGTTTGGGGCATCTGGAAAAAGGCTTGTCCGGAGAAGAAAAGGTGAGCGTGTGTGAAGTGCTTGTAATTATATTTCAGTACATCACAGAAACAACTGAAACAAAGATCTAAAAGCAGTTTAGCAGCAAACTTTGTGAAAACTAATATTTGTGTCATTCTCAAAACTTTTGGCCCCGACTGTACACCTTGTGATGGATGATTAATGGAATGTGGTCTTTGTGTTCCTTATGTTTATAATCCTGTTTTAAATCATAGCAATTTCTTGCTTCTAGTCACTCTGGTGTGCTTAAAAAGGTTGATACATCTGACATTAACCAGTGATGGATTGTTCATGAACTCTTCACCTGTCACATGACAAATAGAACATTAGACTCACGACTTTGAACAAATAATTTATGTTTCTCATAATTATATTATATAATAATTCTCAATATATCCATACATCTATTTTCAAAATCACTTTCACATCCTTTGTCAACTCATTTGAATGCCGGACCATTATTATAATCACAGTTTGCATTTTAATCACATTTTTTTTTAAAATCCTTTGAGGAAATGCGCACAACGTGATTATCATGTAATCGTTCATGAATGACCCATCACTAGTGAGAGCTACTAGAGCACTGGAGCTGCTCTGGAGCACTGGGCATGTTAAGACATGTATTTCAGCCTCCCAATTACACTTTTGCTAACAGTCTGACAGATGTGCGATTTCTAGGTATCTGGAATAGTACTGCATTACAATCAGGTAATTAAAGCTGAGCACTGTGACAGTCTCGCAGGCAGTTCACTTCTCATTAGAGACCTTTGCATGGTGCCAGACAGTTAGTCTGACAGTGTTTGCACTTTGTAACGTTATTCTTGATATTACTACTGATTCCCAGCCACTGTACATACTGTGTGCTCACCCTAATGGGCCTTGTAATTCTTTGCAAGAGTTTTTGCCTTGTGCTTTTTTTGAAAATGCCAAGTTAGCTGGAGCAGAAATTTTAGCTGACTAAAATGAACGTTGTTGGGTAGAGCCCATTTTGGTTTTATGGCTCTGATGTCTCTTTAGTGGATAAACATTAGATATTTTGGGTAAGTCTAACAGACAATTTTGGTCTCATTAATGTATTATTTGTCCCAGAGCAAATGGTTTTAGCTGAGGGCAAAGTCTTATGACATTTGTATTTTGATGCTGTATATCAGAGCGCTGCTTTTGTACTTTCGACTGATATAATATTTAGAAACAGTCTGTTAGTGATAGTGATTTTAGTTACATTGTTATGCCATTAGATGGTGACAAGAGGCTGTCTTTATAAATTAGTCACTAGTAAAGACCTTTATTTTAAAAAAGGGCTGAAACAAGGCTGTAAACAAGGACATTATTTTTATTTCCAACATCACCTGTAGAGATACAACTAACACATGCATTGACCAGTGTTCTCATAAGAATTCCCCATAATAGATGAAAGGATAGTATGACGAAGGTATTGCTTTCCTCAGCGGAACATTAAAACTAATGTTTTATACTGAATATGAGATTGAGATGAAGAATGAATACTGTATCAGATGCAGGTAATCAAACTCGCTTTCTCTCATAATAGTCTAAATAATGCAATAAGCTTTTAGCTCCAATGAAGCAACTCTGCATTGCTTCATTTTTAGTTTTAAAGTGACATTTTGAATTAGTAAAGGAGGCTTGGGTTTATCTGTTGAACTGTCAACTTGAGATTTGAATCTGTGGTGGCAGGAAGTAGTTTGACTTACTTGTGCTGCATAAACGCAGTATCACACTCGTAGTCATGGCTCTATATCAGCACAGCTGCGATTACAGAATATACACACCGGGTCATGTGCACTAACATCTAGTGCTTTATCTCTATGACACGTGTTTGTCCTTTATCTGACCAAAACAACAGCTCTCTGTACAGCTCTGTGAAAAACCTTCAAGCAATGACCCTCATTGGGTTGTAATGTGGGAACATCCATGCTTGTCTGATCATATTCGGATCACATTTCTGTTCTTCACCAACACCTTGTCATAATGATCCTCATTAACAATAAACGTCTGTTTCTTGTCCCGTTCCAGTCTGCCTTGAAGCAGCAGTGCTGTATTTATTTGTCACTTTATGAAATCATGTTAGTGCTGACTCATACTGGGAACATCAGAATTGTAGGTACTCACTATGAACAAACATTATTATTATAAAACACATGCAAATTTAAAAAAAGCAGAAACAGCAGTGTACTACACCATCTATCAAAGTGTCATTTCTGATGGGTTCATAGCAAAGGGCCTTTGCAATATTTAAGTTGTGCAATATTGCATTTGTTTTGTCTTTCATGGATAACCCTGTATGCAGTCTTAAGCATAATGTATTATGCAGATATCACTTAAAAGGCTTTTTTTCTCCCCTTGATATTTATCCACACACACTACACTGCACTGCACTGCACTTTATTACACTACACACTACTTAGTGATTCCACTCAATTGGCCTGTAGAAAAATTAAAATGTGCATCTAATTCAGTGAGAAATTATAATATTAATTATAATTATAATATTAATGAAACAGTGACCCCACTATGGTGTTTCGGCTTCAACTCTGAATAAGTCATCATATTTCATGCACTGTAAAAAAAGAAAAGAAAAAAAGAAACTGTTGTTTTTACAAAATAAAACTGGCAGCTCTGGTTGCAGAATAATTCTGGTAAAAGGTAAAACCTAAAAAGGTAAACAACTTGTACATTTTACATTACATTAAATATTCTGTTAGATCATTTTTTAGATGTGGGAGAAAAAAAAATCTCAGATGCATTGCAATTTTCTCTTCAACTATTCTGAATTCTACAAATTTAAATTCGAAACATGAAACTCACTTATTGACAGACGGCTGTTTTCTCATGTGTGCTTTGTGTGTGTTTGTTTTGATGCTCGCTCACGGCTGCAGCTGTGCGCAACTCTTTCTTAGTGGAGAAATGTGCTTGCATCTCAAAATGCTTTTATGATGTAAATTTTGTAAACACAGTCAGTTATTTTATAAGGACAGGACAAAGCATCTAAATCTAGTCGAATCATGAGCTGCCTAAAAAATTGCACCACTTAAGTAGCATGGGTATATTTGTAGCAATAGCCAAAAAAACATTGGATGGGTCAAAATGATTGAGTTTTCTTTTATGCCTAAAATCATTAGGATATTAGGTAAAGATCACATTCCATGAAGATATTTTTTAAATTTCCTACCATAAATATATAAAAGCTTAATTTTTGATTAGTAATATGCATTGCTAAGAACTTAATTTGGACAACTTTAAAGGTGATTTTCTCAATATTCTGATGTTTTTGCATCCTCATATTCCAAGTTGTGTCTCTGCCAAATACTGCCCTATCCTAACAAACCATACTTCAATGGAAAGCTTATTTATTCAGACACTACTTCTCCCTGAAACAGTAACATTAAAATACTTACAATTCATTAAAATTTAAGGAAGTAAAAAAGTCTTAAATAGTATTTTTTTTAATCTTTAATTATATTAACCATTTAAAGAGGTCTTGAATTTGAGGATGGAAAGACAGAAGACGATTAAGCTAGATTTACTCTGGCGAGTTAAAGACACTGAGCAAAGTATGTGTGAGTGTAGTGAAGTGAAGCAACAGTAATTTCCTCTCCTCGCTCAAAGCATTCTGTAATCAGTCCGCTCCAGCTCCACTCCCTGTTTTGCTGATAAGCAGCGTTAAGTTCCAAAGCCTTGTCGAATGAGTGTCCCAGCCTGTCATAGTGACGAAAAACAATCTGTGATACATGATGCATTTCGAGATTGTGTGGGTTTATTCTGGTATTAAATGGCATTCATTTTATTTCCTTAGGTTTTGTAAGCATTGAATTTGATTGTGAAAAACCCTGCTTGAACTTATTCCTGCTCTTTCTGATGTAGATGTCATTTGGTGTCTGCTTTTTCTTCTGATGGGAATACAGACTACTTCTTGGGAACTGAAGTACCCGCAGAATTTTAATCTGAAACAACTTCAGATTGAAGTCTGGAGCTTAGTAAATAAATGATGTACACTGGCATGCACATGACAAGCATACACACTTTAATGCTGAAAACTCAACCCGTCATTCACTGAGCAGCAGCCCGGTATGATTTCCTGCCATCGTGGCAAAACCTTCTACTGAAGGCTGGAAGGCATTTGTAATGAGTGGTTTTATCTGACTTGTTTTCTCCCTTTGTGCGGGAGCTTCTTGACATTTCTGATTGACTGAGCAACATAGATTTCCGTCTGTTGCTTCCCAAATATCTTTCCAGCAAATTGGACCTTGTGAAGCGTGACAAAAAGCTCATAGTTCTCGGTTGTAATGCAGTACATAAAACAAAAACAAAAAAAATAGACATGTCCTGTAATTGTTTGCTGTCACATATTCAGTTACAAGATTCAGTTACAGATCCTACTCAATGATTAATGTGGCACTCTAAAGATTTCAGCATTCATTTTTAACCCCTGAAGTACTTTTTTTGCCACTATTTTTATTCATGGCATTAGATGACTTATTAAATGTAAGCAGATATGATTTCTTTTGATGTTTGTTTCCATAGAGGACCTGTAGAGGATTGCCTCATCAATAATGGAAGCCTTAAAACATGAGCGATACTCATCACTGGAGAAGACGCTGAGACGATTCCTATTCCCAACTCAGCAGAGGTTCACTGAGGACAGTGTCCCCTGTTCCATGTTAGCAATATGGTCAGAGAGATAACTCTCGGAAAAAGCTTGTTTTATCCCTCCAGCGACAGCTGTGAAAACGCAATCATTCGAGTTTGAACTTTTGAAGGAGCCTTAAGGATCTCACACCAACAAGGCTGCATCTCTCCTTAAAGTGCGATGAATTATTGAAGTGTACAACCGAGAAAAGCATCTCGACCAATCAAGGCCAGCCAAACAGGAAAATCTGTTAAATGTGAAGTCTGAGGAAAAAGTCTGAATGTTGTTCCTGTTCTTGAGTCGTTTGCCGAGATTGGAAATCGAGCTTCACATGCCAGCACAGGCTTTTGCACTAAGAGGACATTAGATCAGAGGAACAGGGAAAGTTGGGGGTGAAATAAAGTTTAAAAAGGGCTGTCAAAGTCCTGAGTAATTCTTTTTTTTTTTTTCTCCTCTAGGAATACACGATTGATGTGTTCTTCCGGCAAAGTTGGCGGGATGAGAGACTGAAGTTTGATGGGCCTATGCAGGTCCTTCCACTTAACAACTTGCTCGCCAGCAAAATCTGGACTCCGGATACATTTTTCCACAATGGGAAGAAGTCAGTAGCCCACAATATGACTACACCCAATAAACTCCTGCGGCTGGTAGACAATGGAACTCTTCTCTACACAATGAGGTATAACTTCAACTCTTGGTACTCTTTGTGAAGACCTTGATGCATGTTGAACAAATGCCAAGTTCTGTCATGAAACCATAGATTGCACAGGCTGATGGGTAGGGATGGGTATCGTTAAGGTTTTAACGGTATTACTACTTCTATCGATACCCCTTATCAATTTGGTACTTTAACGGTACTCTTATCGGTACTTTTTGTTGTGTTTTTAATTAAAAAACTGAAACAAATTGAGAACAGAAATAACAACACTTTATTTTTTTAATGTAAAATAATTATCTATAGCTTAGCAAACACAAATGTTTGAGCAAATATCTGTTACACAAACAAAACCAATGATTGTAAAACAAATAAAGGAACACAATTTTCTTGTAAATGAATATACAATGATTCAACTACAAATTCATTTTTAGGTAAGCTCTGCTCTATAATTTCTTAGCATAGTTTATTACTATTTATCTATTTGTAAAAGCAGTACTATAAAGGCATTTTAATGTTTAATATTTATTTAGGCTACTGCATAAAAAAAATATTCTAAATATTTAGCCTATATGTAGGCTATATGTATCTGAATGTGTGTTTATTAAATTATTAACATTTTAATACTGATTTAGAGAGACCTTATGTGATGTTTATGTCGTTATTTTAACATAGCATGCATACCTGAGAAGACGGATGATGAAGTAGAAGCTAGGCGGTCGAAAACTTAGCATTTCTGCACATAATGCACTTTGGCTAGATGTTTTGATAAATTGCTTGTGTTTCCGCCTTTACAAGCAAAAATCTTGTTGCACTTGTTACAGCGAGCATTGTCCATGTTCACACGGGTAAAGTGTAACCATACTTTGGATCGTTCGGCGCTCTCCACCATTGTCACTCTATAAGCGCGAGCTCTCTCGTGTTGTGTGCGCGCGAGCTCTGTGTACTGCAGAACAGACTACGTTTCATGCGTGAGATAGCAAATAACGGCGAATAACGAATCTTATCACAAATTACAAAAGGCTGGTCAGGTAAAATATGCTAGGTAATGTTTATTTAGCAATAATAAATAGGACATTTATTTATTTTCCAGTACCGACAGCAGAACCGTTAACGTCAGAGCTTATCGATACTTCGGTCTTTTGTAATTTGGCACCGGGACCGATAAAGTACCAGGTTTTCGGTACCCATCCCTACTGATGGGTCCTTAATGCAAACAGAAATTTACAGCATTAAACTACCTGGTAGGGCTGCACGATTAATTGAAGGTGATTGACATGCACATTTTTTTCAGAAAAACCAGTTGTGTAATCAGTAGAAAATCTCCAGCACATGTTTTTAGATGGAGCAGCATTTAATACACAGAGCCATACTTCACTGAAAAGCTATGCTATATCGCATTCATTATTGCAGGTGAGTTAATTGCGAGATTATGGAATCGTAATATAATGTTCAAGATAATGAGAACTTTTTGCATAGCTTCTTAGTGAACTACGGCTCTGTAGAAATGCTACTACATCTGAAAGCATGTGAAAATAATACATTTAAAAACATGTTTTTACTCCAAACTTACTTCATAGCATCAGTCGAGTGTTTGAAATAAATCCTTTTGTGAGATGGTGTGGCTTTTAACACAGAATAAGGCGTGCAAATTATTCTAAGTAGTGATAAAGGCATTGCATTATTATATACTATATTATAAGGGACATTATGATAAGAAGAACTCAGATAAACCAAACATTGGTGTAGTTGTGTGTTTATTAGTCAAGTTGAATCAGTGAAAGTAGTTAAATCTTGTTTATTCAGATGCAGCCATTGTGATTTCCTGGGTTACTTCTTTGGGCGTATTTGAAGTTTCCGTGCGAAAGCATTCTCTGTCCTTCAGATGAAGATTTACTGCTAATTGGGATTTAAGATTTTTTTATATATATATTTATCATGCAGCCCTACTACCTGGCACAGGCTAATCTTGCATACGCAGCCAATGAGTTTCCTGCTTTACAGTGAAATGGCTGGTTAGCATTCACTAGACCATTTTGCAGCACACCTTCAGAGTTCCTTTGAAACCCTCCACCTTCCCCAGCTCCACCTGTATTGATCCGCTATGGGTTATTACATATGCTATTTGTGCAGCAGCAGTATGTCTGTCTTAAATACTCACAGCACCATATGAATGTATGTATTGGCGGTAACAATTTCCTGCAATAATCTTCAATAGCAGTAGCAATTCAGCAGCATAGCAGATCTTTTCCGCCAAGACCAAATACAGTATCTCACAAAAGTGAGTACACCCCTCACAATTTACCAACCATTTTAGTATATCTTCTCAAGGTACAATACTATAGAAATTAAACTTGGCTATATTTTAGAATAGTCAATGTGCAGCTTGTATAGCAGTATAGATTTATTGTCCCTTGAAAATTACTCAACATACAGCCATTATTGTCAAAATAGGCAGAACCTCTGTCTGACCCTGACCACTCAGTTTCAGGCTGTTACTAAACCTCTAATAACCTTGGCCATCTTTGTGGAGAGCAACAATTCTAATTCTCAAATCCTCAGAGAGGTCTTAGCCATGAGATGCCATGTTGATCCAGTGGTCAGTGTGAGAGAATTGTCCTTAAAGCACCTAACTTTAACTGCTCTAATACAAGATACACAAGTTTGTATGGTCCTGTCAAGCAGACAAAAACATTAACATGATGAATGGGACATATTGCTTTGCATGGTTAAACAACATACTGCTGTTATCACTTAGGGTGTACTCACTTTTGTTGTCAGCTATTCTGACAATAATGGCTGTATGTTGAGTTATTTTCAGGGGACAGTAAATCTATACTGCTATACAAGCTGCACATTGACTACTTAAAAAGTTTCATTTCTATAGTATTGTCCCTTGAGAAGATACTAAAATACTAAAATGGTTGCTGAAATGTGAGGGGTGTACTCACTTTTGTGAGATACTGTACATTGACACTGTCATATACATTGCCATGCTAAAATCTTTATGGAGTTGTCATAATAGAACTTAATTTACTGTTTTATATAGTTTCTGCATCCAGGGTGTTTGCAGTTTCAACAGCTTAGTTGATCATAATGAGAGCGATCTAGTTTCATCACACCACTCTCCTGCAAACTAATCAACCAACTGATAAATGTATGCATTATATAAGTATCCTCTTATCTGGTGTTTTGAATCTTGTTTTTGGGGTGATTTTGAATTCATCTGGACAGCAGGTTTTCAAACTGAAAACAAATTTTGCCTGATTTCTCCAGCCCTTTCAGGTGAGCTGGCAGAGGTAAAATAATGCCTTCTTATCGATGGCGGACTCCGGATGAACGGGACGATGGGGAGCTGGCCTAGCCTGTGAACCAAACACCCCAAGTGCTTGATGAATGAGTCAGGGAATTGAATTGTGACTAGCTTGGCCAGAAGCTGTCCAGAGCAATGTGTTCAGCTGCCAGAGACAGAGTAGGCCAATTCCACCAGCCATTTTGACACAGCACCTGGGCTGCTTGTGCACAGTCACTATGAGGGATTGGTCATCTGTATCTCTGAGCTAGGACGGGTTTTATCTTTTCAAATCTTTAACCTCATCCCGAATATAATAAATGGCCATCAACCTACAGGAAAAGGATACTATATCATCGTATTACCACTAATTTATCCGACCACCATAACCTTGAGGTTTCCCATAACATAAAAAGAAAAAGCTTTCTCTTGAAAGTATGAGGAATGGAGTTTCTTGAAGCGCTGCAGAAACTGCGATATGCTTAAAAAGATTCCCAGATCTATGCTAGATGTTGATCTGCACCCTACAAAACTGCATGCAGTTGATTAAAATAGAGAAGTTTTTGCTGACTCTGCTGTGTTCAGAGTTTAACGGTAACACACCTCATGCATTAAACATACATGAATTCACATTTTCAATATGTACATCGCTTAAAGATATTCATGAAGTCCTTTCACCCTGAAGTAAGAGACTTCACTTGCCGGGGAGCCAATAACGTAGCACAGTAACACTTGGTAATTCATCATATACGCAATAGTCTGGATACACTGCATTTTAACCACGCAAGACATAGTACTGTGTCAAAAACGGCACTTTCCGTGATTTAAAGATTATTTTCTCGTCACAAGTTAATACACTGTTTTCTATTAGCACTTTTTTTTTTTGCCCAGGCATTTGAATTACACGATACATAAGTTTTAATCAGAACTGCAAATCTAAGCATTTTGCCAATTCATAATATTGCTTGTCCACAGGGATTATGGCGATAATGAAGGTGGCACATGAAATAGACCCTATGTGGTGACACACTGGATATGGAAGGGCTATGCTGCTCTGTTCTCTTCTAGGCCCTGTCTCATATGAATTCATTTAATATGGCTTCAGTGCTCCCCAGGCTAAGAATAACATTTGAATTTGGATGCTTTAATGAAGGCTTGTCACTCTCATTGTGTTTGCCCGCGGGGATAGCGTGTTGCAGAAAAGTTGTTAGCTAGAGCTCCCAGAGACAAGAATGATGATGTTCCCAGACCATTATGGGCAAGGACATAATTGCATTGTATAAGTGTATGGTTTATTTGGCGATGTTTCGCATGCTTTTTCAGAATTTCACAGAGGCTAATTTCCAAAAAAAAAAAAGTATTTGGTTTGATCTTAAGGGATTGTAATTGTCTCTGATCTGTCTTTTTGGAAGCGAACATAGCATGTAAATGTCCCAGCCAATTATTGAGCAATTTCTAGCTTCTATCTCTTTCCTGCACTCAGTAAGTTGTTATCTCTCAAACTTTTTGTGAGTTAGCCTCTAAGAAATTATGAAAAAGAGAGAGACAATTCCAAATAAATCATACTCATTTACATTAATGCATTTGGCAGACACTGCATCCAAAGCAACTTGCATTGCATTCAAGGTTGATATATTTTGTCAGTGTATGTGTTCCCTGGGAATTGAATCTATGACCTTTCCATTTCAAGCTTCATTTGCGACTAGTTGAGCTACAGGAATGGCCTGCTTTAGGCCTTTTGAGTCAAAAGCAATACTCAGGTTTCAGGACTTTATCACTATGCTATATCACCAAAAAATATGGCATCCTTGCACCTTATGCTCTATCATAACATCTCACTATGTACCATGTTTAGCACTTGCTAATTTCAAAGTTTGAAAAATGGAAGTTTTCTGATGCAGCTTTTAAAATGTCTTATCTTGTCCTCTTTAGTGTAGCACAGTGTAAAGCCTCATTTGTGTCTTTGTGGTGAGTTATGAGAAAAGAAAGAGAAGGTAAATTATTAATTAGGGTTTATTGCGTCCTTACAGCAGCAAGTCTGTTTCGGGCTCTTTGTTGTAATAGTCTATTCGAGTGAAGTCAGTGTCAACCCACTTTTTTTTTTCAAACAGTCTACAATGTGTTTTCATGCTTTAAAGAAGAGTTGGCCCAGGGTCATGCTGTAGAAAATGTGGAAAAGACTGTTGCTCAGAAAATCTCAGTGGCTTAAGGATTCAGATTCAGTAGGTTTTACAGAAAGAAAGAAACAAAGAAAAAAAATCTATGTAGACACAATAAAAGTATCTGTTTTAGATTCCACTGTGTGTGTTTTGTCTGAAACCAAAGTCAACAGTTATATTCACATATTTCCGATGGCCAATGTGAGAACAGACCATGGAATCAAAATGACAATTGTGAAATTGTCAGGAATGCTGCTCATTTAACCTTGTATTTAAGCATGTCACAATAAATGCTACCACAACAGATTTTCTTGCAAACAGTAGAGGTGCCTTGGCTATTATATGTCATGATGAACTGGGTCTAGGGCTAAGCTATATGAATGTTCTCTAAACATTCAGTGTTGATCTATATTCAGTAAGTTGACTCCAAACATATGAGCACAGGGAGCAAACCACACAGAAAGTAATATAATAACCAGATCAATATTTGCTGTATAAAGTATGAACTGTGTAAAGTTTATAAAAAGCAAATATTTCTAACAGTATAGTTGCTATGATAAGACAATTCAGTAAAATCGCTACATCAAACAGGATTTTCAATAACACTTTCAATAAACTTCCTCAGTAAATTATATTAGTTTCCACAGGAGCAATTGCATTTTGTTTCTAAAGCATTAACTATAGTTGATGTTTATTTCAACTAATGCATTTTTAAAATAAAAATGTTATCTGTTTATATTATTTAATGACCCTGAGGCTCCGTCCACACGAAGCCGGTGCGTTCCCTATCCGATCATTTTTTTTCCTCGTTCTAAAAAAAAATTCCGTAAACACAAAACCACTGAAATGCCAGACCAGTGTGGGGTGCTGTAATTCTGCCATAGAGATACGCTATACACGGAGAAGAAGACTTTGAGCATGCGCATAACCTTGCGCGCTGTATACGAACTAAGAAGAAGAACACGAAGATGCGAACATTATCGCTTGTTGCTCATAACAGTTGCATAGAAGCAATAGATTTTGCTGTAATAAAGGTAGTAGGCTTAGTAGCAACACGAACACAATCATGTAGTCCGCCATTATTGTTGTTGCTGTTACGTGTGATGCAGCCGACACGTGATGTGATGACATCATTGTTTCACAAAATATACGTATTGGCTGTACACACGAAACCGTGAGGGTGTCGTTTTCAGATTTATCCACTTTGGGACCCGGTTTCAAAAAATAGCGGATTCAGTCTCCTAAAACGCCGGATCCGTGTGGATAAAACGCCAATACGATAAAAAATTTATACGTATACAGCGAAACGCGTCTCCGTGTGGACAGGCCCTGAGCTAGTATTTTTATGAACTGATGACATGATTAATAGAAAAAGTAATCACAGATTTTTTTTCTTACTCTCTGAAGGTTAATTGCTCAGTATTTTTTTAAGAAAATCTATAAAATAATATTAAGATAATCTGTAATTGACCTAATATCTAATATACATGCGTGTTTGCACTTAAAAAAGGCAATCCTTTTAAATACAGTGCGGCGCTATCTTAGCATGTGTAAAGTTTGGTTCAACTGGATTGTAGATGAAGCAGAGACCTTTTATAAAACAAGTTTACCAAATAAACCAGGCTTATTTCAGTTAGTCTGACTGATTGTCAGATGATGCAAATTTAACATTATCAGTCACTGTTGGTAAACTAACCTGGCTCTAGGGGCTCTCACATACTATTTGACTTTTTTTGACATTTTCTAGCCATGCAGCCTTTCGCACTGCTTTTATGACAGCTGTACATTTTATTGTTTTTAACAGAAAATTAAAGTGTAAAGTCGGCAACACCAAAGGTTCCTGCGTGCTCGAAATGTTACATACGCTCTGTGAAAGATTTTTTAAATACATTTTTGATATTTTTGGAGCTTTGGTGTTGCCAACTTTACACTTTAATCTTGTTTTTTTTAGTCAAGCACACATTTGAGACTGATGTGTGAGCTTTTGTTTGCTTTTTATTGTTTTTAACAGAGCATTAATTAAAAATTTTATCTAAAATTCCCCTTTAAAGGGAACCTATTATACGAAATTCACTTTTACATGTTGTTTAAACATAAATGTGTGTTGGCAGAGTGTGCACACAATCACCCTACAATGATAAAAATCCACCCACTCCTTTATTTTGAATTCCCAGAAATCATAAGCAGTGTCTCAGAGCAAGCCAATTACAGAATCCATTAAATCCATTAAACGTCACATTTTACAAGCCCCATCCACGACTGTTGACAGACACTGCCGTATAAGCTGAGACACTGCCCAGAGTGAGCCACACACAATACGCTATGTTTATCTTCAAGCTAGATCATTTAAAAGCAGTATTCAAGTAAGAAAAGCTTCTTGTTAAAGCTATGGACGTTATTCAGTCTAGAGCAATGAGCATGGGCGTAAATTTCATTTAACAGTAGGGGGGGACAATAAATATAAAATTTCTCATGAGCAATTTTTGAAGGGGACACAAAATAATACAGTCAAATTGTACTTATAAAGATACACAATAAAAACAAGGAATTAAAAAAGGTTTAAAATTTTATTTAAAGTGAGGTCAGTTCGGACGTAACAAAGTGCTCATTTAGTAAATGCACAGCTGAATGTAACTCCTCACACTCGCGACGAGCAGGTCTCGAACCTGGGTCTCCGGCACGAGAGGCGGATGCATTAACAAGGAGGCTAAAGGCTACACCCACTAACATTGGTCGCTAGTTTATCTCTTGAGATCAGGGGAGTGAGGTTTACCTGCACAGCACCTACTAGCTGGCCTCTGTTAAACAATATTCTAATTGTGGCCATTAATGTTAAGTTAACATTATGCCAAGTCGTCACAAATAAAACAATGCATGGGAAACGGCTTTGGCGTGTTAGCTGCTGTGCATTATGCAACAAGCTATGGTAAACAAGCTAACGTTAACTAGATAAGTAATATTTTAATCGCTAATATAGCAGATTCATGGAAAATTACATCGGTAATCAGCATTTTTGCCGCAACTAATTTATGAATGAGTCTGCATCAACTACATTAAAGAGAATCGCTTTATTTAAAGTTAATAAAATACCCTACTGGAGTTCAACATTAATTGAGCCGCAGCCACACACCTGACTCGTGTGTAGAGCAGGCAGTGGGCCAAACCACTGTGAGGAAGGGGAGGGGGAACTCAACTGTTTCTAAATGCATTTTTTTTTTTTCTACTTACACGAGTATTTTAGGTATGCATACATATATTTTTCACAGTAGAGAGTGTGATTTTTTTTATATAATTTTTTTAGAGGGGGGGGCAACCCTCGTGTCACAAGGAGAGTCAGAGACGTGCGGATCCAATTGCAGCATTTATTGAGAATAGTCAATAGGCAGGAATAATCACCAGGAAAACAGGAACAACGTAGGAAATCCAGGAAACAGTTCGATACACAGGCAATGGTCGCAATGGCAGGTAGCAGGAATCGTCAACGGGGTACACAGTCCAGAGTCATACACAGAGAAACCAACACAAGGGAAAACGCTCGGAATTACGACCATAGGGAACGGTAAGACTTCGCAAGGTGGCTGTGTGTGTGAGTGGCTTAAATGCAGACAGTGTGATGAGGTGCAGCTGTGAGCAGTAATCAGTAAAGTGAGAGCAGGTGAATGCAGTGATTAGAGCAGTGGCTTGTGGGGAATGAAGTCCATGAAGTGTGGTGCAAGAGTACATGAAGACAGGATAGACCAGATACATGACAGAGCCCCTCCCCAAGGAGCGGCTTCCAGACGCTCTAACCACATAATACAACCTGGAGGGTGGTGGAGCGGAGGCGGAACAGGGGGAGGGATGGAGGGCCAGGTCCATGTAGGGGTACTGGAACCACGAACTGAGGCGGAGCCGACGGAGGGAGAAGCCATGATGGAGGAAGGGTTGGCTCCTGCCTGGGGCCGACCGACGGAGGTGGAGCCGGTGGAGCCCGAGGTGAAACTGGAGAGTCAATGGTCCTGGGCGACACAGAGGATCCGGAGGACCAAGGCGGAACCCAAGGCTCTGGCGACCCCGACAGAGATGGAGGTCCGGAGGTACGCAGCGGAGCCGGAGTGACAGAGGATCGAGGCTGTGCCCACGGGAGGGAGGAGGTCCACAGAGCCGGCAGGACGGAGTGACGAGGCGCAGCCGGAGGAGTAGAGTCCAGAGGCGAAGGTGGGGCGACGACTGACCGGGGCGGAGCCGGAGAGACGATGGAGCCCGGAGGAGCTGGTGGGCCGACGGCCGACAACGGAGACGAGGGAGTACAGAGCCGGGGTGGAGCCGCAGGGTCGGAGGGCCGAGGTGGAGTCCAGGACTCTGAGACTGGAGGTGATGGTGAGGGATCCTTCAGTCTGGACACCGATGGAGACTGGCAGTCCCACGGTAAGTCCTCTGCACCGAAGGTGGGATGTGGGTGAGCAGAGGGACTGTCAGGAGACAGAGGTGGCGGGACTGGAGCGGCAGGGAGGGTGGGTGGGAACAGTCCATGCATGAGCTCCGTGACCAGAACCGGGCAGACAGGAATCTCAGGACGACTGGATGGAACCAGCGGAGGCTCTGGAAGGCTGGGCGGAACCAGCGGAGGCTCTGGAAGGCCGGGCGGGACCAGCGGAGGCTCTGGAAGGCCGGGCGGAACCAGCGGAGGCTCTGGAAGGCCGGGCGGGACCAGCGGAGGCTCTGGAAGGCCGGGCGGGACCAGCGGAGGCTCTGGAAGACTGGGCTGAACCAGCGGAGGCTCTGGAAGACTGGGCTGAACCAGCGGAAGCTCTGGAAGGCTGGGCTGAACCAGCGAAGGCTCTGGGAGGCTGGTTGGGAGACCAGCTGCTCGAGCCGACAGCAGCGGTGGGTCCTCCACGCTAGACATTAACCTTTGCCAAGCCGTGGTAAAATGTGGGTGCTGTGGTTCTGGGCTAGCGGCCATCTTGTGTGGTGGCTCTGAGCTGGAGTTTACTGTGGGGACATTGTTGTCGTCTTCTCCTTGAATTCCCACAGTAAAAAGAGAGCCACTCATTTGCAGAGCAAAGTCAATGTACGTTTGTAAAGTCCAGCCAGGTTCGAACATGGGCATGAGTGAAGCTAATGGCTCTAAGAGTCCTCCCCGAAAGAAAATCATCAGGCACTGCTCATCCTGCTTGAGGAGCATGATCTGTACCGTGGAGTTCGTGCTGGAACCGGATGACATCATACTCGCTGCTGGATCCTTGTAATGGCGAAGTCTTCTGTCACAAGGAGAGTCAGAGACGTGCGGGACTGGAAGGCTGGGCGAAACCAGCGGAGGCTCTGGAAGACTGGGCTGAACCAGCGGAGGCTCTGGAAGACTGGGCTGAACCAGCGGAGGCTCTGGAAGACTGGGCTGAACCAGCGGAAGCTCTGGAAGGCTGGGCTGAACCAGCGAAGGCTCTGGGAGGCTGGTTGGGAGACCAGCTGCTCGAGCCGACAGCAGCGGTGGGTCCTCCACGCTAGACATTAACCTTTGCCAAGCCGTGGTAAAATGTGGGTGCTGTGGTTCTGGGCTAGCGGCCATCTTGTGTGGTGGCTCTGAGCTGGAGTTTACTGTGGGGACATTGTTGTCGTCTTCTCCTTGAATTCCCACAGTAAAAAGAGAGCCACTCATTTGCAGAGCAAAGTCAATGTACGTTTGTAAAGTCCAGCCAGGTTCGAACATGGGCATGAGTGAAGCTAATGGCTCTAAGAGTCCTCCCCGAAAGAAAATCATCAGGCACTGCTCATCCTGCTTGAGGAGCATGATCTGTACCGTGGAGTTCGTGCTGGAACCGGATGACATCATACTCGCTGCTGGATCCTTGTAATGGCGAAGTCTTCTGTCACAAGGAGAGTCAGAGACGTGCGGATCCAATTGCAGCATTTATTGAGAATAGTCAACAGGCAGGAATAATCACCAGGAAAACAGGAACAACGTAGGAAATCCAGGAAACAGTTCGATACACAGGCAATGGTCGCAATGGCAGGTAGCAGGAATCGTCAACGGGGTACACAGTCCAGAGTCATACACAGAGAAACCAACACAAGGGAAAACGCTCGGAATTACGACCATAGGGAACGGTAAGACTTCGCAAGGTGGCTGTGTGTGTGAGTGGCTTAAATGCAGACAGTGTGATGAGGTGCAGCTGTGAGCAGTAATCAGTAAAGTGAGAGCAGGTGAATGCAGTGATTAGAGCAGTGGCTTGTGGGGAATGAAGTCCATGAAGTGTGGTGCAAGAGTACATGAAGACAGGATAGACCAGATACATGACACCACGGATGCATAACCTAAAACCCTCGGGATTTACGCCCATGGCAGTGAGTGATTTTCAGCTTTTATTTTATTGTTTAGGTCATATTTACAGCGTAGACAGCAGTATAGGTACTGTATATTAGGCTGCTGTCACTTAATACAAAGATCTAATATAGACATGTAATTTCTCTTCTTTTAACTTCACAGACATAACTGACTGTGTTTTTGATTTCAGAGCAATAGACATGATGATCAAAACCAAACAGATGTGTGTTTTAGCAGATTATCTGAGTAACAAGCTATTATGGTACAGAAAAGGGGGGGGGCAGTAGCTCATTTGCATTTAAAGAGTCTTGCGTGAAAACAGTGTGTTTCTGCTTCCACACAAAATAGGCTTTTTTTTTTTTTTTTTTTTTTAATGATAAAATAAATTATCTGTGGGGTATTTTGAGCTGAAACATTTACAGACACAGTCTGGGGACACCTGAGACTTAAATTAAATAGTTAAAATCACTACATTAAAAATGAAAATAAATAATAAAGAATAAGACTACATTTAACTGGTATTAGACAAACACATTAACTCATTTTAGCTTAGTAATTAGGACATTTAATGCATTACATATTTTAGCAAAATGTATATTTTTGTAATATTTTTATATTTATTGTGCTACTATTATATTGTGCGCCGTCTGTTTCGTGAAAAGCAGCGCTCGTTCACTCACATAAGCCTCACCCACTCCCGACAGCAGAATCTGGATATATTTGCATGACTTTCTAACATTTTCAGATGAAAAAATACCTGTGACATGTCAGTTATGCACCAAAGAAAACACAACCTCTCAAGTGCATTAAACAGCACAAATATATTAGCTGTTTGCCATGGTGGATCGATTTGATCCATGATCTACATTAACGGCTGCTTAAGAATAAGCGTGCGCATCAAATTATCTCGACTCATTGAACCTGGATCAAATTAGTGAGATTGCTTGAACTTAAATTGTCGTTTATGGAACCGCTTTAGCCCCAATTGATTTGTTAGGTTATTTCAAGTCAGGTTTTAGACTTTAATCACTGACTTTTTTAGCGTCTTTTATGAAACAGGCCCCTGGTTTTCAGTGCTTTAGCTATTTGCATGTACTCCAATGGCTTGTACATGCAAAATAAACAAATCTCAACTCTGCTGAAAAAGCTTTGCACCACTTTATATCAAATACTTTTCCTCTGGCTTTGGAAAGCACATATTACTTCTGTGACTGTTCCAGTTTCCTGGAGGGATAATGGAATGTTGCATGTCTGTTTGCTTTAGAGTTAAAAACACGGAATGCCAGCAGTGCTCTTTAATCTTTTAATTCCATAAATGAGTTGTTAATTGAAACATGGGGGTTTGCAGCTGTTTTGGCCCAGAGCATTCCGTTTCAGTAATCATAAACTACTGTGGAGCATGGTGAATGAGAATCAAATAGATATTAAACTGTTACATTTGTACTAAAACTGCATAACCTTCCTTCCCACCCAGTGAGCTCCATGGCCTTGAATCTGTTGGAATCAGTTGGTTAACACATTGAAGTCTGGTGCCATTTTATACCTATAAGTAAAGGTTTCTTTCTCTAAAAGGCCATAATTTAGTTGTACATAACATATTCTACCCATTTGGAAAACTGCACTTTTTGACACCTATATGTTAATTTTGTTATTGTTATTAAGCTCATTTCATGAAGCCTACATGCATAGTTCACTGTCTTCAGTTTATCGAGTTGGGTCAAGTTATTAATTAGCATTTTGAATAGGATATGGTTGTGGATGTTTCTGACATTTTTTAGTGCACTAGGCAAGATCCCTTTCCCCATTCACAGTATAAACAATGAAATAAAATACCTCCTAAGCATTTAAATATAATAGTTCTTTCTTTCTTTCTTTCTTTCTTTCTTTCTTTCTTTCTTTCTTTCCTGTAGTTGTAATTGTCGGAGATAATGATGGAATCCCTCAGGCATAACAGCCTATCAAAAAGATTTGTACATGTTTCCGTTTAATTGCAGTGCGTGCAGCCATAAGCTCCTCTCTTGGACAGGAAACAGGAAATATGTGGCAAGAAAATCAATATGCCAGGACACAAAAAAGAACAAGCAGTTTGATGGTTGTGTTGTTTTCTGAGACAGACAGTGTGCCACAATCTCATTAAATCTGGGGCCAACATTGCTTTTGTGATGATGTGCCGACCTCCAACATGCCACTGAACGCTGATATTTTGCCTAGAATGGCTGTGCAAGGTCTAACACTGGCTGAAAGACAACTTGAGGTTGCTTGTTCATTGTCTGTTCTGTACTTGTGGCAGCAATATTGAGTAATAACAAAAGCTAAGTCATCCTCCTCATCTTATTTTAAGAACATAGCTCATCACAACATTCAGAATAAAAGGATGACTAATACTTTCAAGATATTGCGAGGTCATAACTCACTTAAAAAAAAAAAAACTATTTTCTAGGTGTCTACTTGTCACTTCTTACTGCATATTACTAAATGAACACAAAAGAAACATTTAAAAACATATTTACTTTATAAAACAATGAAAATAAATTATATTAAAAATGCAGTCTTACTACAAAATGTTGTGCAAGTTCTTAGAAGGACAAAGAAACATTTCACACAGGTCCATCAGTTTGCATTTACACTTCAAGACTTGCTAAAATGTATATTGGCACTTAGTATCAGATTTAGTTTGTTCCATCCAGATTGCTGTGATTATCACTATTAATCATCACATTTTTGCATTTAATATTGCATTTAACCCTTAAATGAATACCTCAGGTCTTTAGCGACCAGGGACGTCAATTACTACCCTCTCCCTCCTTCATTTTTCTTAAATTTGACGTCAGCTTTCTTAGTATTCCTCAATCTATTCTCAATCTAAACAATAAAACAAGAAAATAAAATAATCAAATATATATAAAAAAGTCTGTTTTATGATTATTTTTCTGTAAAAAGTGTATAAGGTTGCTAGAGACTCGAGGTGTGTAATAGTGTAAGTATATTTTTCGTGCGCAAAAAATATGTAAATATCTGATGACTAAATGCATGCAATTCATCTTTATTCCTCAAGGAGGCACTGTTTAATAGACAATTATGACATGATGTTTCACTCATAACTATCGCAGACATAAAACAAAAGAATATCATCAGCAAAAATGTAATTGGTTTCAATGGCTTTACTGCAGAACAATTTATGTAGGCAATAAAATATAAATGTCACTGTCATGTGATGGTGGATGTGGTGAATAAGCTGCCAGCGATCAAAATAATGATTTTGAAGTCACTGAAAATGATAGTTTTGCAAATATGGTTGAGATCGCGAATATGAGCCAGATGCTGCATGCACTGTGGAAGTGTGCTCTGAATGACGACAATGGTAAAATCATCTGCTCAAATTTAACTCTCTAGGTTTCAAAAGGTAATGAAATATGCTTTATTTTATTCTTCTGTAATTGTTCTTAAAATATCAAAAGAGTACTTTGCTATTGCAGAAGTTGGAGATAGATCCGTGCTGGGTATATAGGTCTGGGTCGCTAAAGATCCGAATATGTAATAATGATTGGTGAAACAGTCATGCATTTAAGGGTTAATTACGGCTTTCAATCCATAGACTATACAAAAATATGGACGTAGTGTCCGTGATGTCACCCGTAGGTTTCTGAGGAGTGTTTTTGAAGCTCATAGTGGGTGGGAGTCGGTCGTCGCCATCTTGGAATCGCATCCAAGCACGTCACTCCTGGATTATCGAAAATGGGCCTGCCAACAGTGGTGACAGCAGTGCAATCCACCTGTCACTTAAGTGGCTATTATGCAAAACTTTAAGCATCTATATAGCGTAAACAGATGAGTTATAAAAAATTCACCCCCCTCACAGTTGACATGAAGGGCAGAATTAGCTATATAGACCAAAACCCCTTTTTGTACCAGGCTGTAAACATATTTTCTTCTGCTGTAAAGTTGGGCACTTTAACATAGGGAAGCTATGGGATTGACTCCCTTTTGGAGCCAGTCTCTAGCGGCCAGTCGATGAATTGCAGTTTAAGTCACTTCCGTGTTGGTTTCAATAGAGAGAGCGGGAGGTTGCCACTTGTTTCAATCCAAAAACTTAGCAGTGTGACGAGGTAGCTTTACAGTGCACCAAAATACCTATTCATACAATCACTATGTCAAGACAATTCTAGGAGCCCTGGAGGTCTGTTGAAGGGGCCTGGAACATGATTGCAACCCGAGTCAGTAAACTGTCCATGAGTCCCAGCAACCCTGGTGGAGCCCCTGACTGGCAGTAAAACAACTTTTCACCTTTCATCATTTATTTTGATTACAGTGTCAGATTATTTTTAATAATAAAGACAAATATTTGCATGGTTATTTTCACAGTACAATGATGTCACCTCAAAACACTTTGACTATAGTTGATTATTTGTGAACTACTACATTTTGACATTTACATCGCATAACCAGCTCCCAATGTATGATTTTTCTAACAATGTAAACTTGCTAGGTAGCTCACCTGGTACAGCACTTAACTTGTGATGCAGAGTGCTCAGATACCAGAGTCCAATGTAAAAGACCTCAACATTTTGTGGAAGCAAGCTAAAATGGCATGGTTGCTTCAGCAAATGCATATTCTTGTCTCAGTTGGGTTTAAGGTAGGATTTAGTGTAGGTGGTACAATATTTCCAAACACAACAGAGCATTAACCTTTCAGTCCCAGACATGTCACCAGACGTGTCTTATAAAGTATTAAAGCAACAAAATCATTAAAATCAAACTTGAACACAGGCATGTATTTTACAGGAAGAAATATGACCCTTTATTCACCTTTATTTGTATAGTGCTTTTCACAAAACATATAATTTCAAAGCAGCTTTACATCTTTGTGACTTTGTGGCAGAAATGTACAGTTCTAGGATACAGTTCTAATATTTCTTTGTGAGGTTCACATATTTACTTTTGCAGGGAAAGTGCAGGTTATCTCTACAGTGTCTTTCACAAAAAGTGAAGTGATGATAAGGAGGGTGAACACATACACAAACATACCGCAGCACTGCAGAGAACGCTTTCCAAAAGGCAAATCTGTCCAGTGTATCAGCACCATTGGTATTTAACAAACACGTGGGGCTGTAAGATCTGCATGAGAGCGCTTCATCCATTACAGGTGCAAGCTAAAATGACAAGGTGAAGAAATACAGGTGGCAGTCCTCCCTTCCACTTTTCTGGTTGGCAATATGTTATATACTGTGCCCTGTACACTCTCACCCCCACATCCATTTAAAATTGGATGAGTGACGATTAATTTAAGTTCCCATTTGAATAGTTGGATCAGTGAAGAGAGACAGAGGTGAGAGTGTTTGATGAAGTGTGGCACTCATGTACAGAAGCCCATGCTGAAAATTAATGAGGGGAGGGATTCATTGCAGAGTGAAGGGAGGCTGATGCCAGATCGCTTCTTGATCCACCCCATTTCTTGCAAAAAAAAAAAAAAAAACACCCAGTAGCAAACCGCATTATTAATGAGCTTGTAGCTTGCAAATCTTTACATGTATTAAAAATACAAAATACAGCTAAAGTGTTTACATGTTTCTTGATTATTTTTTGACACCAGAACGGGATAGTTCAAGTAAAATCTGGCATCATTTCTTTACTCTAATGTTGCTCCAAACCCGTATTACTTTCTGTATTCTACTAAACATTAATGTATCATAAAAAAAATAGTCCATAAAACTTGATATGTTCCAAGTCTTCTGAAGACTTAAATTAGACATTATGCAAGTGTTAATGTACAATCAGCCAGTTATTATTGCAATATGAATCCTGATCAGCACCCCATTGCGAAATAGATTGGTCTTGTCACACCGAAAATGTTTATTTCGCTATAATGACCAGCTGACTGTAGGCTATGTTATCCAGTTTATTACACAGCTACACACCAAATAAATATGTAGACATGAAATACTGATGCGAGTTATAAGGATAGTTCACTCAAAAATTAACAGAATAGTAATGCAGAGAGAGGAAAACAAAACACTGGCCAAAATCAGTAGTTCAAAAAAAGGATTTATAAAGAAAAATGTCTGAGGATTTTGTTTCATTATTTTAATATGTTCCTTGAGGTTAAAGTTTTTGCACAAAATGTGGGAAAATAATAATTTTCAGCCCTCATTCTGAACCTCTCTTAGAAGCAGACTGTTTTTAAGGGGCAGGCCCTTTAAGGCTTCTCAGGAATCCGACACTGTTACGATTGGCTAACGTCATTGCATAGGAAACAGTATCAACTAGGGATGCACCGAAATGAAAATTCTTGGCCGAAGCCAAACAAAATCACACACTGAGCCAAAGGCAGATTACCGTACACAGTTTTTCCAGTTTCCACTTTTTACAGTTTTGTCTTGCTTTTCAAAGAAAAATCTATTACAAAACAACAATTTAAAAATATGTATTTAACACTGAACATTTTTAACATTCTAGTAGACATACCAACAAAGCACAATTTAACTTAAAATTAATTAAGTTAGTAAAATGATATTCATTTTTAAGACCCCCTTCCTGAATCAGGCATGTGTTTTTAATGTACAGATAAATGCAGCTTTGCTGAGCAAAGGAGAATGTTTTAATAAATGTATTAATAGAGCTTTTTAAATTTATTTTATGGAACAGCAGTAAAATTACAATACTAACATTTATGAATGTTGACTTTTATTTTGGTGGAAACCTGCAAGAAGACCTCAGTACTACTTGCTGACAGCAGCAGATTTATGAATGAATTATGATTTTCATTACGCAGATTTCCCTCACGCTTTGGACTTTGAACCCACGCTTAAGGCCATTTCACAATTTCAGTCATCATACAGTAACCAGCAACAACCACCCCTTTCTCTTCTCATTGAAGACATGCGATACTAAACAGTCTTGTACTGTCATGTTTGTGATTATTTTTGCATCTTTCTTGACATTGTGTTATTCCATTTGTTGTATTGACAACAGACTCAAGCATGTGGACTGTGTCAGAAAGTCCACATACAGATGAATCTGCATCTGTATACTGTATCCAGTGTAGACAAGATAGTGGAAGTGGTTAAAATTTCTATTTGCTTTTGACGTGGCACGACACTCGCATTCAGTGTGATCAAGTCAGCCGTTAGTTGCCTAAGCTGATGTCTTGCTCTGGAGGTGGAGTTTATGCAAATGACTGGGGCTAGCTGACATCAGCTTTTTCCATAGGATCCAAAAAGAGGCGTTTTTGGAGATTGATTAAATAAATGCTTTGTTTATAATGAATAGAATGTCTTAAGCTATAAAACTTGCCAGATGTTTTAAAGGGGTCATATGATGTTGCTATTAGAGGTTCAAAAAATACATTATTTTCCACATACTGTACATTGTTGTTGCTCCTCTTTGCCCTGCCTTTCTGAAACGCACTGATTTTTACAAAGCTCATCGTTCTGAAAACAGAGTGTGCTCTGATTAGCCAGCTATTCAGTGTGTTGCGATTAGCAGAATACCTCAAGCATGTGACTGAAATGTTACGCCCCTTACCATGTTGTGATGCCATGTTCCAGCGCAATGAGACAAAAACAATAAACCCTTTTATAAATGAGGCATTTGTTGCATCCAGTGAGGACATAATTACTGATTATAATGAATCATACTGTCTTTTTATGCATTGCGTTGCAACAAGCAGTGTTCTACACTGCTCAAAACTTGTATTTGAATAGGCAGTAGTAAATTCTTTAAATATGAAAATGTAGTGTCCTTGCAAATTTGGAATAGCCCTACTTTATACTGTGCACAGCCAGCATTGTAAGCTACTCTCCCAGGTTTAGGAAACAGTCATTCAAATAAAAATGTGAGAATAAAAGTTACACCTTCTTTCTTTGTGTATACATTAGGGCGGTGTTATGCAAATCTTCCCACACTGTGACATAGATTTGTGCGGGTGTGTTTGAATGAGCTGTTTTAGGAAGGCACAGCTTTGAGTTTGAGACTTTAATCTTTGCAACTTTACAGATCTAATGTATGCACAAACAGCTTGTAACACTCCAATGTGAAAAGGAAAACATGAAATTGTGTCATATGACCCCTTTAATATGTCAAAAGATCAAGGCATATTTGATTTCTCATATCATCACACCTTTAGGATTCTGCTAAGAAAAAATAAAGGCCCAACAACGATACAAGCACTGCAACAGTATTATCATAGTATTAATACTGAAGTCATCTGAAGTAATCTTCAGTAAGGTTAATACATTTATTGCAAGATAATGGCAGCAGAGATGCAAGATAGCAGCAGTTGTGTTTCTATGAAACCAGAGTCTATGGTACAAGAGACATAAAAGTAGTACATGTTTAGTTTACCAGATGAGCCTTTTGATACACAGCTGCTTGACAGCATGATTGATCAGACAAGTAATCCAGAAAGTCATGTAATAATCATGGATAATCCTCTCTCCGAATGGGGGTCTCCCTCTGTAGAAATCACATTCCTAGATAGTTCATCTAGATAGAACAGAAAGGGCACTTTACCTCTGGCGATTAAAGGGGAAGGGGTTCAAACTCAATCACCAAGTCCTCCCTTCTCCCTCCCCCTCCTCCTCCTCCTCCTCCTCTTCCTTCCCCCTTTCAGCAGGATATTGCACACTGCAAAAAATTGTTCAGGAATGATTTGAGGAAACTAATTAATTGTGCTTGCACATTCTCATAATGTTATGGTGGATTAGAACAGTCTGAACTGCTGCGGTGACAAACAATAACAATACAGTGAATTGACAAATTAATTATGATTAATTATTCAGCTCTTTAAAGCATGACGAAATAATTAAATACATAAATGCATAAATAAATTAACATCTTTATACCTTTCACCTTCTCAGTAGATCTAAACTCTTAGTTGTGCAGGAAGTTTAACTGCATGTTTTGTAGAATAATGTGTTCCCATGCTAACCACTACAGACTATTGTAGTCTAATTTTAACACTAAAATTGTAACACTTTTTTGTTTACATACATCTTGACTGAAGGGGTGGGAAAAGTGAGGGTGCTTCACCCCCTTGTATATACTGCACTAGTCATATAAACCACTTTTGCTGGTGTTTTCCTATTTATAGCAACGGCATGCTCGAGGATAAGCTTATCAGTAGTTTTCTGGCATGCTAGACATTACAATAAATAATGGGCAGAAGAGTGGGGAATGAAATCTGCAAATAACACAAGCCAGACTTGAATGCAGACTCAATATTCGGGAGGACATGCGCTAATCGCTCTGCTCATTGTGATGATTGTTTTTGGTCAGCCCATTTAATCCATTTCTTCAGTTTCTTTTGTAGTGTACTCGTGTAGAGTATATTTTTTCGCTCACAGTCAATGTCATCGGGGAGACATTTAAGGCACACTCTTCCATATGATCCTGCCCAGAATAAAAGAGAAGATTCTGCTTTTCTCCCCATGGTTGAGTTAACGCTCCCTGACCTCACAGTGACATTCACATCTTGCTTGGGAATCCAGCCACGGCAGTTTGTTAGCTTGGGATTAGCCGGCGGATGAGTTCACAGAAAGACGCCTGCCTCTCCTTCACAGCTTCAGTCCCAACGCTGGCTCCAACCCAGCACTCAATACCAAGCTGCTCAGGTTAGGATTTAATTGCATGTTCAGAGCTATAACAGGCGCTCTCTTTGGAGAGTGCTGGCGGACTGCCATCCGAGAGCCAATACTGACGTCTAACCCCCTGCATTGGTAGGAAAGTCACTGGGGCAGCATACTGTGTGTTCAGATTGGGAGCAAAAGGAGCAATAATGGATGTCCTATTACGCTTTAGGTGACTAACAGTTTTACTCCTGGGGTCTCATGTGCTTCTGGGGGTGTTGGGCTGAATAGAGGGCATACTGTGTGCTTGCTCTTGCACTGTGTGGTTGTCAGTGTCGTTAACAAAACCTATTATTTTGTCACCTGTGCCTGACACCATGAAGGGTCTCCATTGCTGTCAACTACTGGCTTCAAAAAATACCCAACAACACTCTTTTGGTGTTTTAATGGTGTTCAGACCACACTATTAAGGGAAAAAACACATTAACAGTGCACAAAGATTTTTTTTTTTTATTTACTTGGACTTAGATTTAGTTCCGCCTGCACAGCGTGGCACAATGAGCATCAAGCAGTCTACAGCAGGCTTGGCTGATCACAACAGTCCCATGATAAATCGATGGTACAGTGGCATGCGAAAGTTTGGGAACCCCTTGCATAATCTGTGAAAATGTGAATAATTTTAACAAGAGGGATCATATAAAATGCATGTTATTTTTTTTAGTACTGTCTTGAGTAAGATATTTTACATAAAAGATGTTTACATAGTCCACAAGACAAAAAAATTGCTGAAATTATTAAAATAACCCCCTTCAAAAGTTTGGGAACCCTTGGTTCATAATACTGTGTGTGGTTACCTGGATGATCTACCTTTGTTTTGTGAAAGGTTGTTCATGAGACCCTTATTTGTTCTGAACAGTTAAACTCAGAAAAAAATACTCCATGTCCTGCAGATTCTCCATTTTCCCAGCATCTTTTGCATATTTGAACCCTTTCCAGCAGTGACTGAATGATTTTGAGATCCATCTTTTCACATTAACGACAATTGATGGACTCAAACACAACTATTGAAAAAGGTTTAAACATTCACTGATGCTCCAGAAGGAAACACGAAGCATTAAGATCCAGGGGATGAAAACTTTTTGAATTTGAAGATCAAGGTAAATTGTACTTAATTTGTCTTCTGGGAAACATGCAAGTATCTTTTGTTGCTTCTGAAGGGCAGTACTAAATGGAGAAAAAAAAAATCTATTTCAACAAAATAAGACAAATTTTTCACCCCCAGCTTTTAATGCATCATGTTTCCTTCTGGAGCATCGGTGAATGTTTGAGCCTTTTTTAATAGTTGTGTTTGAGTTCCTCAATTGTTCTCAGTATGAAAAGATGGATCTCAAAAGCATGCAGTCACTGCTGGAAAGGGTTCAAATACGCTAAATGTAATGGAAAACTGAAGAATCTGCAGGACCTGGAGGATTTTTCTGAAGAACAGTGCTCCCTTTAACTGCTCAGAACAAACAAGGGACTTATAAACAACCATCACAAAAATAAAAACAGTCGTAGATCATCCAGGTAACCACACATAGTATTAAGAACCAAGGGGTCCCAAACTTTTGAAGTGGGTTATTTTAAAAATTTCAGCATTTTTTTTTTTTTTGTCTAGTCGACTATATGTAAACATCTTTTATGTAAAATATCTTACTCAGGACAGTACTAAATAAAAAATAACATGCATTTTGTATGATCCCTCGTATCACAGATTCTGCAAGGGGTTCCCAAACTTTCGCATGCCACTGTATTTAAGTCTTCGATGAATTTTATGCCGCCATGTTCATAATGCTAACAACATGCCCATCTCTGTTAATCGTTTCTGGAGTAGGAAAAAAAACGTGGACCAAGAAATCGTTAACGATATCAGCAGAGTAGCAGTTCTTCTGGTGTATTTCTTTGTTGCTAATATGAGACCCGGAGTATTTGCTGAAGACGTTGTTGAAAAACGTTTAGTGATGGTTTCCAATGATTTCCAAGTTTCACATGCATGAATGGTGTGGAAAAGGTGAGTGACAAATCCATAATTAGAAGAATATTAGAATAATCAAATTTATTATAGTTTTTAAACGCTAGAACAACTGCTTTCAAACAGTGAATTTCGTTGTAACATTTCAAGCTGAGTAAATTCATGTTAAATGTAACAACAAGCATTTGTATAAATTACAGTTAACCTAGAGTAATAATTTTTTAACATATAATTTTTCATTTTTATTTTATCTGGATAGCTAAGAGAGTCATGTTTATTTCCTCATCTGTATTCAGATATAGTGTTTTACCTTTTTGCTATGCTGTTGTACATTCTTGTTAAAAAACATCTACACAGATCCTGACAACTATACAAACAAACTCACATAGTTGTAAGCTAGAGATTTAGCAACTATTAAAACAAATGTGTACTTTTAGTGAGCACTAAAATAGACACCAACCCTGCAGTCAACCCTGCAAGTCAGCACTTTTTAGCATTTTTTTTTTTTTTTTTACTCCCTTCTCAGACATTCTCTGGAAGTGCAGACACTTAATTGATCTTTAAAGTGCTATTTTACAGACAGAGACTTTATGACAGCCCAATTATACAGTATTCTGGCAGCATCAGTGCAATCGAGAACTAATAGCTGCAACCACCAGTAACACTTACTTGCATTAATAAATCGTTAACAAACATTACATAACACTTAACACATCCGTAGCTGATGTACTTTCATGTATAAGTATGATAATAAATTAATTTGCTGTTTTAAACTATTTAAATTTGAAGCGACTAATAATCAGTTATGCATTATTTGATGTAATAATACTATTGTTATTAATTAAACTCTTACCAAGCCTATTTTATTCACAGTGTTCAACTCATGAGACAAAACCTCATCCACAAAAAGAACATTCTATTAAGCTTTCTAGGTATTAGGAATACATATTCTATTCATGTGCTAGATATAAAAGAAAGAGAACAACTCTAAGGATGCTTTCAAAGGCCATCACACTCTAGCTAGTCTGCTTTTGAATTGCAATGAAAAAGGGCTCAGGGCATCATTTTAATGATGTTTGTATGCTCTAAAGCGAACAGCGGGGGCATTTAAATCACATTCCATTATTGCAATTAACAATGCCACAGCTGTTTAGATTGATGTTCTAAACCTATATTAAATATCTGCAGCATGCCTGATATCATGACTAAACCATAAAGCCATCCAAATTAGATTGCTATAGCACATGGGGACTCAAGTCAAAGCCAATGTTCAGAATATCATACTACTTAGTACTATAGCATCATTTTTGCAGCACATATTCTGTATGCATAGGCTACCCAAATGAGTTAAATTGCAATTTAACACGCTAATATAAACATGCAATGAAGTGAGGTCACGTGACAGCAGTGTAGCGTACATGCTGCAGTGTAGCAACTACTACACACAGTGAATACTGTACAGTAAAGTGTTCCATTCCACAAACAGCCACATCTCTGCTTGCTTGCTGCAGCAAACCTATCAGAGATGCCTCAGTGTGTTTCTATCCATAACACCAGTAAAAGCTAATCTGTATCGAGTCTCTCCTGTGTCGACCTGTGCTTTCATTGATGTTCCCGGGAGTGTTTTTGTAAGGTATGGTGCGCTAATGAGGTCTCTGAGTGAGGGGGAGAGCAGAATAGGGAGTCATTATGACGTGGGAGATAAGAGGCAGTGTGTGGGATTGTAGTGTTTCGTCTCGTGGGGCTGAATGAATGACTGACATTCATTCAAACAAGAGATTCGTACATGCCTAATCAACCCTCAATGAAGGTGTCAGGCTATTAGATATTCAAAAGATTATGGGGAAAAAAAGTCAGCAGAGGGCGAATAATGTTATCTGTATTCATAGCAAGGAGGAAAAACCTGTGTGAAATCCAGGCAAGGAGATCCATGGCTGTGTCATTTGTTGACCAAATGCATTGAACAAAAATGGGATTTTTAAGTGTAGTTTATGGCTTTCAAACATTTAATTCACTACCTTTTGAAAACAAAAATGAAATGTATATACTTTTTGTGCTATAGGTATTGGTGTAGTTAAAGGGCTACTCCACCTCATAATAAAAATGGAATTAATCACTTACCCCCATGTCGATCTCTGGAACACAATTTAAAGGGGTCCTATTATGCTCTTTTAAAAAGTCTTTATTTTGTTTTGGTGGTGCACTAGAACATACTCTCATGCTTGGTGGTTCGAAAAACACATTATTTTTCATATAATTGACATTATTACAATAGCTTTCTCCCCCAGGATGGCACAAATGGCTCGATTAGTTCAGGGTTTGATGAAGGTCTGCCTTCCGAAAAAACAAAATGTGTTGTGATTGGTTAGCAGTCCCACTGTGCTGCGATTGGCGAACAGCTTAGACTGCGTTTCAGTCCTGCCATGCCCCTTCACAAAGCAGCAAGTTCCGTGTACAACTGCACAAGCTAGATTAAAGTGATTCTTATGTTTTAAATATGGATATTTTTCTTACAAAAACACATCGGATCGCTAAAGGAGGCTTTTACTGACCCCTCTGGAGCCATGTGAGGCACTCTTTATTATGGGTTGACTTGTATTGGACTTATGGAGAGAAACACCTGTCTATGCCGTTCAGTCAATGCTGTTCTAAAGTTTAGGAGTGCCAGGATTATTTTTAATATAAATTATTTTAAATATTTTTAATAAAGTCATATACACCTAGGATGCATGGAGGGTGAGTAAATAATACCCTACGAGTAAATAAGATGAAACTTGCTGCTCTGGCAAGGGGCATGGCAGTACTGAAATGCTGTCTAAGCTGTTCGCCAATCAAAACACACTGGGACAGCTAACAAATCACAACACTTTCAGAAGGCAGGCCTTCATCAAACCCGGAACTAATCGAGCCATTTGTGCCAGGCATGGGGAGAAACGTATTGTAATGATGCAAATTGTGTGAAAAATAATGCATTTTTCAAACAACCAAGCATGAGAGCATGTTCTAGTGCGCCCACAAAACAAAATAACAGTGAGACCACGAAAAAGAGCATAATAGGACCCCTTTATTTCGGGGTGGAGTAACCCTATAACCAAGCTAATGAAACATAGTATATTCCTATGGTCACATTGCTTTTTGCATGTTTAGGGACAGTTTTAAAGTGAAATGTTAAAGCCCTGTCGTGTTTGAAAGTAACCACCCGTGCTTTGGGGCTCCTACCACTGCACATTTTGTATGTCGTCCCTCATCTAACATCCCTGATTCAACTCATCAGCTCATTAATAGACACTGCCAGACTTGAATTGTGTGTGTCCGATAAGGGAGACATGTGCAGTAGTGGAAGGTCTCCAGGACAGGACAGGTTTGAGAAGCAATTCCCTACACCAGTGATTCTCATTTCTGATCCTGGTGCCTCCCCACTCTGCACACTGTGTAGGTCTCTCTTATCTAAAACACTTGATTCAGATCATCAGCGTGTTAAGAGAGAGCTCCATAACCTGAGCTGCATTTGAATGACAGCATCGCCCATGCAGTGTGTTCACTGCTCCCTATTTCCTATTTATATATGATAACATATGTGGGTCAAAGATGTTAAGATGTCCACATCAAAATAAATTTACAAAACTGATTGTATGTCCATAGAAAGCACATAAAATGTAGTGTCTAGTTTTAAGGTTTCAAATAAGTTTTTGGAGAATAAAATGTCAAAATTTGGTTCAAATAATGTTACATTGTCATTCCGTGTACCACACTATTTATGTAAAAATTCAAACAGCATGCTTATTGTGACTTATACAAATACAAATATATAAAAGAATAAGGGAGCATATAAAATTTTATTGTGTTTTAAATTAGTAAAAAAAATCTTGGACAAAACCTAGGATAGTGGCAAATTTTAAAAATGTAGAATTACAACTAATTAATATTTGGGGTGAAAATAATTTGTCTTTTAATATGTCATAAATTGATTTTTGTTGTAAATATGCCTGACAAGATTGAAAAATGTTATTTTTATTTTTTGCTCAAAAAAAAACAAAAACACAAATGCAATTAAATAACAGAAAAAACAACAACAACAATTTAAAGCAGTATTACACTTATTGTTTTTATGCGTAAACCCTTTTTTGTCTTTGACCCATGTAACTATGTATTTGACATTTTAATATATGTACAGTACATATTATATGTACAGTTGAAGTCAAAAGTTTACATATACCTTGCAGAATCTGCAAAATTGTAATTATTTTACCAAAATAAGAGAGATCATACAAAATGCATGTTAATTTTTATTTAGTACTGACCTGAATAAGATATTTCGCATAAAAAACGTTTACATATACAGTAGTCCACAAGAGAAAATAATAGTTGAATTTCTAAAAATGACCCCGTTCAAAAGTTTACATACACTTATTTGTATGATTCTTAATACTGTGTTGTTATCTGAATGATCCACAGCAGTTTTTTGTTGTTGTTCCCAAGTCCCTTGTTTGTCCTGTACAGTTCTTCAGGTCCCACAAATTATTATTATTATTTTTTTTTTTTTAGCATTTTTGTGTATTTGAACTCTTTCCAACAATGACTGTATGATTTTGAGATCCATGTTTTCACACTGAGGACAACTGAGGGACTCATATGCAACTATTACAGAAGGTTCAAATGCTCACTGATGCTTTAGAAGGAAACACAAGGCATTAAGAGCCAGGGGTGAAAACTTTTTGTAAATTTAACTTTGTTTGCTTTCTGGGAAATATGTAAGTGTCTTCTAAAGGGCAGTGCTAAATGAAAAAATATGATATTTAGGCAAAAAAAAACAAAAAAACATCTTCATTCTGTTCAAAAGTTTACAACACTGGCTCTTAATGCATTGTGTTGTCTTCTGAAGCATCAGTGAGAATTTGAACTTTCTATAATAGTTGCATATGATTCCCTCAGTTGTCCTCGGTGTAAAAAAATGGATCTAAAAATCATCAATCAGTAATTGTTGGAAATGGTTCAAATACATAAAAATGCTGAAAAAAAAACAAAAACAAATTATTTGTGGGACCTGTAGGATTCTTCTGAAAAACAGCGGGCAGCTTAACTGTTTAGAACAAACATGGGACTCAACACAGTTGAGTGAACAACACAGTATTAAGAGTCAAGTGTATGCGAGTCATTTTTATAAACTCAACTATTATTTTCTCTTGTGGCCTATATGTAAACATCTTTTATGTGAAATATCTTATTCAGGTCAGTACTAAATAAAAAATAACATGCATTTTGTATTAACCACTTTTATGTTGCAAAAATAATTAAAATTTTGCAGATTCTGCTAGGTGTATGTACTGTAAACTTTTGACTTCAACCACTACTATATAACTCAGCATTTAAATATTGTACCACTAACCTTTGTTTCTAACATCTTAATGTTTTTTTTTTTTTTTCATCAGTTAATTAGGTGACAAAACACATAGTAAATATTACTTTGACATTTCCATTTACTGAAATAGCGTATGCATTCAGGAAGAAACAATTACAAAAAAATAAAAATAAATAGTGAATAACATTAAATTAAACGTGACATTTTGAAGGACAAACACTAAAAGAGTATTTTCTTGTCAAATATACTCCAGTAATCTTAGTTTTGTTTGCAACTGTTGCAAGCCAGTTTGCAAGCCTCTTCTTCTTTGGAAACCTATGAGACTTTCCCTGTTTCCTGTTTTCAAGTCCAGTTAGTATTCGAAAAAGTAAAAAAAAAAAAAACATATAGGCTAACATACATATAGCCTGAGTTAGATGCCAGAATGTAATAACTAAACTTAGGTTTGTTCACATCATGGGTTGTAAATGAACAGCTCATGGATTCATTCATTGTACATTTCCTTTTAAAAGACCACTATACACCCTCTCAGCTATGTAGGGTGCAGCTGAAAGCAAGATTGGCTCCGGATGCTGATATTTTTTTAATAGACCCCCACTGTAAAAACCATTCATATGGGTTGAGTGGACTAAAAATAAACCTCTTTCCCAGGTTTCCAGGCAACAGGCTTCTGACACAAATAAACACAATACTCGTAACAGCCCTGATCCCCAATGGCCTTGATTTGTTCCCCCACACGTCCACCACTCCCCTCTGGACCCTTGAGAAGCGGAGCGCTGCTGAGTGATTACCGTGCTCTCGCCGGTGCCACCTCTTCAGTTGAACGCTCACATGAGATAATGAAAATTTCTGAATGTAAAGGGAAATTAATTGTTTGGTGTGTGGCAGCCTAATACAAAAGCATTCCCACCAGTCACTTCTAATAATGGTAATTACTAAGATCGGTTTATGCTAATTACCATTCAGTAGTGTAACTGCAGAGGGCTTGTTTGTGAGGCCAACCCTCAGCCTACACATTAGGAACCAGAGTCTGAAAATGTCACTTTAAAAGTTACATATTATACTAATGTGTTTTTCATTTAAAAAGTTGTGTTACATTGGTTTATTTTATTATATTGTACATTTATTTATTTGACACTCTCTTGTTCTCAACACCAAAAAACCCTTTCACAAGTCTCTGTAATTTATATTATCATATTACTGTTCATTATAATATTGATGCAGAAAACCTTGGCTCACTGGATTTTATTTATCTGTTTACTGAAAGCGTGGCTCACAGTGCAGAACAGATTGCTGTTGTCAGGAAGGGGAAGACGAGACATTTTTCACAAACAGCTTTAACTCAGGTGTGCGTTCTGCAAATTACAGTGAAATATGTGTTAAGTGTTCTGACCTTTTTTTTTTTACCACTGGTGTGCATTGTGTTTGAAGAATTGGTGTGAGGAAGAGTGCATAAGCAGGCACATTTTTGTTCTCTGCATTGCTCATTTTCTCAATCACTCCACCAAAAAATAAATAAATAAATAAATAATATTAGAAATTATAAAACTTTTCTTCAGCAGTCTGAATTTTCACTGGAGTAGATGTTGAAAAAATTTAAATGCAGGAAAAAGATGCATATCTCAAAACCTTATCTTTTTGATAAACAAGCAGGACTGTAGTACTCAAGTCACACAATAAAAGGACGATGCTTAACATAAAAAAGCAAATTAAATAATTAGTACACTCCAGAATTAGAAGGTTTTTGAGGAAAACATACCCTTCTCAATAATCAATAGAAAAGCCTTTAATGGCTATTACAGCAATCAAATGCTTCCTATAATTGCTGACCAGCTTTTTGCATGTCTCCACTGGTATTTTTTGGAGCATTTGCAAAGGCCAAGTGGGCTTTTGTGTGCCTTATCTGGAGAAGTTGTGTCCTCCTTGGTCTGTGGAACCCAGCGGTGTGCAGTGTCCGTTGGACTGTCTGCCTTGAGATGTTGCCACCAGCAGAGGCCAGATTCATCAGGATGGCCTTGGTGGTGATCCTTGGATTCTTTTTTTACCTCTCTCACTATCCTCCTGGCCAGCACAGGTGTCACTTTTGGTTCCGACCATGTCCTCTGAGATTTTTCACAGTGCGGAACGTCAGTGCGTATTTTTTAATAATACTTTGCACTGTAGCCACTGGAACTTCAAAACATTTAGATATGGTCTTATAGCCCTTTCCTGACTTGTGAGCAGCCATAATGCGCAGCCGCAAATCCTCAGTGAGCTCCTTTGTCTTAGCTATGACTGTTCTCAAACCAACAGCAGAGAACTGTTTTTCACCTGTTGAGTTGATTAAAACAGCTGTTCCCAATGGATCAGGGTAATTAGGATGCTTTAGAACAGCTTGGACTATTTGGAATGGTATAGAACTTTGGATTTTCTCACACACTGTGATAGTTTGCAAAGGGTATGAATAATTTTGGACATGACACTTTTTATACAAATGTAAATAAAAGCTGAGAAATTATTGGAATGTTTTCCTCAAAACCTTCATTTCTTTTCGACTGTAGAAATAAATGCATGAACATCAGGAAATTTTAATTCAGGAGTGAACTAATCCTTTAAGATATCAGAGTGAAATAACTTCAGATAGGACAATGAAACTGCTGTTTTCAGCAAATGTAAAAATGCATCACATAATCACAGATTTCTTAACAGTGTTGACAGTTAAAACCCAAGAAGCGCTGAGATGAAAGACATGGGGGCTAAAGAGCTCTAAATAGGGTTTAGTGATGCTTACGGTTTGCGGTCATTATGTAATGACTGTTTCCTTGTCATTCCTTGCAAAACTACTTTGAAATCCCTGAGGGTTTGGGGAGGGGCATATATTTTGTGGTTGTCAAGAGAAGTGGCATGACCAAATCCAAGCTAAAGTCCTGATTAGCATAATGTAGCACCCAGATGTCAGGTTCTTAAAAGTCACTTTGGCTCTAATGTGACATCTTGTATTTTGACAAACTGGGACGGTCAGGTTCATAAACTCTCAGTGTGTTCTCATTTGGCGGGTGCTGTGAGTTCTACCTGTTGAGGTGTTGAAACAGAGAACTTTTTTTCTATTCGAATGAGTCAGACATCAGTGTATAATCACGCCACCAAAGACAGACAGCCTGGAAATAACACTTGCCAAGGCAGTGTTCACATTCAACCTTGGGAGCATGATGGGGTATAAAGAAACTCTGTTTTCATTTTCTCGTGTAAGCTATTTGGTGTCATCTGTCAGCTCTGGTAGTCCATCGCTCAGCACTCAAACATACAGCTTTATTTGTTTGCTATTTCATTTTTGCTGCCCTTCTCTCAAGGACCCAAGGGATGGTCAGTGCTTGTTTTTGTCTGACTGCTCTGAAAGCACAAGTCAAAACTAACCTGCATAAATAAACTTACTAGATTCATTATACATTGCTTTAGAGGTCTTTCTCCTGTTCAGTCCAAGGCTTATTTACATGCCTAAAGGCAGGGCTGCATGATCAGTCAAAATTAGGAATGCACAGATAAAAAAATATCTTAGTCGGTAGCTGATTATTCAGTGAACTGGAGATAAAGTTTAGATTAATTTAAACATACATATGTAATTAACATTAAATAAGCTCCCTCTAGCATTTTTATAGCTAATACACTTGATAACTTTCCTGTGGTAAATGCAAAGTGACATATTGATCACAAGCTGTTTTATTGCCGTCTTTTCACGGTTTAGTCACTAATTGAGTAATTACATGAGACATGATACATTTCAGTAGATCCTTTATCTTTTAACACCTGATTTTCATTTATGTTTATGTTGCGCTGCAACTGGTATTAAAGTGGAAGAGACTCACTTTCCACACTGCCGCTTGAAATGAGGCGCTACAGCGATCTATCATGCCACATTTAAGAGTGTCAAATGACATTTATTGTTGGAATTTTATAGTTTTTATTGTTGTGATAAAATGGCCATTATTTGAGAGATGAAACTGTCTTATTAGAAGTAAGGTCTTTGCGATTATTGGATGGGAGGCACACTACAAATAATGTTAAGTGAAGAAAAACCGCAGACCTGGCAACCCTGGCTTTAAATGATTTTTAAGGTCAAACAGCACCTTAACGACACTATTAAGGTTAACAAAACTTTTATTTTATTTTATTTCATTTCATTTTATATTTTATATTTAATTTAATTTTATGATTTAATTTAATTTTATATTTAATTTAATTTAATTTTATATTTAATTTAATTTTATTTTATTTTTGTATTTTACTTTATTTTATATTTTATTTTATTTTATATTTTATTTTGTATTATTTTATATATATTTTTTATTTTATTATATTTTTTATTTATATATATATATATATATATATATATATTTTTTTTTTTTTTTTTTTTTTTTTTTTATATATATATATATATTTTATTTTATTTTATATTTTATTAATATAATTTTTTTTTATTTTATTTTATCCCGTTAACTTTGACAGCCCTATATCAAGGTATTTGAAGTCTGACACTTTTTTCACACCCTTTTGATTAACAGGATATAATCAGCTCTGATCATGTCTAATTTTAAAAATACTAAACTTGCATTATCAGTGTTTTAAATAGGACTACAAATCACAATGTATGCTACTAGTCATATACAGAACAACAGGTAGAATAATCAGCTTTGGCTTACTTAATGTGTTCTTATTTAAAAAGACAGAAAGCATCACAATAAAACAATAGGGTAACACTTTGTTTTGATATACCACTTTAGATATTCTACTACATATCAAAGTTATTGCAAAATAAACCCTGACAGGATGCAGCAATATTACAGTGGTCTAATATTAATACTGAACTCAAGTTCTCTGACATTTATATGTATAATCAATACATAAAACACAAGATGGCATTTATATTTGTATAAAGCAGTATATAGTAGGCAACATCTGAAGTGGATCAAAACCTTTCATCAAAGTTGTCCTAAAACCAAAAGAATACCAGTTTTTGACAACTTTGATTAACTTTTTGATCCACCTCAAATGTTGACTACTGTATACAACATTGCTTTGGGCAATAAATTTGACTACTATAGTGTACCACGTGTGACCAATCAAAATCATGTAGGCCTATTATAAAGAACCGTGAAATTAACAATATTGTTATTAATTCAATTATTGTGCTTAATTTCATAATCAGCTTCATTAATTTTAATCAGTAAATCTTATGGACAGAAAATAAAATGTATTTTCACTGATTTTCCATTTATTTCTATATATTATGGCAGTTTTTTGATGCCATGATTATTGTGTCATCGAGATTTGCATAAAAAGACTAAACATATCCAAAAGCAAAACAGTACACATGACCAAGGAACTTATTTTGTCGCTTTGTTTGGAGCACTTCAACTTCGTATCTAAGTTTTCCTCTTCTTTATCTCCGGAATTTAATGATCCTTGCTCGCCGTCTGGCTTTTGTTTTTCCAATACGACTATTCTGTGACTCCAGACCGGTTGGCGAGAGCGAGCGTCAAAGTCCTTCATCCAGAAACTGTCATCATTAAGTACAGCAGAACCAGTGCATTGGGAATCTTGTCTCAGCTTCTGTAAACTTTCATTGATCAACTTCCACGTCCGGGGATATGATGATAAGTGTAACGGACGACTCTGCGCTGTCCTGACGGTAGATTTGTCACACGTCAAGAACACTTTTCAGTTCTCATCAGCGGTATAAAGCTCTCAGACTAGAGGCCAGGCTAGAGGTCATTGTTGATGTTCTTTTTATGAAGAGCATACCTGGAAAACAGTAAACCTCTAATGAGTACAAAAATATTGATAGACCGATACCATGGAAGATTTAAAGGCAGACAGTAAAGCAGTGAGCTCCCCATCGAGTGGTTCAGAGCAAAGGAGCAGGTGAAAGGTCCAATGGAATTACATAAATAAAATAATAAATAAAATAAATAATAATAGTAAACACTACATAGTTTGCATAGTTCATTTCACAAAACCTCACAACAGTTATATCACAGTGCGTAGTTTGTCAACTAATATATATGTATTTTACATCAAATAACCAGATACATATATTTGACTGTTCTGATGTATTAAAATTGATTGGTAGCTTTTCTGGTACAGCATTGTACTTGCACAGTTTGCATTGGTTAAAACTGCATGGTGGCTTTTTTTTTTTTTTTTTTTAACATACATTTTAGTGCCACTCACTATTTTATTTACAAACTGCCGCAATATGTGCATGAACCAAATTAATAAAATGTTGCCACAGTCACGTTCACCTGTTTCATAGAAAATCACTACTCACTAGACATTTCACTTGAAAATGCACACACACACACACACACACACATACATATTGTAGTGTTGCAGCTTGTGCAGAATATTTTATATATAATCATGTTTTAAATATTCTTGATCATGATTCTGATTGTGATTTTTGGGTTCTTTCAACAGAAGATGTGAATATTTCTGGGCTCTCATTATTGATCTGTCGCTGGCTTGGGAAAAGGAGATATCAGGATTTCCCTGAATACCCATTCATTAATGTCAATGCCAAAGGCTTTTTTTTTTTTTTTTTTACAATAATGCAATTTAATTTGCAGGGCCAATAGCATCAAAACTATTATGTTGGCACAATACTCAGGATGTATCCTCTTTATCACAATAAAGAGATGTTTTCCCCAAAAATGAAAATTCATTCATTTACTCACCCTGAAGTTGTTCCAAATCATAGAATATCAAAAAAAAAAAAAGATGAACAATGCATCTACACTTCCTTCCACTATATTGCGCCATTGGTGTAATTTGGAGCCTGAGACCTCACAATATTGATTATATTGGAGCCAAAGTCTGCACAGTACTGATTAATTTGGAGCCTGAGTCTGCGCCGTGTGATTCATTTGAAGCCTGAGTCTGCGCAAAGTGATTCATTTGGAGCCTGAGTCTATACAGTAGTGATTCATTTGGAGCCAGAGTCTACACAGTACTGATTCATTTGAAGCCTGAGTCTGCGCAGAGTGAATCATTTGGATCCTGAGTCTATGCAGTAGTGATTAATTTAAAGTCAGAGTCTGCAGAGTTGTGATTCCTTTGTAGCCGAAGTCTGCGCAGTAGTGATTCATTTAGAGCCTGAGTCTGTGCAGTAGTGATTGATTTGCAGCCTGAGTCTGAGCAGTAGTGATTCATTTGAAGTCTGAGTCTGAGAAGTAGTAATCAAGGTAACACTTTAGAATAATGGGTTGTTAACAAGTAACTATGCAGGAAGTAATAGGTAGTTCTACATTAACACTTAATACTATTAACTAATAGAAAAGCAAGATTAACTAAGCAGTAGGTAATTGCTAATTTTGGACAAAGGTAGTCCCTTATTAGGTATTTGATAATTACTAAAGAAAAAAATGTCACTGAGAACTACTTGTGAACTGTGACCAATTCATAAAGAATAACTAATTAACTATCACAACAGTAACATTTATAAAATGAACAATTAGGTTATTTGTGCAAACTAATTTATGAAAACCACCACCATCACCGGTTGAAGTACTGGTTGAAATTGTGACTCTTACCAAAATATGAATGGATGTGTTCTCTGTTCATTTCAAACAAACATATAATTTATTTAATTAGGATGTAATGCCAGCAATGATTGGATTCTCATGATTGGATTATTTCACTATTATGAGCTGCATTTAGTTCAATGTTGTTGTTGTTGTTTTTTTTTATAGTATTCTGGGGCAGGCTTCTCTTTAGTGTGGTAGTAAATATGTTCTTTTGCTTCCGTAATGAAGACATTAACTGCATTTATTTTGTTAAGCACAAACACAACATTTTCCACATTACAATGTCTGTTAGAATATCAGTATAGTGCTTCAAAGAAATGCATGGCTGTACAGTATGTCATATAAAATATGTTAAAAACTGTTTATTGTAAATTACTTGCAAAATCCATCTTAAGCCCTCAATAATAACTCAAGTGTTACCTTGTCAGTCCACATGAACTACTACTGTGATCTGGCCCATTATTTTAAAGTGAAAAATATGTTAACCCTCAATAATAACTCAAGTGTTACCTTGTCAGTCTGCATGAACTACTACTGTGATCTGGCCCATTATTTTAAAGTGAAAAATATGTTAACCCTCAATAATAACTCAAGTGTTACCTTGTCAGTCCGCATTAACTACTAGTGTGATCTGGCCCATAATTTTAAAGTGAAAAATATGTTTACCCCTCACCAACATGTCTATATGCAACGTGATCTCATGATAATTCGTATGTATTTACATAAAATGTGGTTCTCCAAAACGTACATTTACTTACGTTTTTCCAGACACTAAAACATACAATACTGACGTATTTACAGCATCTAAACGTACAAATACTTAGTATTTTTAGCATTTTAAGGTCTACAAAATGTTAAACAAGACTACACTTTAAACCATTAAAATAAATGACATTTCTGCAATCGTTTAACCATTCATGTAATATTAACTTCGTTTGCCATGGTGGGACACAAAAGGTGTTTTCTCCGACATGCTGTGACTAGCAATACAACCATAAAATGCACCGAACACGCATCATAATCATAAAATAAAACAATTTTATTTGTACGCTGTAATCCAGATCTTCAGAATTCATATGATTGCGAGGAACAGACCCAAATTCAAGCCTTTATATGACGATCGTTACATCTCCATCCCGAGCAGCGACTCCAGCAGCAACAGCAATAAACCCCCGCGCTGCAGTGCATTTAACAATTCAAATACAAACGCACCAGGAAACTACAGGCTTTACGGCAGGAAAATCGAACGTTCATTGGCTCTTGCCAGCATTCGCTACAGATTACGACATGCGGTGTTTCTGGTGAGATGTGTTTGAACGATGCGCAGGCGCTATCACGGAGAGGATCAGAATAATATTTTCAGCCATCAGCAACCTAAATCCTGCTCTGTACCTCAAAGAAACCTACTGTATTCCGCCAGAGACGACTGCGGCTGCAAACGCATAATCATTTGGATTACTTTTTTGGTACGGCTGTTGACATTTTTGCAATGAATAAATGATTGCGATTGCACGTTTCCATCTTTCATGTTTTTCTTTATTACTGTACAGAGAGAGTTATGGTTAACGTTAGGTTTAGAGGCAGGAGTGTGATTAGCGACTATAAAAAAATAAAAAATAAATAAATAAATATATATATATATATATATATATATATATATATATATATATATAATATATATATGTATATATATATATATGTATATATATATATATATATATATATATATATACATATATATATATATACATATATATATATATATATATATATATATATAT
>NC_133379.1:10650113-10705290 GCF_049309525.1 Garra rufa
AGAAAAGTTTATGAAGAACAAGACAGAAAAAGTGTTAATGCCATGACTGGGCAAATCTGTCAGTGCTGCAAACTGTGGTACTCAGCGCATGGTCTGCTGCGTCTTTTGGGAGCTTAGCTTAGCTGAAATATCACCAGCCATTTTTTTTTTCTTTTTCTTTTTTTGTCTGTTCCTGTACAGCTCACTGCGTCAAACTATATTATGTGAGTGGATTTCAGATTTGATAGATCTTGCAAATGTAAAACAGTTTTGTCTGCTCATTTATCATGAACCCAAGCAGCACCAAAGCACAAAGAATAAGCAAGCCTTTAGATCATCTCTTTAAATGAGGAAAAAGCTCCATCACTCTCCATTTTTTGGTTCCACTTTTCATACTGAAAATTACCTGTAAAAGAATATCTTACCCCCGGTGAGCAAGGCTTGACATTTGGTATGGACCTTAAGGTAGAAGCCATATTTAATTCAATTTGAATAAAAATGAGACTGTAAGGGATAGACGTGTCTGTACTGAACACAGGGTTTATCTAGAATTTAGTGCTTTCATTTGATTCAAAACAGAAAATAGTAACAGGAATTAGAGAAGGATAATAAAATAATGAAGTAAAATAATTACTACATTTCTACTAAAAACTTCCAGCAAAATACCATTACACATCTTATAAATCCTGACAGAGCCCGCCTGGACTTTTACACAGTTCACCAGCTTTCGGCCTTTTTCAGACAGCTCACTTCTCCAGCCCTGGGGTGCAGTTAGCTAGAGGTGTAGGATGGACAGATGGTTTCACTCGTCCTTACAGGCTTTAGGGACCTCTCACCTTGCCCAGATCAGCTCACAGGAATGTGGCTAGAGGAGAGACAGCTGTGTTGTGCGACTTTTACAACCAGCATCCTCTTTGACTCAGAGTTAAACAAATGAGATTCAATTCTTATGGTTTTAAGATTAAACGGAGAGACACAAATTTGATAGGAGATAAAAGGAACTCTGTGGGAAACCTTGTAAAGCAGCAGGTGCCTAATGCCAGTAAAACATTTGGTTTGGCTGATTTACTGGTCTATTGGGGGGTGACCTTTCTTAGGAACTGCAACACAATACATTTATCCAAGCCATAACATACCTCGATCCGAGCCATATCTAGGCCCAGAATGTCAGAGGCCCCATCACATTAAAAACATTGCAAACCCAGTGTAAATGCACCCAAGACTGAGAACTTTTCTCTACCCTCAAAACTTTTTCCTCTCTTTACTTCACTTCTAATCCCTATTAAAATTCTTTACTGAGGGGTATATAAAGGAAGGAATGACTGAACGCATTTTGAATAATCTGTCAAAGTCAGGGGTGTAAAAAGAAATTATACTTAACTGAAGATACAGATATTCAGTGAAAATTTGTATTAAATAAAAGTGCGAGATTCTTATAGTTGCATAGTGAAATAAATTGCATTAAAATGTTTTTGTCAGACAAACAAAGGTTTGCTTAATGGGAGACAACAAAATGCAATGGCACAGGTCAAAAACCTCTATCTTAAAGGGACCTTCTATTCTTTATATTCTTCAGATGAAGACAAATGAAGAGTTTAAAAAAAAAAAAAAAAAATCTCTGCATGTAATGGAAATGTACCGAACATTCAAAGATGATGCTTCAAAAACTACACAAAGTAAACATGACCCCCAGTTGATGAATCAATGTCTTATTGAGTGAAATGACAGGTATTAGATATTGCAAATGTGATATTGATTTTATACTATTGATTTTATTTTGTACATTTGAGACACAAAATGTGTTGTTTTTGTCATGACTCTGGACTGTGTTCCCTCAGCCACCTGAGGGAACACAGTCCAGAGTCATGACAGATCTCTTGTATGATTTGTATTATTTGGATTATTCTAGAGACTTAAATACTTATTAGTGACATAAAAATTAACTTTCTTTGGAAGGGTTTGCCTTCGCAATGCTTCCTGGAAGTAGGGGTAGGAAGTTGACAGCCTCATGTGACAGGAAGGAAGTCAATGCCTTTTTTTCTTCATCTTTTTTAATAACATCTAGAAAAATACTTACAAATGGAAAATGACAACTATGAACTGCGGCTGCTATAGTTGTCGGTGGGCTTAAATTGGTTCAATTTAATTGTCTAAATTAGTTAAAAAAATGTAATCAAATTAGATTAATAAGAAACAATCAGGCTGTTACAAGTCAAATGAAATCAAATCAAATAAAGTCATATTTACACTCCACAGGTGGCAAACAACCTGCATTAGAAGTGACCTTAAGGTATATTTACACAGACTGCTTAATGCAGCTTGGAGGTGGTATGAATGCATTTACAGTGCAATGACAATTGCATAATGTTATGGGATTAATGGTTTAAAATGTTAAACATGGAAATATTGCATGAATATGAAACTAAATCCACCAGTAGATCACCAGCAGCAAGCCATTGTCATTTTCAGTGGATCATTTATCCAACTGATTTGTTCAAAATTGCTGATGAAGCAAGAGCCTGTCTTTATGAATTGAATCACTGATTCACTTGATTCCTTAACGCATAAATGCAGATTCAGTCATTTAATGAAACACTGCTCTGTGTGTTTTTCTGAGTTGCGTAACGGTTCTGCTCTGGCTTTGTTTGGAACTATTTTCATGGGTGAAATACAGCAAAACTATAGTTTCTTGCATACTTGGTCAAAAGTCCAAGCTGCAACTACAGTTGCATTAAAGCACAAATGGGTTAAGAATTTGGCATCAGACACATTTAATGGTTAGCAAAGATTGCTGTTATAAAGGTTTTTTTTTTTTTTTTTGTCACAAAACCTCTTTTTAGATAGTTACAGTACATTATAATGTTTCCGTTGAACCAAGAAGTATTATGAGCTCAGCTTATATGTCTGTATGCCCAGGGTAGAGACTTTTGAAAGCAAATCCCTGCCGTTGGCTGTGGCAGAACTGCCTCGGGAACAGGTAACGTGCTGAAGATCTTTGGGTCAATATGTTACTGAGGAGATGAGAGGCACAGAATCTTGGAGAGCCTGAGACATCGCGCAAAGCTGGGGGAAAAGCCCAGGGGGACCTGCCTACCCAAGAGGGCCGTGACGTTCACTGACCGTGAAACTGACAAATGGCCAGTAAAGCAGCCGCAGCGGTGTGCATGCGCACTGACAAGCCAGCTGAGCTACGTGACCATAGGCACACATGTGCACACTGAATTAAAGCTGTAACGCTAGCTTCCTGATGATACGGTATACAAACAGTAGAGGTCTGAGGAAGTAAAATGGAAACAAACAATGAGATTTCCTTGCACGCGTTCACACTCGCGGGCTGCCATGCTTAAAACTTGCAACACTTCTAATTTAGTGACCTTTACGGTTTTACACACTCATCCCCTCTGGCACTTAGAAGATTACATACAGAAATGCACAGACACATGCTCTTCTTACTGTCCTCTTCTGGAAAAATATGTCACATCCTTTTGAGAGCCGTAGATTGTCCGACATGACGGGCACAAATTCTGCCTCCGGTTTCACAGCCACGGCCTTGAAGAGAGTCAAGGAGGAACGAAGTGAATTCACACGATGCTACATCACTTCGCAGAGAGGGGGACAGAATGAATAGCAGTACCACCCGTGGTTCTCCACAGACGTGAACAAGAAGCACCTCACAGCCATTAAACTGTCTGAGAGATGACTTTGACTCACCTCAATGGATCAGGCCTTGAATACTCACTAATTAAAAGCTTCAGGGATCTATTTATAGGTCAATTTACCCGACGCCATACAAGCTGTCAGCTTGTGACTCAGCTAATTTCAAGCCACGGCTCATGCTGTGTACAGTACACACACAGGACATTTCCTGCTAGCTTGCTCAACTCTTTATTTTTGAATGCTTTGTCACAGTTTAAGGATCTCTTTTAAAGCAGTTATCCCTTATTCATTCATCTTGGTGCGAGATTAACATTCGTGCTCCATTCGATTTTTCTTCCCTGTCTTCGGTCTTAAGTGTGAATTACGACCCAAGATTCTTCAGTGGATTAAATTAAATTGATAATTGAGTGTTGCATGAAGCAGTTCTTTATCATTGCCTAACCTTCTGTTTTAAAGTCAGCGTAAAGTCTAGTGAAACCTATTTACTTTCTTAATACATATTTGTGGACCTATTGAGAATAATTTATCAATTCACATTACTTCAAGGAAAAAAAAAAGGTTCTTTGCAATCTTTAATGAAAGTGCAAAAAGTTTTAAAGACATCATTTAGCTACAGGAGCTACATAGCCATTAGCTGAACAACAGTTTGGCTTGTTAAACTACTGTTGTAGATAATGCAACTATTCTAAAATATTGCCAATAGTTATAGTTGATGCCATTATTAAACATGAATGTGATAAAGACTACAGTAATAGGAAATAACTAGGGATGCACAATATGAAATTTTTTTACCGATACCGATAGCCGATAATTAAGTCCTTCTTGTGGCCGATGCCGATACCGATAACCAGTACGTTCATATGTTTATATGATAATTTTGTGCACCCAGGAGAATACAAAATCTAAGATAAACTAATGAAATCTATATTATATATCTGGGTCTAACAATCATAGCAAACATCAGTCCTGACTCTTCAAAAATGTTTTTATTTTTGTGTAAGGCACCACAATTCTAAATAAATAAAATGCTTTAACATTTGTCAACCTGGAAAAAATGAAAAGTGCATCATGGAGTAACGCCAGATGTCCAAATGTCCGGTAAAGCTTACGTGTATTATGAATGTGTGCAGCAACTAAATCGTACAAGGCAGGGAATAAAACATCAGAATCGAGATAAAAACATCTTAACTTTTCAGAATGCCGCAAGCCTAAAGCAGGTCATGTGACATGAACTAACCTATCAGCTTCACCCTTTCCCTTAATAACATTGAAAGCACTGCCAAGGTGGAGAAACAGCTTATCATAGCTGTACAGGAATAAACATTTTTAAATAAATTTAATAACAGAGCTACTGCAAGCGATTTTTAATGCTGAAAATCCATTTATCCTTTGCTGAAACTTCTGCATCCTTAAGAAGAGTGCAGGTCATGGTTGCTTAGCAACGGCAGACGCCACTGCAGAGCAGGCTATAGAGTGGTTTGGAAAGAAAGAGAAAGCGAAAGCGGCGCGCCTAGCGTTTTCCACGCGTTTTTAGGCGCGACATGTGAACGGCCCCTAAAACAGATTCACAGTGATGACGACCTCTGAAGTGAGATATAAGATTTGTTGTGTTAAAACTTGACGGCTTTTTACCTCCTCTCAGAATCCTTGCTAAACATGTGTTGCAAATAGCAATAGCATTGTCCTCCTCTGCCTCCGTGAAAAACTTCCAGACCTGCGAAGACGATGATGACGACACAGATGATGATGTATTAAACGCGACAAAGTCCGAGAGTCACTGCAGTTTACAGCTGCAGTCACTTGCACTCGGAAAGCAGATGAATCTCAGATAAACCAGACTGATTGATTGATTTACCAGCAAGAGTACTTTATCGGATCGGATTTCATTTATTTATCGGAGCAATAAAAATGACGTAATTTTTACCCATATCGGTCGATAATTTATCTGTCCGATAAATATCGTGCATCCCTAGAAATAACTATACATTTAAAGGGATAATTCACACAAATCTATCATTTACTTATCCTAAGGCTGTTTAAGCACAGAAAAGAGATAATATATCAGTTGACAGTAGCCATTAACTTCCATAGCATGGAAAAAAATGTGACGTCCGACCAACTTTTTTTAAAATATCATCTTTTTGTGTTTATTTCTTATTAAAGAAATAAACTCACACAGGTTTGAAACTAGTGGAGGGCGAGTAAATGATGACAGTTTTTCATTTTTGGATTAATTAACCCTTTAAAAAAGATGTGGTGGTGTTGAAATATGTGAACAGCAGAGTCATAACCTTGTGAGCTGATTGTAGACATATGGTGCAGTAGCTCCTCAGGCAACCTATGTTTGAGTCCCAGTTTATGGAGAGCCTGCATAGATATCGACAAGAGTTCACCCAAAAATGAAAATAGTGTCATTATTTACTCACCCTCAAGTTGTTCCAAACCCGTAAGACCTTCGTTCATCTTCAAAACACAAAGATATTTTTTATGAAATTTGAGAGCTTTCTAATTTTCATACACTCTTAAAAGTAAAGGTGCTTCGAGATGCCATAGAATAACTTTTTTTTTTTTTTTTTTTAAATGGTTCCATAAAGAACCTTTAACATCTGAAGAGTCTTTTATCTTTCTGTTTCACAAAAGGTTCTTTGTGGCGAAAGAAGGTTCTTCAGGTTATAAAAAGTTAAGAAAGAGATGGTTCTTTAAAGAACCTTTGACTTAATTTTCTCAAACCTTTGACTTGGTGCTTCTATGGCATCACTGTGAAGAACCTTTTAAAGCACCTTTATTTTTAAGAGGGTAGACAGCAACGCAACTGACACATTCAAGGCCCAGAAAGGTAGTAAGGTAGTCTCGTGACAGACATGGACAATTGTTGAATCAAGTCATTCATTTTGTTTTCTTTGCGGACATCAGTATTCTCATAGCTTCATGACATTACGGTCAAACCACTAATGTCACATGTCCTTACTACCTTTCTGAGACTTGAACATTGGTAGTTGTGTTACTGTCTGTGCAGAGTCAGAAAGCTTTCTGGTTTTATCTAAAATATCTTCATTTGTGTTCCGAAGATGAACGAAGGTCTTTGGAGCGACACGAGGGGAGTACTTAATGACAGAAATGTATTTTTGTGTACAATACTTTAATTAAATTTAAGATGAGTTTGAGTACAAGAATGAAGCCTTTTGCACATATGCAAATGAACTAAATTATATAAGTATGTCCAACCTTATTTGCATAAATACTATAGAGTATACTTGTGTAGGTCGATACAGACTATTATACAGCATATCTCAACCGCCTGATGGTTTGTATCTTTGAAAACTATATACTAAGCTGCTAAATGTGACTGTAAGACATGAAGATATTACAAACATTAATGTATTTTATTTATTTATTTATTTATTTTTTGTAAAGCTGCTTATGCCGAGTTCAGATTGCACGATTTTCAAAGCAATCGCGTCACAGATGTTTTCACACTGCATGACTATCTGGGGTAGCATTCCGTCGCTGCTGTGTTCACACTGCACGATGGATCGGCGACAGGGGGTTTCACACTGCATGACTTTACAATAGGAAGAATTGCCGACAACTTTGTCCCGGTCCGCAAACTACGTCTCACAACCAAACACACGTGAGAAGTGACATGGAAACAACGCGTGGTCAGGCATGCAAGTTCTCACGTGAAACTGGTATTATTATAAAAAAATGGTAAGCCGCAAGAAGCTTGTCATACAAATTGCATGTGCACTCATTTGCAGCGAAAAGAAAAGAAGCCGAAGCTATTCTTGTTGATATTGTGGTCTATACCTTCGTAACTCCTCCCCCAACTTCCCGCTGGCCTGGATGTTGCTGTCTCATTGGCTGTAGGTAATCGCCGATGTGATTTTCAGTCAGATCACCTTCACACGGCATGATTTTGAATCGCCGACAGGTCCAGATATTTAGCATGCCAAATATCTCACGGGTGTCGGCGATTCTCTCAGATCGCATCTTTGATAGTTCACACTGTGTGATTGTCACTCACGTGAACGAGCACCGATTTGCCTGTGATTTCGGGCATTTGTCGGCGATTTCTCAAAACCTGTCGGCGAGTCAAAATCGGGGCTAAAATCATGCAGTCTGAACTCGGCATTAGAAACAATGTGTAATAAATAAATTAGGCTTGGTTTGGCATGAATGCATACTCACTGTCAGTTTGGGCTCCAATCTAGTATGAAACACCCACTTTTCATGCCTTTAAAATACATTGCATTACAAAAACTAAAATGGGTTAACTGCTGTTTCATGCTGATTTGAAAGCTCTCTCTCTTATCTATTCCTCTCTACACAGATTAACCATCCATGCTGAGTGTCCCATGCATCTGGAGGATTTTCCTATGGATGCCCATGCCTGCCCGCTGAAGTTTGGAAGCTGTAAGTAATTCTCTGTTGTCATTTAATTTTTCTAGATTGTGTAACTGACAGCTGCTCGGATTCTCTGGAGTATTTTAAAAGTATATTGGCATGCATGTCGCTTTGTGCACATGTACCCTACGCAGTTTGCTTGGCCTGACATTGAAATCTGTGTAACATTCTGAACTGGATTACGTGGGTGCGGGTTGAGCATAACTGCCTGTGACTACAGACAGTGTCTTGTTTGTCTTAAAGACAGTCCAGATCTGAAAAAAAAAATCGGAATAGCTTATCTTCAAGACACAGCTCAGAGAACCCAATAATGCAGCGTCTTTCTCCAGAACTCAGAATGGCACATAATGTCACACCTGATGCTTATTACCCATCTACGTTTTCTCCTTACAATAAACAACATCTATCCAAGACAGCATGTTGTTAGAACACAACATAAAACCCCAAAGGTAGACCAAAAAATAATAGACCTTGTTTTTCCTATGTGGAGTCACCAGTCCTAAAAACAAACAAACAAACATGTTTCATAATTCTCCTCCTGTGCAGAGCTTCAGATTAATAGCCTAGCCAATGACACCAAAGGTCACCATGACGCAGCAGTCACACCTTTATGAATAAAACATCCCACTGGGCAATAAAACACAAGTCTTCTGCTCATACATTTTCAGTGGTACCTTTTCTCCCACAATACTTCTTTTTGACAGGTGCGCAATAGTGACCCCTCATTGGATCTGTGATTCATGCAGCAGAAAGACAGCAAAGAACTAGCTCTTTAACAAGACATCGTACAGTGGGCTGCATAATTAGTGGCTTTGTTAATGACAGTCGATTATAAGCACTGTTCCCTCAATTCCCCAATCAACCCGCTCATTTGCTTTTATGTTTTTTTTTTTTTTTTTTCTCTTTTGCTCCCGCCTTATATTGCAATTACAAAGCTGTCTGTTCATTTGTCTCTATAATATTTGTCATGTTTTAAGGCACGTTTTCTGTTTAAAGATCTGAGAAATAGTATAAAAGTGCTCATTTGGGTTTATTTTGATCCTGCTTTTGCATTGCTAGAGAAATGCTATCATTAATATTAGTAACAGCTTGTTTATTCTCTTTAAAGCAAGCTGAGCACATCTTCAGCTGTAATAAACGTGATATGATGAACAGCTTCTTTTTTTTTAGATAGACTCTGATTTATGGTGCTAATTAATCTAGTAACTGTCAAAATATACACCGACTTAAGTATTGCAGTGCCAAAAGTGTCCTATAAGCATATTATTATGCATTGCTCTGAAATACTTTATTCTAATTGGTCAGTCGTGGCAATCAGTGTCTCTTTTGCCACTCTCAGATGTGACCTTGGACTACAAAACCAGTCTTACAGTAAGTAGCACAGGTATATTTGTAGCAATAGCCAAAAATACATTATATGGGTCAAAATGATCAAATTTTCTTTTATGCCAAAAATGGTTAGGATATTATATAAAAATCATGTTCCATAAAGATAATTTGTATATTTACTACCGTAAATATATCAAAACTTAATTTTTGATTAGTAATATACTCTGTTAAGAACTTCATTTGGACAACTTTAAAAGCAGTTTTCTTAACATTTTGATTTGTTTGCACCCATAGATTCCAAATTTTCAAATACACTCTTAAAAATAAAGGTGCTTTAAAAGGTTCTTCACAGCGATGCCATAGAAGAACTTGTTTTGGTTCCACAAAGAACCATTCAGTCATCTTTCTTACTTTTTTTATAATCTGAAGAACCGTCCTTCACAAATAACATTTTGTGAAACATAAAGTTTTTTTCTTTCTTTCTTTTTTTTTTTTTTTAAGACCCTTATGACTGTTTTTTTTTTTTTTTTTTTTTTGTGGTCCAGGGTCACATATTCTGATTTAAACCCATAAAAAGACTTTTATATAAAGTGTATGCTCACAAAAGCAATTTGTTGATGAATCAGACACAATGCATATTCCGTTTTGTGTGCAAACATAAAGGACATCACGACTGAAAAACTTGTCTATTTTCTGTCTTTTAGTCTTACGTGATTTATTTTGCTTGTAATTTGGTGTTCTGCCTGCATTGGCAAAAGAATGCAGACGTTCAAGGACCATTAACACAAACGGCATAAAAAATCATCTTGATTCTCAACCGTATTCTATTTTTCTTCTACTTATTTCTTTTCCATTATTTGGTCTGGTAAACAGGTTAAAGGTTCATTTCACACCAGCAGAAGGAGCGCCCGGCTTTTATACGACTGCCAGCCATGATGATTTATAATTGAGGCTAATGCTTAATGGCCAAGCGAGTAGAGATTTAAAAACACATACAACCTTCTCTTTCCCTCGTTAGCCAGATACTCATTTTAGATGCTCATTTTACAATAAACACCCACTTGAGGTGTGTGTGTGCAGTAATATTTAACACAGGAAACTCTCTATGGAGACTTAGAAACTATTATTGGACTGTTAATCAAATTATAGCAAGGTCATTCCCATAAAAACAGTGTTGGAAAGTCATATTCAGTGACAGATTTCCTTCTCCAATCCCATTTGAATTGCTTCTAATTTATCCTCTCATGTTCTTTTCTCTTTCTCTCCCCCATCATCTTATTAATTACGTTTTAGCCCAGGCACTAAATTTAAGACTTTCCTTGTAATGTGCTGAAAGTCTGTGACACCACTGACCTTTTCAGCCCATAGCCGTTTCTTGCAGGCCAGACTCCATGTAAATATGAACCGATAGCAGGCATACAATTTAAATATATATATTTAAACATGGAATAATGCACTTCATTATCAATTACTATTCATAATGGATGAAGTGGCATTAAACTTGATGTGTTTAGCATTTGATTAATGACCTTCCAACAGAATAAAACAATAACGTTTCTCTGTGGCCATCAAAATTTAATTAGCAAACCTCTGCCTGCTGTGTGAATTATGTTTCTAGTGTTAAGCCTGCCAGCTTTTCTCCCGCTCGTGTGGGCGCACATGTGTCTGTCTGCGTATGTGAGTTGTTTGTTTCTGTGTACGGAGCCCAAGATAATTGTTTTTCATGCTCTTTTGCAAAGTTCATCCTAGTGTGTTCAAACACAATAAGTCTTGTGTTACATTTACCCATTATATACACTAGATTCAAGGAAGCTGCTAATTGGAGGGAGCAGCTGACCCATGGTTAGTCAGCTTTTATTAAAGTTGCATTTCAATTGCCCTCATTGAGATGCATTTATTCACTTTACTGCCCCCGTATGTTGAGCTCTGTTTTGTTCTAAACTATGAATTTTCAGTTGCTTTTTCCCCAACCCTGCAAATGTATCATTCATGGAAATAGGATTGTCTCAGAAGGCAAACCTATTGTGAAATAGGCTGTAAAATAACTTATTTATACACTACACTACACACACACCACATATTTAATGATCAAAGTATGAAGTGCTAGCCAAAATTAAATACAAATAAAGCTGCAAGCAGCGATTACCGGTGTTCAGGCCCTTTAAGGCATTTAAGCACATATGAAAAAAGACAATATATAGCAAGCCATTTTATTTTTTATTTTTTTGGAAATACAGGTAATTCACCATAAATATTATGCTTTGTACTGTTTTTGACTGTTGTAGCACCAGCTGTGGTCCGATCTCCTTAAAATGATGCATGCTTGTTTGGTATCACCTGTCGCATATGTTCACCAGGTTTTGTGATGTTTTGAATTTTCGTACATGCTTTATAGGATTTTGGGTCAATTTGGACAGGCCCCTTTTCTAAACGACCCCGTTATAGCTTCCCAAAGGGTCAACATGTTTTTTGACAAGTATTGGCCGAGAAAGTCCAGAGAGTTGTACTGAAGTGTTTTTTTTTTTTTTTTAAGATTGAGCGAAAAACCTAGGACTAGTGTGTAAAAAGTTTTTTTTTTTTTTTTTTTTTTTTTTTTCTGTTTTGATTGACAGCTGTGGTTCTAGAGGCAAAGTTGTCTGGAATGAGGAGTTTGATTGTATGACATGCAATGCAATGCAATGCAAAAAAAAAAAAAAATGCAATGCACAATCGTTTAGTCCCTTGAAAATCGAATTATAGTGTCCCAGTGGCTGATTTCTTTCTAATTTCTCTCAGACTTTGGGGGCCATGAATCGAACAGGCCCACCATTTCATTCCGTTTGGCCTCCGTTAACCTTGTCTAACAGGTGATCAAATTTTGTCGGCCAATGGCAGCCATGTTTTTTGAGATACACAAATATCCTTGTAGACACTTGTGGCATTTCTGACCAAGACTGTGCACACAGATTTTCATGTTGATTGGACAAATGGCTGTGCAGTTAAATAAATAAATAGCCATGTTTATGTTTTTTTTTTCCCCCTCTTATATTTTTTCCCTTCTCACTTTTCAAACTTGTTGGCATCCATTTGCAATAGTGATGATTATTCTTTTTTTTTTTTCTTTTTTTTTTGATGATTATTCTTTTTTTATTTTTTACCTTTGTTTGGTGATTATTTATATTCACTCCCCAGAGAATCTTTCTGCACTGGTTTGGTTTCGAACGAACAAAAAACCTTGGACTAGTTCGCAAAAATAGTAGTTTTTTGAAAAATGCTAAATACCCAAAAAGTTAGCTTCCAATCAAATCTGAGGAGTGAATTTTGTCTGGTGTGAGCCAAGGATTCCAACGACATTAGACATTGAGCTTGCTCTGACGGTTTATAAGTTTTATACTTTTGATTGCTGTAGCGCCCCCGTCAGGCCGATTGGGGCAAGCCTGGGTCACGTTGTCTGATGTGTGAGTACTACCATCCCCAACACTTTAGGTTTGGTCTGCACGATCAGTTTTTATGTGGAGATCGCTGATCCGAGACCATTCTAACAATTACAATAGGGTTTCAGCGCTACACGGTTAAACCCCTAAATACTTTTTAGGCCAATTTACTTTGGACATGTCCTCTAAACGAAAATGTGTTAATGAGAGATATATGCTTACAGTATATGGATGCTAACAGCTCTTAGGAAGGTGAACACAGTTAATAAACAAATAACTATAGCCTTGTTTGCATAAAAAAGGCCTTAAAAATTAACTAGTGATTTTTTCATTTCGCCTGTCACATGACAAATGAATGAAAGACTCTCAAGGTAATTACCTTTGGCTGCATTATAATTTTTTTTTTTTTTAATTTGCAATACGATCACGATTCTGTAGGTGGACGTGTTCTGAGAATTTGGCATTTGAGAATGTAACATTTAATGCCATTCAGATGAACTTAATGAAAAAGATCGAACAAGAGAGTCTGTAAAATGATCCAATCTTCTCATCGCTATTATAGACCTTAATCAGGTTAAATACCATATAGAATTTCATGCAGATTAAAACAAGGCTGTGAGGGATAGGCTTACAGTCTAAATTCATGTGTGAAAACCCACCCCAGAGTGCTAATTAATGCATTAACCAACAAACATGCACTAACATGTAGCCAAGGTGGTCATTATTTACACATGAATCCATGTGAATCATGTCATAGTCAGGGTTAGTTCTTGATTATAGCCTTAACTCATCATTAGTTCATATTAAAGTAATTTCTAATTTATTCCATGGTTATTCATGTACTGTTGCTCTAAGGTGTTAACCAAAACTATTTAGTCAAAATTAATTGCTAACATGAAATTAAATCAACAGTCTATCTACAAGGTTGCAAAGGGCTAAACTAATATTTACTGCTAGCTGAACTATTCAGTCAGTCTGTAAGTCTTGCAGTTTCCTTTGTGGTAGTTATAGGTCAATGTCACCCACAGTTCAACATAATATGGGGAAAAAAACTTCCAGTAAATGGTAAAAATGAACAGCATTGTAATTGTTTTTTAAAGTTTGGTCAGAATAAACCAATACTGCTGTGGTTTGTCTCTCTAAGATGCCTACACCAACAACGAGGTTGTCTACATCTGGACAGCGGATGATGAGAAATCTGTTTCTGTGGCTCCTGATGGTTCTAGACTCAACCAGTATGACCTGTTGGGCCATGTCATTGGCAAAGAGACCATCAGCTCCAGTACAGGCAAGTACTTTTCTCTTTTCTGCCAAACAGGTTGATTATACAATGCATTTAAGCAGCTCAAAAGTGCTCATAAAGCTGGTTATAATCTAGTCAAATGGTATTGAAAATATAATATTGTTTTAAAATTTTTAATCATTACATTTAATCATTACATTACATTACATTTCACATTGCATTTCTGTTATGTATAGTTTTAATGCATAATTTACTATAATTTCCAAATGTGGAAATGCCTATATACAGTATGTCACAAAAGTGAGTACACCCCTCACATTTCAGCAACCATTTTAGTATATCTGCTCAAGGGAGAATACTATAGAAATGAAACTTGGATATATTTTAGAGTAGTCAGTGTGCAGCTTGTATAGCAGTATAGATTTATTGTCCTCTGAAAATGAATCAACATACAGACATTATTGTCAAAATAGCTGGCAACAAAAGTAAGAACACCCTAAGCGAACTTGTCCAAAGTGTCAATATTTTGTGTTAGCACCATTGTTATCTGGCACTGCTTTAATCATCCCAGGCATGGAATTGACCAGAGCTGCACAGGTTGTTGCTGGGATCCTCTTCCACTCCTTACTCGACTTCTGGGCGTTAGACACATGGTGCTTCTCCACCTTATGCTTGAGGATGCCCAACAGGTGCTTAATAGGGTTCAGGTCTGGAGACATACTTGGCCACTCCACCACCTTCACCTTCAGCTTCCTCAGCTAGGCAGTTGTCATCTTGGTGGTGCGTCCATGATGCTACCACCACCATGCTTGACTGTAGGCAAGACACAATTTTCTCGGTGCAGTGCGCAGAGTATGGTCTGAGCACTGACAAACTGACCCTCTATTTCTGCAGCCTTTAAAGCAATGCTGGCAGCACTCATGCATCTGATTTTTTGAAGCCAAGTTCTGCTCCTGATGCACAAAACGAGTGCTCAACTTCATTGATCGACCCTTGAAAGGCCTGTTCCAAATGGAACCCATCTTAGAAAACCTCTGTATGACCCTGACCACTGTAGTGTAACTCAGTTTCAGGGTGTTACTGAACCTCTAATAGCCTTGGCCATCTTTGTGGAGAGCAACAATTCTAATTCTCAAATCCTCAGAGAGTTCTTTGCCATGAGATGCCATGTTGAACATCCAGTGGTCAATATGAGAGAACTGTACTTAAAAGCACCTAATTTTAACTGCTTTAATACAAGATACACAAGTTTGTATGGTCCTGTCAAACAGACAAACACATAAACATGATGAATAGGACATTTAGCTTTGCATGGTTAAACAACATACTGCTGTTATCACTTAAGGTGTACTCACTTTTGTTGCCAGGTATTTAGACAATAATGGCTGTATGTTGAGTTATTTTCAAAGGACAGCAAATCTATACTGCTATAAAATCTGCACATTGACTCCTCTAAAATATAAAAGTAATGATGCAGTTATGATATGGAGTCACAGCATATATATCACGGTGCATGTCATTGTAATTGTTAATATTCAACTTATTTTCTATTTTATACATCACCAAATCTCCTGTAATTACTTTGAATGCTGCAGTAAGCCATTTAAAAGATATCCTTGAAGGATATGAAAAACATCAGCCTCCCTTTTACTATCAGTATTTGAGGCATAGTCACAGATTCATGCTGGATAATGAAAACCTTTCTTGCTCTTCAACACAGTTTATTTATATGCATGAGTCTGTAATACTCCCCTGTACATAGCCTTCCCTTTATGAAATCTCTTTTTTTGCAACTGACAGCCTGAATTAATTAATTTTGCCTGCTTCCCACATGCTTTTCTCCTTTCTTCCAGCTTCAACATATGCTTACAAATTCCATTTTTGTCTGTTTGTAAAGTAATTTATCTTAACCTCCTTTGCAAGCAGGTAGCTTATCGATTGCTTTCTGCCACAGTTATTGGGGTCATACAGCCTCTGTGAAAGGAAGGACTTAAACAAGTATGAGTGCAAGAGAAAAGTGTGTGTGCTCAATAAGACAATGTGCTCATGTCAAAATGAGAAATGAAATTGACCCCAAGTCCACATTATTTGTGGTACACTGCTTCTAAAGCCAGTCTAAGAGAAATCAGTCATAAATGATTATGCTTTAATCCAAAGGTAATGTGTATATTCCTAGAAGTCAATTTTAAGACTTCTAAATGTGTGTTTTAAGTTCAGACTCCAAATGTCCCTCCCAGCAAAAGTATAAATCAGGAGTTAGTGTGTTGTGTGACCTTGAAAAAAGAAAAAAGAAAAAAAAAAATGTTTGTTGTTTTACTGCATTTGTCAAAATCAGCAGACTGGAAAACAAAAACAAAAAAAAAAAACATTTTATGCTTTTAACAGCTGAAAACATAGTATAATGTATAATGTAATGAAATACATGAAATTATTACTTATGTTTTTTTTGTTTGTTTGTTTTTTTTTTGTGGTCATGCTTTCCTGCATCTATTACCTCTTGGGCCTCATCATTCACAAGCAGGGGTTAACCAACATTGGTCCAATCTCATGAAAGGAGGATAGACAAAGAACAACAACAACAACAACAACAACAAAAAACAGCAACATGCAGAGGTGTCTCTACACCATTTTTACTGAGACTTGAAAAATATGATGTGCCATACAACTTATAAAAAAAGTAAAAGTGGAAAATATAAGTGTAGTGATTTTAGCTCAAATTTATAATGGTTCAAATAATGAATCGAATCGAAAGATTCAAAACGTGATTAAATTGATTCAAAATTAATAGATTTCAATTACAATTACAATTCTAGGTTTATATTATGCTCCTGGCCAAGATCACAAATAAACCAAAATATTACGTTAGGAAATTTTAAAGCTGAGGTAGCTTGATCTAAACACAGATAGAACTTTTGTCACAATCACACACAATCGCGTGCTTGGTCCAGCGGGCAAATGCAGATGAGAAGCACTCAAACCACAAGAGACGCAAGGCGTTGAGCGAGGCGAAAGGTAAAAAGGCCACATTTTGGTGCAAGCCATTAGGTTTTAAAGGGGTCTGTTAGGGCGCGACCCCGAGGATTGCAGTCCAATAGTGTTGCCACTGGGCGGCGGGGTCCCACCCCCCTTCATCATGCAATTCCTTTTAGCACGTGAATTTATTAGAATCTGGATTTCTCTGTAATTTGGCATTATCTTTCATAGACTATTGCAATGCATGAAATATACACAATATCAATTTCTCATTCATTCAGACGAACTGCATTCGTCGCAACCATTCATCCGACATTAAACATGGTACATGTTACATATAGAATATACGTTTGGCACTTAGGTTACTAAGACACGTCAGGCATAGAGAAAAGAAACACAATTACACAGCAAGCATGGAATATACGGGGAGGTGGATCTCCCTTTGCAAAATAAAGTTCGATTGATTAAAAATAGCGTTCTTTGTTTCTTTTCGCCTTTGCATCATGTTTGATAGCGCATTTGTAACGCACGTGGTGTGAGTTCAGCTTTGCGCAGTGTGGAAGGAATTTCGGGGGGGTTTCGCAGCAGGAAGGCTATCCTGTGATCAATCATTTTTCCTAACTCGATTTATGTTAACTCAAGTCACAAGTGGGCAGACAATTGGTTCTTTTGGGGAAGCTCAGAGAGGGTGATCTCTGTAGATTGGCCTTTTTCTGGTGTTTTGTGCAGATCAGCGAATTTTGGTCATGGATTCAATCCGAGGTGACAATATACCAATTGAGTCTCTTAGCAGAAAATCACACATGATCTTCCTGATGGGATTATCTTTTATTGCTGCTTTGTTTCCTGGGGCGATGTCGCAATTAGCGTGATCAGCAGATGGAGTTTTGGGTAGACAGAGTGGCGCTTTTCAGTTGCTCGCGGTTCCTGATGGCAAATGGTCAGGATAAAGGAATCTTTGATCTTTCGTGGAGTTATGGTGACTCGTTTGTTATTTGCGCTTCGCGTAGTCAAATTCCTACATAAGTCAGATTTTTAGTCAGATAACTAATGACTCAAATTAATGAATATAAAAGTAAAGTACATTCTTATCGAAAGACTAAATCTATGAATAAAACAAAAATAAAATAATATTTAAATAAAAATGAACATGGATTATGAAAGTATGAAATAATGAATCATAAAAAGACAAAACATGTATTCCAAGACTACTGCTTTCTTCAGTAAATACAGAATTACTAATGCAGCATTAAAGTTAAGCAGAAAATATGCCTTAAATTTGTAATAACAGTCAGCAGGCATCGTGTTGTATATATTCATTTTATATTAACATTACTGTTGTTTTTTTGTGATTGCACCTGAGATTGTTGTAAAGACCTTCTTGCATCAGATGCAGCTTCTATGCCATCTTAGTTGTGTAAAGAATGCTTAGAAATCAAGTAACAGTTCTTGTTCTGAATATATTTGAGCTGTCATTTTAACAAATTAATTTAGTGTTTAATTATATGTATATAAAAGCGTAAAGAAATAATGCATTTAATCATGCTTCCTCATCTGTAAATGAAAATTCCTTAATAAGGATTTCATTTCTTCTGAACAATTCAAGCTTGAAATACCACCTAATTGCAAGCATGTTTTGCCATTCACACAGAATGCATTCTTGCATTCAAAAACAGCTGGATGGAGTGCAGCAGAGTGGAACAGAACACAGGGTTCTCAAGAACTTCAAAATCTGACAAACACACACATGTTGGGTTTCCATGTTTTATGGGTACATTTCATAGGTGTAATGGTTTTTATACTGTATATGCAATGGATTTATTTGATTACATTTTTTATTAAACAGCTCTACTTATTTAATTCTGTAGCTACACAACACATGAGCTTCCAAAACTGTTTAATTTATGATGGTTCTGACCTTTCCTGGGAATGCAATTTAGAGACCTTATATAACTTTAATGAAATAGTCCTGGATTAGGCATAACAATTATTAGAATATATTTGCTTAATATACGTCCGTTTTATTAAAATTAATTGACAGTCATTGATTGACAACCTAAAAAGGTTGCTACCTCTGTGTGCTATTAAAACATCAGTGTAAATAAAGCTTGGTGTAAATGTCATAGCAGTCCGAGGTCTGGATACGCTTAATGATGACCAAATGTTATCCTGTATTTAAAAACCCATATATTAGCAGCACAACTTGAAACACATGATGATGATTTATTTACTCAACAAAGCACAAAAGATAATTTAGCAGTCGTGGTATTTTTTTTTTTTTTTTTCATCTTCTTTTTTCTTCTTTCTTCAAATAAACAATTTCCAGCTGTTTTCTGTACAATTCTGGTTGTAGCAGTAGCCCTTTTTTTTATTGCTGACACCCATAACGCTGCCCTTAGTTTCTACTACTTCATAGTTTCCAGTACAACAAGTTTGGCCATAAGATTCTAACCAGCAAGTTAATACTTAATATTAACTTCTTTTGAACGTTTGTATAAAATCAATGTCATGCTTGCAATTGTGCTTATATTTGTGAAAACAGCTCTCTTGCTTTTGATATTGCTTAATTATATAAAATGTTATAATTTACGAGTACTGTCTTGCAGTAATATCTTGAATTTGTATGTAATTTAGCTATTTGTATTAATTTTCGTGACACAGCCACCTGTTAATCTCTGAACAGGCACAACCATAACAAAAGAAATCAAATTAGAATCGTTATTGATTGGATTTGAAGCTGAAATTTGTGCATGCAATAACCTTTATGACATTAACAAATAAAGTGCACCGGCAGGTTAGTGCTATCTTTACTAGTCTTGAAATAAATTCCTCTTAGTCTGAGACCAAGACAAGACTGAGTATAAATGTGGTCAATATCGAGACAAGTCCAAGACCTTCGAAAAATCAAAGTCCTACAAACACCACGCTCAGAGGCATGTCATTAAAAATACTTCAGCCATAAATTTCTAATGCTTGAATCTTTAGGAATGCTACAGAAAGTTTTTGGAGGTTTAGTTCCTTTACATCCACTGACGGTTTTACTTGAGACAGTCGTGAGTGTCAAGGGCATGTCAAAGAAAAAAAGTGAAATTACTAGGGATGCAACGGAATGAAAATTCTTGGCCGAAGCCAAACAAAATTACACACTGGGTCGAAGGCTGAAGGCCAATTACCGAACACGGTTTTTCGTGTTTCGTATGTATTTTGGCAACTTTTTTCACCATTGTATACATTAAATAACCAATATTTGCTTTTTACACTTTTGTCTTGCTTTTCAAACATTAAAAATATTTAACACTGAACATTTTTAACATTCTAGTAGGCATTATAGCCTACCAACAAAGCACAATTTAACTTAAAATTAATAAGTAAGTAAAATAATATTCTTTGGTTATTTTTAAGACCCCCTTCTTGAATCAGGCATGTGCTTTTTAATGTGCAAATAAATGCAGCCTTGCTGAGCAAAGGAGAATGTTATAATGCATGTATTAATACAGCTGTTGTAATGATTATCATTATTTTTGTGTTACATTTTTATTTTATTTTACAAAACAACAGTAAAATTACAATACTTACATTTATGAATGTTGACTTTTATTTTGGCTGAAACCCACAAGAAGACCTCAGTACTACTTTTTACTGACTTATGATTTAGCACCAGATTTATGAATGATTCTCATCACGCAGATATTCCTTGTGCTTTGGACTTTGAACCCTGGCTAAGGAGCTCATGCAGCGCTGTCAGAATGAATAAAAATTGTGTATGTATTAGACAACATAACGTTCTGTAGTTTATTTACTAATGCTTTAAGGCCATTTCACGATTTCAGTCATCATACAGTAACCAGCAACAACCACCCCTTTTTCTTCTCCTGGAAGACATGTGATACTAAACTTGAATAATTTTTGCATCTTTCTTGGGCAGATTTAAATGCTTCCGCACTGCCGACATGTTTGCTGCATTAGTGTGCGCCTCTATTTGATCGTGTCCATTATTGTTCGCTATAATTTATTTTGCCTTTTTGCTTATTCTGAATAATTCCGGTTGCCAAACATTCGGTGTATCCCTAGAAATTACGATTTTCCTAATTCAAATCTGGGCCTTTCAGAAGAGTAGAACAGAATAATTAATATTTTAAACAGGGGAGTTAGTTGTGAGTTCTGAAGCTTGCAGTATGGTTTTTTGTAGAGTAACCTCTTATTGTTACGGGTGGCTGCTGTATAACACACAAGCTTACAAAGATGAAGGTAGACGGTAATCTTTAATAAATCCAAAAGGCAGAAATCCACAATGAGCGAGAGAACAGCAACACATCCACACAATCGACATACACAGTAGTAGACCAGACAATCAGGGACAGAAAGAGAACAACTTAAATACATAAGCAAACGAGGACACTAATGATACCCGAACAGAGTGATAAAGTCAACTCAATAACCATAACAATGGGTACAAAGTGCAAACTGAAAGTCCAAATGAACAGAACTGTGACACTTATATGTGTAAATATCAAGAACTCTTTGACACAAACACATGTTAGTGTATCACTATTAAAAAGCTGTTTGTATGTCAGTGCTGGGGAAAGCAACTTGCTTCTACACCTATTTAACTGTCCCCCCTCAGCTGAAATGGAAAAGACAAATGCTCCAGTGTTTGTTTTTAAAGCACCAGAAGCATGTGTTTATTTTTCATTTTGTCATTTTAATTGTCCTCTGCTCTGCCTCCCAGTGCAGGGAGAGAATGCTAACTCAGTTGAAAATTGCTTTTCCCACAGAGATTAGAATTTCAACCTCAGGTCTTGTTAAAGGAATATTTTGCACTGCCAAAAATGAAAATTCTGTCATCAGAATGCCAGGGGTTTTCTTTTTTAGAATGAGGACTGATAATGATTAAAAACAGTCAATATGACTGTATGTGCTATAATATAAATCTTCTGAAGTCATACAATGCCTTGTGAAATTATTCATTCCCCTTATTTATTTATTTTTTTTCACTTTTTCTTATGTTGTTGCCTTATGTTAAACTGCTTTAATTTGTTTATTCGACATCAATCTACACTCCATTCACCTTATTGACAACGTAAAAGGAAAAATTTGTAAATGTATTAAAAAACTGAAATAAGTACATTGCATAAGTATTCATACTCTTAACTCAGTACTTGCAGCTCAGCTGAAGCACTTTTACAGTCTTTTTGGTATGATGCAACAAGCTTTGCACATTAACATTTGTCAGATATCTGCCATTCTCTTCATCTCTTCACCTCTCAAGCTCCGTTAGGTTGGATGGGGGCAGACGCACATTTTCAGGTTTCTCCAGAAATATTTAATTGGGTTCAGGTCGAGGATGTGGCTGTGGCTGGGCCACTCAAGGACATTCACAGAGTTGTCTATAAGCCACTCTTGCTGTGTGCTTAGGGTCATTGTCCTGTTGGAGGGTGAAGCTTCTGCCCAGTCTGAGGTTCTGAATGCTCTGACTGGCGAAGGTGATCTCAATATTTTGGTGTTTTGAGCTTTCTTTGTACTCTGGCAAATCCTTAAGTCTTTGCCACTGAAAAACAGCCCCACAGCTTGACTGCTACCAGAACACTTAACTTTTAGGATGGTATTCTGCAGGTGATGAGGAGAGCTGATTTCCTTCAAACACGATGTTTGGAATTGAGGAACTGAGACCAGAGAATCTTGTTTCTCACAGTCTGAGGGTCCTTTAGGTGCTTTTTTGTAAATTCCAAATGTGTTTTCATGTGTCTTTACTGAGGAAAGGATTGAGTCTTGCCACACTGCCATAAAGCCCAGGGCTGCATTCTCCGAAACCACCTTAACGCTACATCGTTCTTAAGTTATACCTTAAGAAGTACCTTATCGTTAATATGTGTTTTCCGAAACCTTCTGAGTTAAGTATACCTTCTGTAAGTCATATGTTCGTAATGTTGGTCTGGAGCACACTTGCTAAATTATAAATACATACACATATTTATTTCTGCATGTACATATTTCAGTGAGCCCCGATAAATGCAGTTTATATTATTTCTAAAACGCTTCTTTATAAAGAACATTGTTTTCTCAATACTTTACCTATACCGCTGTGAAGGAAAGAGCCCACAATCGATCCTCGAGGCATCGATATCAACCTATTCAGCACCTCCACCATGGACAGCACCTACTAAGGTCGCACTTAAGAAGGTTTACTTTAAGCAACATCCTAAGGTATAGTTCGGAGAACACACGTAGGAAAGGTATACCTGTAGTTAAGGTGTACCTTTTGAGTCTTCATAGCGCGCTAAGAGACAACGTTATTGGAGAATGCAGCCCAGATCAGTGAAGTGTTGCAGTGATGTTTGTCCTTCTGTAAGATTCTTCCATCTCCACATATGATCATGGAGCTCAACTAGAGGCACTACCAGCTTCTTGGTCACCACTAACCAAAGACCTTCTCCATCAGTTGCTCAGTTTGGCCAGAAGTCCAGATCTAGGAAGAGCCCTGATTGTTTCAGGCTTCTTCCATTAAGGGTAACGGATACTACATGCTTCTGAACTTGCAATGCATTTTATTTTTTTACCTCAGGGCTTGGTTTTTGCGCTGATATGCATTTCCAGCTGTTAGATATTTTATTAAGATTGTGTGCCTTACCAAATCATACCCATTCAGTTGAATTTGCCACAGGTTAACTTCTCTCAAAGTTAGCATGAGCTAAATTTCAGCTGTTACAGACAAGGGTATAAATACTTATGCAATGGAATCATTTAAGTTTTGTTTTTATGAATTAGCAAAAATGTTAAAACCTGTTTTGTTTTTTTTTGCCTTCTCATTATGGTGTATAGAGTGTAGATTGATGTGAAAAAAGTAAAGGGGTATGAATACTTTCGGAAGGCACTTTACAACATTGTGTCCACTATTCACCTTTGCACATTGCCAGATTTGGTTTACACCAGGTTTGATGTCAGTAAAACTGGCTAGCATCGGTTCTATATTGTAGCTGAACGCACCGACTTTGAATATGTTTGTTTGTTTTGCTTTGCTTTTGGTGCTTTTCACAAACACAATTTCAAAACTTTTTGAAAAAACAAAACTGATCACAGTCTTTCATTCCATTTGGACCATTGAGATTTAAGACAATGATTATGTGGGGGAAAAATAAGATAATTGTAATATGTAATGAAAGCATTAGTATAATAACCAGAAGACACGTGTAGTCTTCTTCAGTTTAGTACATTTAACAATCAGTTATTTTGAAGCAAACAATGCAAAGATACACGTTTCAAATCAGCCTTTTTTTACTTTACATTATTGACATGGCCATAAGGTGTTGTGCTAGAACAGAATTTGCTGCCAAAACAGTAAAAAGGTTCTCATTGTACCATGATTGAATCTATACTGAAGAAACTGAGAGAAAATGTAGACTTTTGCATGCATCTCCTACTTCTTCTGATCTATGATAGACCAGCCACAAAGTAATAAGATTTCCTTTGTTTTGATTTTTGTGGAAATGTTCAACATTTTGAACCAACATAATGTGACTTTAGCAGTGCAAATTGGCCATCCGACCTCCGACTGTAATGACATAATTGCAGCCCCTCATGCTCTATCAGACCTTCAGAGAGAACTAAATGGTAGGGCTTTCCGATTGAGCAATTGTCTGTTACTTCCTTCCCGCTGTTAAGGTTAGAACATCCAATCCACCCCAACTATGCTGGGAAAACACTTGAATCCAACTCCGTCATTGGCGCTGTGATATACAAGAAGCAATCAGTTAAACCTCCTCTCCAACACAAGACCCCCACCTCCTATATCTCAGTTGCTCTGGCTGCATGATCATCCATAAATACAATTCTGAATATGTGTTGTCTCATCAATAATTCATCTCTCTTATGGTCTCTCTCTTTTCTCATTTCTCATATAGGAGAATATGTGGTGATGACAACGTATTTCCATTTGAAAAGGAAAATTGGCTATTTCGTGATCCAGACGTATCTCCCCTGCATAATGACCGTCATTCTGTCTCAGGTCTCCTTCTGGCTGAACCGGGAGTCCGTTCCAGCACGTACCGTCTTCGGTGAGCTTTCCTTCCGTTTGTTTACTAATGCACAGATGTGCTCTGCGAGTAATCCAGCAAATAATACGTCCAGCATAGAGCTGCTGTTTACATTATGAGACCAAAAGAGATCAAAACACGCTGTGCTTTATATTTATAGAGATGCTTTTGTTTTTATCCACCATTATGAAACAACAGGAAGCATTCGGTAAACAAGAACACCAGGGATTATTTGAAAAGTTTGTATTTTGTATGAAAGTTTATTGGATACACTTCCTGAGAAGTTCTAGATTCTGTTTTAAAATGGTACAATTACAGATTAGATGGACCTAAACCTGGAGTCACATCAAGTCAGAAAAAGTAATGCTGACAGGACAGGAAAGAAAAAGATCAACTCAAGAGCATTGCATCTGTATCTCCTTCAGCAGCCTATTCGCACGGGATCTTTAAGCCAGCTGAAGTTAAGAGATTATAGTTTATTGAGCTCACATCAGCTTTGGCATGGTGTCTGACTTCATCTGTGGCTTGCTTTTTATCAAGGGCCGGAGCATCAGGTGCAAAGCGGGGCTCATTCTACCAGCATTACTGTAGAGGATGTTACTGATGAGAAAGTTTCTGCAATCAGCTACAGAATAAATGAATTTCTGACACTTCTCACAAACCGTCCCTCATAGAGTGACAGATTAAATCACATTATTTTTTGATGTTTTTGAATAGGATTCAAAGACATCTTGGGGTTCACTGCATGGTTTTCAGGGGATGAAACATTAAAAAACTTTTCAGTCGTATTTTTCCTGTAAGAGTGGGTGCGGCCATTTGTACATTTTTGCTTCATTCGCCTATTTTTAGCTGTACATAACAGCTTGCTTTGCTGCTTGATATTGCAAACTGGTGTGTTTTACCAAATTAGTTTGATGTATTATCCTAATTATGAACCCACTGGTTTGTAGTGCAATCAGTTTTGCCATTTAGTACACTTTATTCTTCTTCTCGTTATTTCTGAATTTCAACTGCATTTCACAATCAAATGCACGTGAGAACTCATATGGAAAATAATGTAAGATCACTCAAGAGACAAATGTTCTCATGTACCAATTTGGGGACAATTTCCACAAAACTGTCAGCAAATATAAATCGGCTAAAATCATGCAGCGTAAACCCAACATATTGTAACATAGCTGTGTCAGAAACAAGGTAAAGTTGGATCTATATGCAGTAGCCAGAAATACACTGACCAGAATTATAAACGCAACACTTTTGTTTTTGTCCCCATTTTTCATGACCTGAAGACTACACAAAAAGCCTATTTCTCTCAAATATTGTTCACAAATCTGTCTAGATCTGTGTTAGTGAGCACTTCTCCTTTGCCGAGGCAATCCATCCAACTCACAGGTGTGGCATATCAAGATGCTGATTAGACAGCATGATAATTGCACAGGTGTGCCTTAGGATGGCCACAATAAAAGGCCATTCAGAGTTCAGCTCATGAAAAATGGGGGCAAAAACAAAAGTGTTGCATTTTTAATTTTGGTCAGTGTAAATCCAGGTGGAAAAGAGTATATTCTAGACACAGTAGAACTAAAAACTAAAACATGCACACACAACATCTATTCAGCACAACAAAAAGCAAGCAACATGGGAAACTGGGGTTTAAATACACAAAATAACACAGGATGAAACAAGGAACAGCTGAAAGTGATAAGCTGTTTTGGAGATTAATTATGAAAACAGACCATGAACTAATGAAAAAAAGCAATCCAAACAAGCAAAACCTTGAGAACAGGAACTACATACAGTATCAAAATAAGAGTCCTAAGACACAAAACGGTGAAACATGAAAGAGGAATTGTAAAACATATAATTTATTAATGTCTGACTGGTATTAAAATGCCAGTATGCACAGTAATTTACTGTGTCTTATGAAGTTAAGGTGAGAAACTACAGGTGAATAGGGTAATAAAAAATAGTTGTCCCTGTAAATTAGGCATTATTTAATGAAATATGTGCTAATGTGCACACATTTCTAGTACAAAAATCTAAACACTGGATGAAGTTAGTTTTACAGAGGGGATTTTGGGTGTCTCGTATCGTCATTCTATAATTCATTATTTTGTTGTTGTTGTTTTTTTTTTCAAATTTTGACCATTTTTGGGGGTATAAAATGTATAAAATGAAGCTAATTATATATGAACAAATCCCTCCGTAAAAACCTTCAGAATATAGACAGGAATAAAAATGTAAAGTTTGGTGCGTGTAAGTGCTACTGAAATGGAGATTTATGGCTCAGTGTAGGAGAAAAAACTAATTTTGAGAAAATGTCCTTTTAAAATATGGATTGTAATTGAAATCTATTGACACAAATTGATAAAGTGCTATAAAAGAAACACTGAACAGTGGGTGCTTATCAATATCCCTCCTCGTTTCCTCGCTCCTCCGTCCTCCATCTTATGACCTCTCAATTAGGACATCTCAATTCTCTAATTGCACTGTGAGGAGGCGAGGATCGAGGAGTGAGGAGGCTTCCTGAGGAGTCTTGAGCGAGGATACACGGGTGTATCCTATGCGGAAGTTTTTTATCGACCAAACGTGACCCACTCCTCCCCCTTCAGATATGTCATAATAATTTACATTTACATTTTACCTTTGCAGTGTAAATAATGTCATATATTTAAACAGGGCATCTTGCTTTGTTAATTATTATTATGAATGCCTTAAATAACGAACTTTAACAACATATGGGCAGATCCCTTTAGCGCAGCTGATGACGCTTGAGTGGTCAAGAATATTCCAATGCTCCTCCTTTGATTCCTCCGTCCTCATTTCCTTTCCTTAAATCCTTCCCTCGTATCCTAGGGGGGTGGAGCTAAGACGCGAGGAAAGGAAGCAAGGAAAGGAAACGAGGATGCAAAAATAAGAAATGAAAAGCACCCAGTGTCTTTTGGGTGTTTTCCTTCCACTAGTCTGAGAAAAAAAAAAAAAAAAAAAAAAAACACTTTATGAAACACCAAAAAGCCTAAAATCTCAAACTTGACAGGTGCATGAAAAACAGTGTTTTTGCCTGCAGTGTCTCCCCTTAAAGGATAACTATTGCCAAAATGCAACCTGGGCTGTTTTTTTTTTTTTTTTTTACTGTAAACGAGACAAACATATATCTAAAAGCATAGTTACGACAAACGAGCCGTTTTTTGAGATTGACTGTGATTTCGTTTTGTTTTCAATGGCCGGTGAATGGGAATACTAGGGGCATAGATTTGAGCGCATCAAAATCTATATTTTTCCAACACTAAGAAGGCTCGACACACCATGAAACTTTGCTCAAAGTATCGCCTGGGTCTCTACACATGAACTGGAGCATTGAGAACATTGTTTGTGTACACAGAGTTTACTAAAAAGAAAGGTTTTGAACAACTCACTTACACTGTTTGAGTTTCCGCTCGCGGCCGTCTTGCCAGTCAAGAGGTGTCGATCTTCGAATGCGAGGATGGATAGCTCCTAAAGCATATTTCCATATAAATGCACGGCTAATTCGTTGTTTTGTTGCAAGTGAAAAACAATATTAACCTTCTAGGTTTAAAAAGAGCCTCATATAAGCCTAATATTTCGTCCTATGGAGTCCATTCATTCGCATTCGGAGATCGACACCTCTTGACTGGCAAGATGGCTGCGAGCGGAAACCCAAACAGTGTGTGAGTTGTTAAAAAACTTTCTTTTAAGTAAACTCTGTGTACACAAACAATGTTCTCAATGCTGGAGTTCATGTGTAGAGACCCAGGCGATACTTCGAGCAAAGTTTCATGGTGTGTCGAGCCTTCTTAGTGTTGGAAAAATATCGATTTTGATGCGCTCAAATTTATGCCCCTAGTATTCCCATTCACCGGCCATTGAAAACAAAACTAAATCACGGTCAATCTCAAAAATGGCTCGTTTGTCGTAATTATGCTTTTAGATATATGTTTGTCTCATTTACAGTAAAAAAAAAAAAAAAAAAAAAAAAAAAGCCCAGGTTGCATTTTGCCAATAGTTATCCTTTAAGACTCAATATTGATTACAGACCACACACCTGAAAAAACAGAATTCTAAAAACATAGCATAACATGCATAGCATAGAGCCTTTTAGAAATCTGACATTGGCTAAATGATAAAGTATTATTGTGTGCAAATAAGACAGTACCATAAGAGGTTAATTAGGCTAATTAGTTACTGTTTATCGCTGTATTTGAAATTGCCCCCTATACGGGACGGCCATTTTAAGTGGTGTTCGAAACCATAGTGGACATTACTGAGTGCATTCATTCAATCCCACAATGCACCACACAAACGATCACAACCAATGTACTCTTAACGGCTAGATATAACCCATAACGCACTGTGAGAGTCGGGCCACACGCCAATTGAACATCATCTGCGCCGCACCAAATCCTCAGATTTTTCTTCTTAAGGGAACCAGTTCATAAGATCCTGTATGTGTGTTTGTATTTGTGTGATGAGGAGCTATCATGTTTCAGAGTGGATATATTGCTCCTCAAAGTGGAACATGATGTTTTAGGATGTGTGTGATTTTGCGTGTTCTTGTTTATTATGGATGAGGACACACATAACTGTTTGAAGTTGATGTGCTTAATGTTGAACTGCTTGCAAGCTTGCCTTCTTTTTGAGCAAAGGAGAAGGGTCAAATTAGTAGGAATGTAGAATTAGTAGGAGTAGAAATGAGAGGAGTCACTACAAGACTGAATTGAACATGGCTTAAGGCCACAACTAAAAAGTCAAGGAAAGGTAAAATTCCATATACCAGTAATAAAAACAAAAGAGTAAAAGACTGAAGTAATTAAAAGATAAAGAAATAATCAGTATGAAAATAAAAAAAACAGAATGATTAAAAATAGCAAAAGACCAAAACAAAGAACAAGAGTAACACACTTAAGACCAGAGCTTCAGAGAATACTAAAAGTAAAAACTGAATACGAAAAATAGATAAATCATTAAAGCAAGCACTAAGAGGGAACAACGATAGTAAGGATACACAGATTCCATAACAAGTCTAAAGCATAACTGGAGAATGTAGCATAACAAAGTATGAACAAAACAAAGCAGCAAAGACAAAAGGCAAGAGAACACAATAAATAGAGAGGAAGGCACACTAGGAACAAGTGAGATTAGTTCAACAAGGATTAGACAAAGACTAAACAAGGGGTCATGGTAAAGAGAAACAAGGAGGCAGGACAAGGGGAGCACATGGCCAACATAAACAAGATAAAACCGTGTGCTCATACACAGAACAAACATAGAAACGTTAAATAAACAAGGACAAAACAAACAGAGCTGCCAGGACAGAGCCCTAACAATTCCAGTCCTGTTATTTTCTACTTTTCTTTCCCATCTCTCCTTTTGTTTGTACACCTATACTAAAATTAGTATTTCCCTTCAGTAAATGTTGAATAATGCTGATTATATTCTTGCACTGTTACCATTCTATGCGTTTTTCGTTTCCCTTTCATCTCCTTGTTCTTTATAATACTTCCTTTGCTTTGTTCATTGTTGTCTTTTATCTTGTGCTAAGTCCATATTTTTTAAGCTGAAACTAATACATGCAGTGCAGCTTACTCAGGTGTATAGTCATATTTCATCTTCACCATCTTATTCTTTGCGGCCCACCTTCACTATTATCCTTTGTACGCCCACAACCTTCAAGACAGACTCCTTAGAATTGGTGTTCAGCCCACACAGGCTTAGATATCCACTCATATTTTAATATTGAGTGGTTTTCCTAAGCATGCATCACCATTTCTTTTGCTTGTACATTTTATAGTCTGGTAATCTATTCATTTATTTAAACAGAAAATACATATATTCATACATACAATTTGTTATTAACCCTTAAAATTAAGTTCTTTAGTGCAAAATATCATCTTTTGTGTTCAACAGAAAAAATAAATGGAAAAAACTTGAGCATGAAAGAGAAATCCTCAGCTTAAAGTACACTCTTAAAAATAAAGATGCTTCATGATGCCATAGAAGAACCTTTTTTTTTTTGTCTAAATGGTTCCATAAAGAACCTTTAACATCTGAAGAACCTTTCTGTTTCACAAAAGGTTCTTTGTGGCAAAAGAAGGTTCTTCACATTACAAAAAGGTAAGAAAGAGATGTTTCTTTAAAGAACCTTCAACTGAATATGGCATCGCTTGAAGAACCTTTTAAAGCACCTTTATTTTAAAGAGTGTACTTGGCTACTTGAATCCAAAGCAGATTTTTAATAAGGTATTCTGATATGCAAGACTTCTTTTAGATTAGTTATATGTAATCTAGATAATTTATAACTGGGCCAAACAGACTGGTCTAAGTCAGAATAGAACATTGTTTTAAGAACAGAACATCACATTGATTTGTATTAAAGCATTTGGCTGATAAGGTAATCAAGAAGAAACAGCTAAGATATAAGCAGAAAAAAAGGCTGTTGATTTCCTTGTGTCAAAAGAATAAAAAGCTGTGAGTGCTCTGAATGCTGCAGTAATTAGTATCCTATCATACATCTTTTCATAAAGACAAGTGAGAGGTTGTATCCGACTGATTTCCCATTACCCAAGTTGAGTCTTATGAGTCTATAAACGTGACTAATTAGCAATCACACTCTGGGTAAGAATCGCATCATTAACTGGTCGCCGCTCTTCTATGAAGAAGCCCCACCAGGCATGCTCTCCACCTCGATCAGAAATGCCACTCCATCTTGTGTGACTTTCTCTTCTAGTCTACTTTTGCTATTAACATTCACTCCTCCTTATCTTGTCCAGAGGAGAGGTGTTGAAAAGTGTGCCATAACAACCCCAGGTGTCTCCCACTAGGCGAATCTACACAAGAATCAGCGATTTGAAGCCTGCTGTTGTTTGGAGTGCAAACGCATATCCGTGAGGAGCCATTCAAATGTTTCATGTTCATTTTTGTAGCCAACTTCCATGGAGTTGTCTTGGTTGTGTGGAATCATAAGTACACAAAATATACTATTTTCACGTTTTCAAAATTTTTAGCTTGATTCAAAATAACACAGTATGTTATTTAGAGCCCAAGCTCTAAAGGTGCTGTAGCCTCTATTATATATGTTGGGTTCTTCAGATGTTAAAGGTTCTTTATGGAACCATTTAGACAAAGTTCTTCTATGGCATCGTGAAGCACCTTTATTATTAAGAGTGTATAGCTCTATGAACCACACATTGTAAAAATATGAAATTTGAAACACTTATAGTGGTGGTCATGAATAGTAATCTGACCAATTTTGAGATCTCTAGGACCAACTCTATAGCACCACCGTCACTATTATAGCTGTTTGTGAGCTCTATACTCATAGAATTAGAACAAATATTGAAGTTATCATTATAGTTATGATCCTTGGTGTGAAAGGGCCTAAAGTTATTACAATTGTGTCCATATATTGTGCAATAAGTGGATAAGTAATTATTGCGACAGGACTAGAATTCCATTTTTCTCTAGTACAGTTCTTACCAAAATTGTATCTGATGGTCGCTTGACTAATTTGCACAGACATGACCAAACATAATTTTAACATGAATATTTGTTGCAATGTTGCAAAGTCACAAAAGTAAGAAAAAAATGGTTTAGAGGTTATAACTTGGCAATAATTTGATCTATTGAAATTAAACTAGGTATGCTGTCAGAAAATCATGATATTAGAAGTTTTTTTATACAAATTTTGTGATTGAACAAACAACCTGTTTGCCATTTTAAAATCTGTCAGATATTGCAATATGTTTTAAACCATTTAAAATACAGGCACAAAAAAATTGGTTGAGATCATCGACGCCATGTCACTGCCGCTCAAAGGTTTGGAATCAGTAAGACTTGTAATGTTTTTAAAGATGTTTCTTATGCTCATCATGGCTGCATTTATTTGATAATTCAAAAATACAGAAAAAAAAAGTCATTTAGCAGACGCTTTTATCCAAAGCGACTTACGAATGAGGACAATAGAAGCAATCAAAACCAACAAAAGAGCAACAATTTATAAGTGTTGTGATAAGTGTCGTTTAGTCTAACGCAGTACACATAACAAGTTTTTTTTTTTTTTTCTTTTTTTTAATAATAATAAATTAAAAGAACAAAAGACAGAACAGAAAAAGAATGGAGAACGGTAGTGTTAGAGGGTCAATAGTTCCCTTTCGAAAGGAACTCTCACTGCGTCCTCTAGAGGGTGCTTTGGGGAACGCCGCAGCATGACTCGTGTCTGAAGAATATGTATGACGTCACCACGGCGCGCACATCGCTGCCGCTCAGGGCTCTAGAGTGCGACCAATTTGGTCGCATGTGCGACCTAATTTCTCAATGGTGCGACTAAAAAAAATCAAAGGTTGCACCGGTGCGACCAGCCGTTCGAGGGGAAAAAAAACGAAACTCCGTCACTCTTAAAGTCTCCCTGTTGCTCAACAACAGACACACATTAGACCCATATCATGGTCTAAACCAATCAGAGATAAAGGACGGATCCCGCCCCCCATCTGATTGGCCGTGGTCCAGATATTCCTGTACGTGTGTGTACGTTTGAAAATGCATGTGATGCAGTCAGGATGTCTCTACATTGGCAAGCGTTTACAATGCCTCCTCCGCAAAAACACGGACTGGATCGCGGACTCCATTCATAAAAACCGAATTTACTATGGCGCGGAATGCCACGTAATACGTTGATTTCTGGATTGATAAATCAAAAGTTGGTCTGTCACTTAATTCAAATCGCGATATGGACTAGTGTCTATGAAAACTGAAAGGCAAAAAGACCGTTTAAAATGAATCCTGCATGTTCCGTTTGCCTCTATGTATTAATGGTGGAGACGTGTATTTTTTTTTTAACTACACGCGTATAGGCTACTGAAGCACGCGTGACGCTCCCGCTAATTTTTGGCATTTGCATTTGCAAATCCGTTTCATTTGAGAAAGCATCATATCATACTGTACACACAGAAACTTCACGGCAACCTGTCAAAATAAAAGTACGGTTTAACATGAAACAGAACAATATTAGTCCTGTATTACTTTTGTACAGTATAATGTAGGTGTTTATATATTCCTATTTATAAATCATATATATGTTTGCCAAAAATTAAAAAGGTTTATTTTTCATTTGATTAAAAATAAATACATGTTTATGCTTTCATTTGATTATGAGAAAAATTAAAACAAGAATTTCGAAAAATAAAAATAAAATAAAAAAACAATTTTAGAGCCCTGTTGTTCAAAATGTTAAAATAGAGAGTTTTGGACTTATTTTTTCACTGAAATGTTTTCGTTATTACACAAAGTAGGGTAAATTACTGGGGGAAAAATATGCTTCAAATAAAGAACTTTATATTGACCAGATTGTTAGTTAATCATTTACAAGTCAATATTGCCTATATGGACAGGGATTAAAAAAATAAATTAAAAAAAAAAGTAAAAAAAAAGTGAACTTGTAAAACGGCGGTGTTGAATGTGATTCGGTTGAAAATTTGGGTGCACCTAACTTTTGTGCTGGTGCACCTAAGAAAAAAAGTTAGGCGCACCAGTGCAACCAGTGCAAAAAGTTAGTCTAGAGCCCTGCCGCTGTGTCACTACCGGGCGACCATAACATAAAAGGGCGCCAGTGCAACACAATACATCTTTGTCGTCTTCAGCTTCTCTTTGTCTAGGAGTGCATGTATTTTAAAAATGTATTTTAAATTAAGTTCTTAACAATGCATATTACTAATCAAAACTTACATTTTGATATATTTATAGTAGGAATTTTACAAAAAATCTTCATGGAACATGATCTTTACTTAATTTCCTAATGATTTTTGGCATAAAAGAAAAATCAATCATTTTGACCCATGCTATGTATTTTTGGCTATTGCTACAAATATACCCCAGCGACTTAAGACTGGTTTTGTGGTCCAGGGTCACATATAGAAAATCAGATAGGAGTCTAATTAAAAATGTTTTTAATACACAAATATAAACAAATATCAAGGAAGTAATTTTATTTCATTATATTTATTTCATTTAGTGTATTTGCAGAATTTTTAAATATTAATTTAAAGCAATACATAACCCTTTTTAAGATCTGCAAAAGTAAAATAAACAATAATGGGATTGAACAATGTAACGTAGAATATTAAGCCATAAAATGGCATGATTTAAAATTCAGATACAGTTTCACACAAAAACAAAATATGTTACACTATGGCATTTCATCCTTTATCACATTAAAAGGGATAAAATCTTTAAATATACTCTAAAAGTACTAGTTACCCCAAAAATTTACTCAAGTAAATGTAACGAAGTAAATGTAATTCGTTACTACCCACCTCTGGTAGCTCCTTGTTCTGACAAGTCTAAGTCTCCATTGAAACTTACCCATTTCCCCCAGAAGGAATTACTCTAATTCCAAGCCTAGAGCTGCGCCCTGGGTTCTAACCCAGTCCAGGTAAGTGGGTAACACTCTGGCCGTGGGGGATAATGTTTTGACAGCCGTCACCACGTCCTAGTAGGGGCAATTCCTCTCAGAATTGTTGCTTAGTGCTCGCTGGCATAGCATGCACTCCCCTCAGTATGGCAGCGTGGGTATATCCGTTCCCCAAAGCGCCCTCTAGAGGACGCAGTGAGAGTTCCCTTCGAAAGGGAACGTCTCTAGGTTACGTATGTAACCTCGGTTCCCTGAGAACAGGGAACGAGACACTGCGTCCTCTAGACTCTTCGCCATGCTTCGGACGATAAGCTTCAGACTTTGAAGATGTATTGTGTTGCACTGGCGCCCTTTTATGTTATGGTCGCCCAGTAGTGACGCAGCGGCAGCGACGTGCGCGCCGCGGTGACGTCATACGCTGTCGTCGGCCATTTCATGTAGTTTTTCTATGTATTCTTCAGACACGAGTCACGCTGCAGCGTTCCCCAAAGTGCCCTCTAGAGGACGCAGTGTCTCGTTCCCTGTTCTCAAGGAACCAAGGTTACATACGTAACCTAGAGACGTTTTTTGTTTGTTTGTTTGTTTGTTTGTTTGTTTGTTTGTTTGTTTGTTGTTGCAACAATATTTGAAAAGAAGACAGAACACTTGATAGATGGTCATTTTTATAAAAGGAAAACAAGTAGTTAGAATAAAAATAGAATCCAGAGGACAAGTGTTAGTGGGTTAGGTTTTTATTTTTAATTAATAAAAATAAAACAAGTAGATAAAATAGAAATAGAATAGAGAGTGCAAGTGCAGATAGAAGATATATGTTTTTAGCCATTTCTTAAAGATGGCTATGGTTTTAGCTGTATATATCACTTCACTGTGGTTATCTTTTGAGATTAATGTAATGCTATTATGTGTCAGTTTTTACATTGCCAATCCTAGAGAGTGGCTAAACTGTTTATCGTTGTTTTTTAATCAATAAAAACAAAGATCTATTCTATTGTTGACTATACTATTTAATAACCAATGTTCCCTGAGGTTCTCAGCTGTGTCTGTGCTGAAAAACACTGTAGTTATGCCGGTAGGCTCCAATCGAAAGGTTCTAATGAGGTGTAGAGCAGACCCTTATTGATATTCAACAAGGCTCGCACACCTATGTCTGCAGACGTGATGAAACACAACGCAGCTCAGGCTGCTGGCTGGACGTTGAAGTAATGGAGCGGCTAGGCTGGTAGACAAGCCGTGCTAAATGTAATGTTTTCCAAGGTGCCCGGAGGTTGTACTGTGTAGGTCTTTAAAGCCAGCCCCCCTGAGTGCTAAACCTCAGCAGCTTTAGCACACCAATCTGCTATCCGACTACTGCCCATAGATTTGGCATTAATCATAGATGGCTGTTTTGTATTGTAAAATTTTTTGCCACCGGAGTCAGTTCTTACTGAGATGTTACCCACTCTTCCACCAAGGCACTTGCAAATTCTTGAACACGTCTGGGGGGACACATGGTTAAACACGGTTTTCTACTGCAAGGTTGAACACCTGTCTTTTCTGTTGTCTCCCTGTAGCACTGTCTTGGGCAGCTTAGATTACAGACTTTGCCATTTATTTCTCTTGCTACTGCAGTCCTCATGCCTCATGCAGCAGGACTATGGCATGTTCATGCAGGTGAACAGAGACCCTGGGCAACTTTCTTCTGGTGCCTTTTAGAGTCAATAGGAACATGTATTTAATGTCTTTAGTTTTTATAACTATGACCTTAATTGTCTACTGCCTGTAAGCCCTAAGTGTCTTAAAGGGAACCGCAGGTATTAAGACTTGAAAGGCTTAAAGGGTCCTATTGTGCTCTTTTACAAAGTCTTTATTTTGTTTTGGGGGTGCACTAGAACATATTATCATGCATGGTAGTTCAAAAAATGCATTATTTTTTACAAAATTCACATTATTACAATAGCTTTCTCTCCAGCCTGGCACAAATGGCTCAATTAGTTCTGGTTTTGATGAAGGCCCACCTTCCGAAAAACGAAATGTGTTCTGATTGGTTAGCAGTCTCACTGTGTTGCGATTGGCGTACAGCTTAGACTGTGTTTAAGTCATGTCACGCCCCTTTCCATGGACAACTGTTACCGCCAGCTAGATTAAAGTGATTCTTACGTTTTAAAATATGGATATTTTTCTTACAAAAACACATCAGTTCACTATAGGAAGCTTTTATTGACCACCCTGGAGCCATACAAGGCAATTTTTATTATGGGTCGATGCACTTTATTGGATTTGTATTGGACTGAGAAACACTTGTCTATGCCGTTCTAAAGCTTGGGAGTGCCAGGATAATTTTTTATATAACTCCTATTGCATACGTCTGAAAGAAGGAAGTCATATACACCTAGAATGCATAGAGAGTGAACAAATATAATGCTACATTAGTGTTGGTTCAATTGTCAGCCTGCAAGATTGGCGATACATGATATTATTATTATTATTCTAATTTATTTATTTATTTTCATGCCTGAAACCAGCTCTAGCATGAGGGTAGTGAAGCTATCTACACTGGTAAGAGATTTATTCATCATACACACATTACACACATCTACAGCGCGGCTACGATGCGGCAACCGATGGCCGTCACTCTAGTCAATGCTTGTGTTTACATCAGCCATGGCTGCGCACGTGTTTCGACCCTCTATCGGACACAGTTTGTGGACACTTGAGTCAATGCTTGCTTTTATACCAGCTGCCCTGCAGCTCGCTGAAGCATCTCAGAAGTGGCTGTCCATGCTACACTGCTAAATTAAGGCTAATCCCCCACCACGTCCCTCCCCACCTGCCAACGATTTGAATTTCCATTGACAGGATTTATTTGAATGATATTCTAATGAGCTTCTGGAAAACAGACTTCTGTTGTGTAGTCCAAACAAGCCGTCCGTTGTAGTCCTTTTTTAACTAAATGCCTCCTTTTGGAGTGGACTTTGAGATTTGTAACTTTGTAGATGGTTTTTATGCCCTAACATATGCACCACACACTGACTAAAATTCAAAAAGAGAAAAAGCATTATAGGACCCCTTTAATATAACGTAAATGATGACTCTTACTGTAATATGTTTTAGAAAACCCATGAAAAATTGTGCACATTTTCAGTCAAAGGGCAACAAGAGAAGCAATGTAAGTCTTCACTGCTTTCCTAGTGATAAGAAGAGGAGAAAAGAATTGGAGGATGCCTGTGGATGTCTTTGTTCGCTCCACTTTAGCCCTGATGTCTTTGGGGCTTTTAGTAGACCACAGCTACTGAAAGACCTTACCAAATGGCAGAGACAAGAAACGCTAGATGCATCCTGGCAGGATGTAAACATCTCAAGGCTTGTCAGGATGCCACAGCCACTAAAGGAGTTTCTCAGTGTGGATTTCACTCAATATTACGGTGGCGTTTAGACTCCTTGTGGGGAAAAATTGATAGTCCGGCATTTGGTTTAAGCCTACTACTACTCTCATCGCCACTTGTAAACTTTTTCAGTAACTGTGGTCATTGTGTCAGTGTTTTTGAGTTGAGTTGAATTGAATTCTGGTAAAAATTGCAACAGGTAGTGCCAGTAGCTCATCAAAATAATGGTGCCCCTTGAAGGCTAAAATAAAACAATGTGGATTTTTTAAATATCTTACCAAGGCTCTTCTCTTCTCTAGACAGCTCTAGTAAGAGTCCTAGGTTGTGTTTCCTAAAAGTATTGTAAGCCTGAGTACATCATAGAGACTATTGATGCCAATTTACAATGCTTTTGGGAAAAACAGCCTTGGTAGCTCAAAAACACCATCCATTTAAGAATTATAGAGGCCACTGCTCTTCAAAAGATGAGAAAATATCCCTGCTTCCACGCAATCATACCTCTGAGCTCTACTGGCAATTTATTCAACCTCATGGTTTGATTTTTGCTCTGATTTGCATTTCTCTGCTGTTAGACATTATCTAGACGGGTATGTCATTTTCCAAATCATGTCTAATCAATTAAATTTACCACAGGTGGATAAAAGTGTAGAAAGATGTCAAAGATTATCCAAAGAAATGAAATGCACCTGAGCTAAATTTGTTGTCAAAGTGTCATAGTAAGAAAGATTCAACCACTTATGTTGATGCAATTTTTTATGCTGCTATATTTGGCAAATCTCTGGGGTCTCTGAGCCTTCACAAATTTAGTTTTCACTTTGACATTATGGGGTTTTGAGGGTAGATTAATGTGAAAAAAATATATAACGATAACCCTTATATAATGTATAAGGCTCCCAGGTTGTATGGTAAAAAGAATCATAAAGTAAGTTCTTGAAAAATGACCTTGGCATTGGCCACTGTTCAAATTATGCAGAGAAGAAAGCATCTCTTCCACCCTGCGTCAGTATATCTAGGCTGATGCATCATCTCACAAACATCGCTTTGAGACTGATATTTAATCAATCTCTGGATAGCTGCCAGTTCCTCAGATCTCCTCTGATGGGTCTAACCTGACATTTCACACAGATAATCCTGTTTTGTCATTTTCTTCACAGCTCCACAGTGCAATGTGTAATTTATGGTTTCGACTCACACTGCACATAATAGGCAACCGTCTCTGCAGAGACAATAGCGTCTTGTGTGACATTCTTTCTAATGTTCCCATTGCTTTTCACCCCATTTCCAGATGGAGATAGTGCCTAATGAAAAGTTTAATGAGAATCTTCTTTTCAATTCGACTTTTTGACACTCTACAGATCCTCATCAGCCATAGATTTCAATTTAATTGTCAGCCGCTGACGTTTATGGGAGCAAACAGCGCTTAGTATTCATTTGAATAGCAGCCTCTTTTCAACAGCACACCATATATTACACATTATATAGCTATGTTTTATTTATGTAGCACTCTTGTGTAGTTTTATTTGCAGTGCAGTTAGAATGCCCCCTGGTAATAATATATCAGTGTCTTTCATTTGCATTCTCTTCTAAGCCAGTGGGCAGTAACAGACCAAGTGAAACAATTGCACATATGGCATCAATTCAGAGCCTTTTTGTTTTATTTATTTATTTTTTATCATCAAATTTAATTTTGCAGAATCGACGGCCATAATTTAATAGCGTAACCTATTTATCTTGTCAGTTATTTTACTGAAATTTAGATTCACCAGAGCAGTAGTCTCATGAATCCAAACATCAGCAATGGTCCATGTGGAAGCATATTCCAACAATGAAATTCATACCTTGGCCAAGACTCATCTAATTTATATATACAGGAAGAGTATAACCAAGTATTTTGACATTCTGAAAAAAATGCAAGTTTAATTGCATTTACTGCCATCAGCAGTCTGTTGCCAAATGTTGAGTCATTTCAAAAGAACAGGTATTACAAATTAAAAAAAAATTCATATACACATTATGGCCTCTACCAAGATTACAATTAAAGGGCACGTATTTGCATAGTCTAGGAAATTGTGTGGGTGCTAACCTAAAAATACTCTCACAGACAGAGCCACATGCAGCTAGGTTGGACACACAATATTCTAAGGAGGCATTTGTGTGTATAAATTGTACTGTGTATGCACAAAATTAAAAATAGAATATTATTTACACAAGCCTTAAGTACACATAACACAGTTTTGGTTCTCAAATTTCACACAATGAATAACATGTTCAGTAAAAAAGTTTAATCAGTTCATCGCTTTCATTTTTGAAACATTTGGTTCTTTAGTGATTGTCAAACATGACTGAATGAAATCAAGGTGCAGTTTTTCTTTATGCAATATGCAGGTTATAAGCATTTTGGGTTTCTTCTCATTCTTAGCGCTGTATTACACAGCCCCAGGGACCTTTGCAAAATTAAAAAATATATATTTTATGTGTGCACGAGAAACCATTAAACTTTGCATATAGGACAATTCACACTGAGGCACCTATTGTGCCATCAGCCCATTTTGCGGTGTGGTTTCTTGGCTTCCACAGACCTAAGGCCTTAAAATATGATTCCCTAATGAAAACATTTTTTTTTAACACTTTTATTTTTTACTGTACCAGTCTTTTTTTAAAGACCAATGAACTTGGCATATTATGCCATATTATGCCATCAGCCAATTTTATGTCATAATTTCTCTGCTGCCAAAGATAATGTGTTAAACTGGAAATTAGTTCTTGATATTAGAAATACTAGCAAGTCTCTGTTAATTCTTATGCATCCATGCACACGTTTTATTTATAGTAAGATGGCAGTGGACAACAAAGGAATAGGTTATATAAAAAGCATTTAAAACAGTCCCACGTACATTTAATTAGTTTCTCAAGGGCACAAAAAGAGGCTCTGTATGTTGTCACTTGGAGAAAATCAATAAAAAGCCCCTTAGAAAATAACAATATTTACTGTATTATAGACCAAATATAAAGCTGAAAATAATGCTGTATGAACCATTTATGTTAAATATGGTCAGAAAATCTACTGAGAGGTTTAGAAACTTAAGACTGGAAAAGTATGATATTTTAACATGAAAAATGTGTAGAAACTCGGAAACTACAAAACATGCACACATCATGCAAAACATTATGCATCTCTTGCAAAAGCAAGCACTTTTTTTAAAACTATTTCAGATTATGCAAATGGGGTTTTTGCATAGTAACTGTACAAACAAACATCAAGTGATTAGCCATATGCACGCCAAACTACACATGGATATGACAAATGTAGAACACTTCTATCTTGTGTGTTTTTTTTTTTTTTATGTATTTATTTATTTATTTTGCTAGTTCATTCTGCAGTAAGGTTTGTCGTAGCACTCACACATGGACACTTGGTTTACTTGTGTGCATGTGTGTAAGAAACAGCATCAACACCGGCTGCAATGGTGTTTCTTATTTATCATCTCTGACAAATGAATAAATTAGACAGCATGCCTGGTTAAAAAAGTCACTACTCGCCTCTGATACATGTAGCGATCTAACGCCCATAATATTTTCTTATGAATGCTGTTGTGCTTTCACAGCAATACCTTTCTGGTGTTTATTCCCATTTCCTATAAAAGCTTCCATCACTCCAGGATGCTTCTTTTTAGCCTATGACACTTTGTGTATTGGCATGAATCCCATTGCTGAGAGCTTTTATTTGGAGGTGAAATCAACTAAAACACTTCACAAAGGAAAGTGGCTTATATTATAAAAGCACCTGTCCTTGAAACTCTCACAAATGTTCAGTTAACTTTCTAATCACAGTTGATTAGATGTTTTAAGACCATAGAGCACCTTTTTTAGTGGATAGTGCTGTCACCTCATGAATGTCCTGGTTCAAGATTTCTGTGTGGAGTTTGCATGTTGGAGTGGGTTTATTTGATGTTCCAGGTGGCTAACTCAACTGAAACTACAATTGACATGTAAAAAGATTACTCTACATTTTCTGTAATCTTAACCATCACATACTTGCATTGATCTAACGCTTACCCATTTCTGTTTTTAGGTGTCACAACTGTCCTGACCATGACCACACTGAGTATAAGTGCCCGGAACTCACTTCCCAAGGTGGCCTACGCGACAGCTATGGACTGGTTTATGGCAGTGTGCTACGCTTTTGTCTTCTCCGCTCTCATTGAGTTTGCCACTGTCAACTACTTCACAAAACGCAGCTGGGCCTGGGATGGTCAGAAGGAGGCCCAGGAGATGCGGGTAAGATGAATGTACAGTACATATGAGTGCTTATATCCTATAAGACTGTGTCATGAAGATAATAGGTGCTATCAAATGAAAAACTTCAAAAGAAGTTAGCTTTTTAAATAACACTTTATAATAGCTGCATGCTAAGACTCATTAGTTAAGCATTAGTAAATAGTCAAGTCACAAATTTATAAAGCATAATCCCCACATTAATAGACAGTTTATAAATTCAGCTTGTTCCTGATTTATAAGCATATCTTTAATGTTTTTAATAATTGTATGCATGATTAATTAATCATTTCTAAATTAAGTATTATACTTAACAGTTATAAAATGAGATTTTGCTAACACTTTAGAATAGGGAACACTTATTCACTATTAACTCACTTTTCCCTCAATAAATTCATAATTTGCTGCTTATTAATAGTTAGTAAGGTAGTTGTTAAGTTTAGGTATTGGGTAGGATTAAGAATGTAGAATAAGGTCATTTAGAATAAGGCATTAATATGTGCCTAATTCGTACTAATAAATGGTTAATATTCTAGTAATATGCATGCAAATAAGCAACTAGTTAAGAGACCGTAAAATAAAGTGTTACCGAAATTTTATATATCATTACACTTGTTATAAAATGAAAAATAAAACAATTCCTGTACACCTCCAGAAAACATAACTTAGCAGTAACATTAATCTAAGCCTCTGGAATCTGATATAAAAAAATGTTTTGATCATTTGTTGAATATATTAGATTTTCTATTTCAGCCTATTGTGAGTCTTCAGTTTGAAATGTAGAATTTATTTAAAATTTGACACACTTGGCGCTTCTTTGACTCACTGTTTGCAAGACGACCTTCTTACTACAGCAAAATGTTTTGCTTATTTTCTTATTTTATTGATGTATATTCATTTTTGCTGCTTTACAAGGCATAAATAGTCTTCACTTTAGACGAGCTCCCAAAAACAGTTAACTGACAGCTACTAAATGTTTTATAACTACCTAAATTAATCATGAATTACAGTAGGAATATGTGTTAATAAAACATTTATTAACACACTATTGCTATATTTCTAAATAATATGTATAAATGTACATTTAAATAGTTGCTTAAACGTTTACTTAAACTTTCTAAATGGTCTTATGAACCACTGATGACAACTAAATAAGTGGTTTGTTAATAATGTAATACTTAATTTAGAAATGATAAACTGATATATGAAAATACTTAATAATATAAGTTTTATATCAGACTTAATAATTATTAATTACATTATAGATATGCTTAAAAATCAAGAACAAAGCATTCATGGCTGCATTTATAAACTGCTTACCGCTGTCTATGTAGAGATAATGATCAATTGACTAGTTACTAATGCTTTACTAATGGTTCAAAGTGTGCAGTTATTATAAAGTGTTACCACATTTTCTTGCTTTACTAAAGCTTGTGTACTTTTAGAGTGTTTCATTCTCCAGTATCGATTTTTTTTACAAAGTTCCTCCCCACAATAAGCAATAAATATTCAGTGTATAAATCTTAAACTAATGTGGGCTTTCTTGTTAGCAAGCTTGTCACTATTGTGGTTGTTGCTGTTCAATAAGTTTGATGATGCCAAACGTCTCTCGCTCTCCCCACCGCTTTTGCTTGCTCTTGATTATTGCCGCTCTCTGTCCCGGCCCTGATAACCTCTGAAAAATGAAGTGCTCAGAGCTAATGGATGGGAATTGCCACAGAGAGAGCTTGTGAGGTGCTGTATTGCCTACAATATGAGGAGATATTGTACCTGTAAACCAGCAATATGAATTCCTGTTTCGTACTGTTGTTTGCAACCTATGTTTAATCTGTCGGAAAAACACTTCGTCTAAACTACTTCTTCATTAACTGTTCAACAGAATGGAAATTTGGTGTTTCTGAGGAATGCGTCGAGAGCAGCTGCAGAGTCTCTCACAAAACTGATAGCAGATACTATATAGACTTGGACAAGGAAGTTAAAGTTGCTGCATCTGTTAAATGCATACAGTTGAGATCAAAAGTTTAAACCTCCCTTTCAGAATCTGCTAAATGTTAAAGAGGGATCATACAAAATGAATGTTATTGTTTATGTAGTACTGATCTGAATAAGATGTTTGACATAAAAGATGTTTACATATAGTCCACAAGAGAAAATAGCTGATTTTATAAAAAAATTACCCTGTTCAAAAGTTTACATCCCCTTGATTCTTAATACCGTGTTGTTACCTTTATGATCCACAGCGGTATTTTTTGTTTAGTGATAGTTGTTCATGAGTCCCTCATTTGTCATGAACTGCCCGCTGTTCTTCAGAAAAAATCCTTAAGATCGCACAAATTATTTGGTTTCCAGCATTTTGTGTATTTGAACCCTTTCCAGCAATGACTGTATGATTTTGAGCTCCATCTTTTCACACTGAGGGACTATTACAACTATTACAGAAGGTTCAAACACTCATTGATGCTCCAGAAGGAAAAACCATGCATTATGAGCCGGGGGGTGAAGACTTCTGAACAGAATGAAGATGTGTACATTTTTCTTATTTTGCCTAAATATCATATTTTTTTTTCATTTAGTACTGCCATTCAGAGGCTACAGAAGATGTTTCCCAGAAGACAAAATAAGTTACATTTACCCCAATGGCTCTTAATGCATGGTTTTTCCTTCTGGAGCATCAGTGAGTGTTTGAACCTTCTGTAATAGTTGCATATGAGTCCCTCAGTTGTCCTCAGTGTGAAAAGATCTCAAAATCATACAGTCATTGTTGGAAAGGGTTCAAATACACAAAAATGCTGGAAAACCAAAGAATTTGTGGGACCTGAAGGATTTTTCTTAAGAACAGCAGGCATTTTAACTGTTCAGGACAAATAAGGGATTCATGAACAACTATCACTCAACAAAAAAAACAAAAAAAAAAACAAAGCCGTGGATCATTCAGGTAACAACACAGTATCAGGAATCCAGCGTATGTAAACTTTTGAATGGGGTAATTTTTGGAAATGTAACTACTATTTTATCTTGTGTACTATATGTAAACTTCTTTTATGTGAAATCTCTTATTCAGGTCAGTACTAAATAAACATTACCTTGCACTTTTGCACAATATTCGAAAACATTTTAATACAGAAAGTGTTTATTATCATCAGACCTACTTTGCTAAATGTGATTCCGTCACTGTATTGTGTGGCTGTGCTTGTGTTCTCAGACTACATAAATCAAGTGAAAATACTGATAATTGGTTACGTGCAACAGGCTTCACTACATTTCTCTAATGCCAGGCAGGACCTTGGCCTCTTGTGTTGATGGTACACCCAAAGGAAAGCTATGGGTTGCTTTGAGACAGTTTAAAATTGCTGCACCTTTGAGATAGAAGAGAACTGAATGGCTATTTATAGCCAAAAAGAGAATGATCGAAAGCAGAAGAAAGCACACAGATGAAAGATAAATTGAAAACGGGCTCACTGGGGTCTTTGGCTGAAGAGAAAGCCAAAAACTGATTTGTTATTGTTAAAAAGAAAGAAAAGAGCAGCACAAGCAACCGAAAAATAGATGAGACAAGCAGGAAGAATGAGAATCCATTTGTGAAAAAAGGAAAAGAGAATGATTAGAGGAACAAGAAATGGGTTGGTATTGAACACTGATGAGAAATTGAACTGTTGAGATCTCATCTCATTTGCTTTACCGCAAAGGTCGGCGGGGTCACATGGTCGCTGCTGAGCAAGTGGTGTGATCGCAAGAGCGTGAGAGGTGCCTAACTACACACATTACAGACATCGCTTTATACTGGACACTGGTTACTATACTCATTCCTGACTCGAGTTGGACACTGACCTCAGTGCTCTCTGGAGTTTGCTTGCTTTTGGAGCAGAGAATGGCATTATAGATTGGGGTTGATGTGATTTACCTTAGTGGGGAGAAGGTCTTGTACCAGCCGTTTGTTCTTTTAAAGCCTCGCTACCACTTTTGACAGTCACTCTCAATTGTTGTTGATAAGAGTACTAGTAACTTCTGATTACATTATATTACTACTGTAGCAAGCTTTATTAGTTTTAACTTTAATCAGTAAGTAAAATGCCGTTTGCATACAAAAAAAATGTAGACTTACATTACAGTTGTGCAAATATAACGCTTTTTGGCCGTGGACGATAAAAATGTCTTGATCTGCTTTTGGAGAAATATCGTAGTATCGTGCTATTCTACCTGCTGCAGTTCTGGCGCAAATTTACTGTACAACACGACATACATTCACAACAGTGTTAACTCAGCAGTAGAGTTATGCTCAGAGGACACTGCACTTATTCACAATGACAGAAGTACACTATTTGCTTTAAAGTCTTGCCAGTTTAACATTTTATATGCGTGCTGTTCTGACATGCATGCACTTTTCCAGAGTGCGTACACCTAATAATAATTTGAAAAATGTGGGTAACCAAACAGTAGCTGGTCCCCATTGAATTTAAGGTGAAACAGGTGAATGGGGTAAAAAAATTGACTAATAGTTATAGCCTTACTTACCCAGTTAATTGATTACATTGATAATTGCAAGCATTTTTTGTATTACAAGTTTTCTAAAATGTTAGGTTTTAATATGGAAATGAGACATTATTTAATGGAATATGCGCTAATTTGCATACATTTCTAGTACAAAAATCTAAACACTGGATGAAGTCAGTTTCAAAATTCTCAGGTTTTTTTTTTTTGTTTTTTTTTTGACATATTAGAGTCAAATACTTTTACAGAGGGGATTTTGGATCAAATTTTTTCATTCAATAATTCAGAAAATACTTAAATAAAACAAAAAACTATATATTTTCACAATTTTCTGAGGAATAAAATGTTGTATATAATCAAGCAAATTATATATGAACAAATCCCTCTGTAAAAACCTTCAGGATATAGACAGGAATACAAATTTATAGTTTGGTGTGTGTAAGTGCTACTGTAGTGGAGATTTATGGCATTTTAACTTATTTTGAGAAAAGGGCCTTTAAAAGATGCATTGTAATTGAAATCTATTGACACAAACAGATAAAGTGCTATAAAAGAAACACTTAAAGGATTAGTTCACTTTCATAACAACAATGCACAGATAATGTACTCACCCCCTTGTCATCCAAGATGTTCATGTCTTTCTTTCCTCAGTCGCAAAGAAATTATGTTTTTTTTTTTTTGAGGAAAACATTTCAGGATTTCTCTCTTTATAATGGATATGGATGGCGTCCCGAAGTTTGAACTTCCGAAATGCAGTTTAAATGCACTTTAAATGCAGCCTCAAAAGGCTCTAAACTATCCCAGTCGAGGAGGAAGGGTCTTATCTAGCAAAACGATCGGTTATTTTCAAAACTAATTGACAATTTATATACTTTTTAACCTCAAATGCTCATCTTGTCTCATCTCTGAGCAGCGCATGCGAAGTCTGTGTGATTCAGGTAAATACAGTTAGGGTACGTCTAAAAACTCCCAACTCGTTTTCTTCCCTAACTTCAAAATCACCTTAGATCGCTGCAAAAGTACCGACATAGTGCTTACAAAGTGAACATACAAAGAAACTCAAACTCCCTTTACAAAAAAAAGGGTAAAAACAGCATTATAGGACGATTTTGACATTGAAGACATAAACGAGATGGGAGTTTTTAGACATACCCTAACTGCATTGACCCGGATTCTACTGACTACACATTCACTGTGCAGAGATGAGACAAGACGAGCATTTGAGGTTAAAAAGTATATAAAAAAAATATATAAATGCAGCTTCTGTCAAAATGACGGACAGCCTTCAGATTTTTCCGTCACTGATTAAAAAAATCTGTCAATGACGGACAATTTTCGGTTAACGCGACCTCTGATATATATATATATATATATATATATATATATATATATATATATATATATATATATTAGGGCCGGGACTCAAAAAATGTAATCTAATTAATTAGAGGCTTTGTAATTAATTAATCGAAATTAATCGCATTTTAATCGCATATAAATATTTTACCTGAGAACAGTGAGAAGTAAGATTTTTACATGGATTTTTAGTATACCATTGAATAATGACTGAATACATAAGCTTAAGCAACAAAATATTGTTTATTTTTGTTCAACCAAGTCCAACAGACCAGTGCAATATTGCCATTAAGTGTAGCAAGAGGCACGTTCTTTAACGAGTCTTTCATGCCGAGAACTCTGCTCTTGTGTTTGCTTAATTATGCATTTAAACGTTAATGACCAAACCTATCATTATAAATGTTGCTGCACATGGAATATAACGCGGAAAACATTTAAAAAATATTTTTTATCAGGTTACACACTGATTATTTATCACTCAAACCCCTTTCTCTACCTGTCCGTTGGTCGCGCATATCCTCCATGTTTGTAGTTTTTTTAACACTTTTTATGCGTGTTTGTAGTTCTAATCGAATCCTCGTTCACGGCGCAGTGTGTTGCGGGCAATATTAGCCATTAAGAGTGTGCATTGATTGTTAAGTAGTAGACCATCCGGGAATCTTTGGAATACTTTTTTAAACATACTACGATTTGGGACATACAATACTATTTAGGACGGACGCAGCTTGTCTGAACGCTAGTTGGTGCTCCAGTATAATCGGTCCGCCGAATCTCATCCAGTGAGAAACGTTCCGCGGTGCAAAACTAAGTGCGATTAAAATGCGTTAAATTTTAACGCGTTATTTTTGTGTAATTAATTAATCTAAATTAACACGTTAAAGTCCCGGCCCTAATATATATATATATATATATATATATATATATATATATATATAATGTACATGCAAGCAGATGTGTGCAGGAAACGTTAAACAAACGAGATAAACATTGGTGCCCCAATTTTTGAATCTTCAAAATGCTGTTTAAATGCAGGCTTCAAATGGCTGTAAATGATCCCAGCCGACAAAGAAGGGTCTTGTCTAACGAAACGTTCGGTCATTTTCTTAGAAAAATATACTTTTACATACCTTTTAAGCACTGAAACTCGTCCAGCACTAGGGCTTGTAGTGCGCGTTCGCGACTCTACGTACTCACGTCGAAAGGTCACGCGTGACGTATGCGAAACTACAGACCCAGACTTGAGAAGAGAGAAGTGCAACACAATCAAACATTCTTTAGCAACAAGGTACAACATAAAGTACAACGATGTCGGACGACTTTGAAGCTGGAGGAGCACATGAGATGGAGTTTTTCACCGTTCCCTACCTTTTTGAGCCGGAATACACAGATGATGAACTCTGTCAGAGAGAGAATACTGCGGTGGTGGCGGCGACAGACACAAGCCTCAGGCAGACCGCATTCAAACGAGACGAGATGGTGGTGCAAGTGTGGAAAATGCCAGCCATTTCTAACGGAGCAGGAATCTCAGTGCTGTCACGACTGGACCACATCTGTTCCACTGTTACAAACAATCGGCGAGTCAGGTGATGGAACTGCTTCAAGCATTCGCTGCGTTGCAGAGCACAGTGGACGTAGTACGTAGAGTCGCGAACGCGCACTACAAGCCCTAGTGCTGGATGAGTTTCAGTGCTTAAAAGGTATGTAAAAATATATTTTTCTAAGAAAATGACCGAACGTTTCGGTAGACAAGCCCTTCTTCGTCGACTGGGATCGTTTACAGCCATTTGAAGCCGCATTTAAACTGCATTTAAACGGCATTTTGAAGATTCAAAAATCGGGGCACCATTTAAGTCCATTGTATGGAGAAATTTCCAGATGTGTTTATCTCAAAAAACATAATTTCTTGACGACTGAAGAAAAAAAGACATAAATATCTTGGATGACAAGGGGGTGAGTAAATTATCTGTAAATTGTTGTTCTGAAAGTGAACTACTCCTTTAAGCGTTTCCTATTGGAGGAAAGTGCTTTAATTCAGCGCGTTGCGTTCTTTTTCATCCGCTTGGCTTTTAATAATTGTTAATAATCTGAATACTTAGATGTGTTTGTGCATATTCTGTGATATATTCTGCTTGTCTGGTATGATTTATTAGTAAGGTGTGTACTGAACTTGGTCCTCCAAACTGTTTTAAACCAAGTTAATTCATTCTGGAATTTCCCGTTTAGCATTAGACCACTCCTGTGACCAATGTGTTTAAGTCATAATTTAGACATTTTAAAGTCATAATTTCGACTTTTTATCTCTTAATTATGACTTAACTAAGTCATAATTTTGACTTTTTATCTCATAATTTGGATTTAATTAAGTCATAATTTCTATTTAGTAAATCATAGTTTCGATTTAGTAAGTCATAATTTCAACTTTTTATCTCAAAATTATGACTTAAGTATGTCATAATTTCAATTTTTTTTAAGCATGGATTTTTATTTTTTTTTCTAACCTGGCGGAAACGGGCTTCCATACAAACTTGACAGGTGCATAAAAAAGTGTTTTTGCCTGCAGTGTCTCCCCTTAATAATAGAAATGATCAAATAAATAATGTTCAACAGAAAAAAAGAAACTCATTCAGGTATAAAACAACCTGAGAGTAAGTAAATGATGGTATACAAATAAAACACTATGATAAAATTGACCAACAGTTGGGTGAACTATTATTTTAATTTTAATAAAACAACAAAACACAGAGAGATAAATCAGTCAAATCCTTTTGACTGAAGAACTTTAATACAGTTGCTTTAATAAGAATGAATGTACAATTGCTGTATATAGTGTTTCACTTTTTATATTTGTTAATTCAAGTTCTTAAATACTGTTAAATACACCTACTGTATCTGAAAAATAAAGTGCTGTTTGTTTTGTTTGTATTATGTTTATTTGTAATGTATATCTTTGTTCTTATTTTTGAATAACAAAGATAACATAATGACAAAGATTTTTATCTTAGCTCACTTTGTCTGAAATATCTGCCATTCTTTTTTTATATACTTTGTTACCTTGAAAGGCTTTGTTTAAAAAAAGGCAAATTAGTTTGACTGTACTGCTCAGACAGCTTGCAAAATAGTAAAACCAGCAGGCCAAGAATCGTGATAAAAACGTGAATCGTGATATTTCTGAAAAAGACTTAAAGGTCCACTGAAGTGCCTTGAAACACGCAGCGTTCTTCTATGTGGTGACGTTCTTTTAACTGAAACAAAAACATATCGCTAAGCCCCGCCCACTAATTTTGAACAGCCAATAGCGTTCCATTTATATCTGCTCGGGGCAGAGCCGTTGAGCTCGGTAAAGCCACATTTGTAAGCTTATGACAGCCACAGACTAATAAATTACCCCACAGATTCAATATGAAACTCTTGCTAAAACGAAATAGTGATAATAATCATGCTGAGGCTGTATAGTTTAACACATGCCGAGTCCGACCGCGCATATGAGCGCATATGATCTGCTCCGCGTCTCTGTGTAGGGGGCGGGACACTACGGACTCTAGAGAGCATTTTATTGGACAGAACGTTTGATCTGAAACTGAAGTGCGCGGTGATATCATCAAAATCCTTGATTCATATTGGCGGAAGTGACGAGAGTGTAAGTTTTGAATGCCCATATCTTGTAAAAGCGAATTTTGTCACTGCTTTGAAACACACTAGCTTATAGATAATCTTAAAACTAATATATTCATACTAAAAGCCAAAAAACTTTAATTTTGATTTCAGGGGGACTTTAACCCTAACTTACATTGAAGGAAGGATCCATGTCGTATCTAAAGACCAGAATACCACAGCCTCCTTAACACCTGGCATTAACATGCATTTATATCCAGATAGCACTTACTTAATAGTAAGCTGGCACTTGTTACATAAGAGGTTATGTTAACTGATATATTTATGTCACTTACTAAATTAACATACCACTTAGCTCTCTGTAAAACTGGTTAATATGGTTTAGAAGATACTAAATCTAAAACTGCCAGAACTTTAGAATGAAAAAGACAAAAGTAGCAACATTAAAGTTAAATTTATACCTTTTTTTCCAGCATGAAAGAGGCATCAGTTAATAAATGAAAAAATGAGTTATGTGTGCTATTTACTTGAAAATGTAACCCAGATATTTTGTTGTATATTAAAAAAGTAATGCATAACCTCATTCCTTTAAAAAAAATCTCTTTATATTTATTTCAAAGACAAATGCTATTGTTTGTACAGAAACTGTATGTGTAAAAAAAAGTTTTGATTATATAGTGCACACAAAAAAACACCCAGACAACTACTGATAACACACTAGCATTGTTGGCGCAAACTTTTCATGAGTAGACACTGCTTATATTTAGTTCAGAAAAAAGGTTTAGTTTAGAAAATACATATTGTTATTGTTATTAATTCTGTTTACTTGTTATAGGTGTGAAATGGTCACTGTAATGTTGCGTACAATATTACTATGGTAATTAATTTTATAATGCAGTTTCACACTGTGTCCTAGTACAGTGCACAAGGACATTATTAAAAATGTCTCCTTTTGTTGCCAAAAAAGAAAAAAAGACGTGGGCTTAGAATTCACAAAAGGATGATTAAATGCTGACAGATTCTTCATTTTAATACTTGATCTTGGATGCTTGCGGGGTGATAGACAGCAATTCCTTGTGACATTGGAAATGCAAATATGACTGTTGCAGCTATGCTAATGCTTAACCTATTTTTAGAGTATTTGTACAAGTATATGTATGCGGGGACAAAGTGGAACAATCATGCAGTGGATAAAAGACAGGATGTATAACACAGAGACCCATAACGACAAAACGTCTCAGGGTTATGTATGTATACTGGTTCCCGAGATAGACACAAGACGCTGCTTTATAGCTGCTTTATTAATGCTGAAACATACATGTATTTTATCCAAAAAAAAAAAAAAAATGTATTTATGAATGTTTTATATTATTAAGATGTATCAATGCATTTGTACAATTTTATCGAGAAACGGTTTAGATTTTTAGACCCCTTAACCTACCCCCAAACCTACACCTACCCATTTTATAGCGAATATAAAAACATATAAACAAAATAGCTGCAAGCAGCAATTATGGGGCCAAGCACAATCAGAGGCAAAATAGGGATCTAAGAATGGCATGGAGCGGCAGACCAACTGCAACAATGAGTAATTAAAGCCATTTTAGGGTGATTTTAGTCAAATGGCTGAAAAATCATGAATACAATCTCTGGTCATATGATTTAATGGAATTTCACTTTTGACCGATAGGTGGCACTGTTATCAAATTGATGTGGTGTGGTCAGTGTAAGGAGACAATTGCACATACAAAGTTACAGCCTCAGACGTAGACTGGCATCATGCCTCAAATTTGTTGTGTCACTACACAAAAACGGTTTTGTCTATCGACACGAAATCCATAACATTTTGTCAGCACAGTCTGAAGATGATCTGATTCGATATTGGTGAAAATTGGACCAACTGTTGAGGAGGAGTTTGAAAAAGTAGGTTTTGAACAAAATCAAAATGGAGGACAGGAAGTATGACTGATCATGGAATAATTGGCATCTGTGTTGACGGCATGACTCAAGGAATATTTTTAGACCAGTTTCATTATAATAAGCTAATGCTATCAGAAGTTATTAATAGTGTTGCAAAAGTCATTATTGATAATCAATGAATGGTTTATCAATCTTTACCAATATTTCATATCTCCTGACCACTAGGTGGCACTGTGCCAAAACACTGCAGGTAGCCTCAGGTCAAGCTTGTTATAACACACACCAAGTTTAGTCCCAATACGGCAAACTGTTGTAGAGATATAGCCTTACATCCATTTTTGTGCGCTTTTCGTAGGATTAGGTTGTGCGATATTCACAAACGGTTTGACATATCATATTGAATTCCATACATTTTTTGCCAGCATGGTCTGAAAATGATCTGAGCCAATTTTGGTGAAAATCAGACAAACCGTCTAGGATGAGTTCGAAAAAGTAGGTTTTTCAAACAATTAAAAATAGAAAAAGAACTAAACCTTACGATTTTTAAATGTTGGTGTTCATTTGACTCGGCATGAGCCAAGGAATCAGAAGAAAATATTTTCCTTCTAAACCTTATGGTTCAAAATAAATTTTGGACAAGTGGTGGCGCTAGAGAGTTAGAGTTTGAGACTCCATACTTGCTATGGTTAATGTTAAGACTGTTCTCTATCAGTGTG
>NC_133379.1:10705790-10747726 GCF_049309525.1 Garra rufa
AACCACCTTAACGCTACATCGTTCTTAAGTTATACCTTAAGAAGTACCTTATCGTTAATATGTGTTTTCCGAAACCTTCTGAGTTAAGTATACCTTCTGTAAGTCATATGTTCGTAATGTTGGTCTGGAGCACACTTGCTAAATTATAAATACATACACATATTTATTTCTGCATGTACATATTTCAGTGAGCCCCGATAAATGCAGTTTATATTATTTCTAAAACGCTTCTTTATAAAGAACATTGTTTTCTCAATACTTTACCTATACCGCTGTGAAGGAAAGAGCCCACAATCGATCCTCGAGGCATCGATATCAACCTATTCAGCACCTCCACCATGGACAGCACCTACTAAGGTCGCACTTAAGAAGGTTTACTTTAAGCAACATCCTAAGGTATAGTTCGGAGAACACACGTAGGAAAGGTATACCTGTAGTTAAGGTGTACCTTTTGAGTCTTCATAGCGCGCTAAGAGACAACGTTATTGGAGAATGCAGCCCAGATCAGTGAAGTGTTGCAGTGATGTTTGTCCTTCTGTAAGATTCTTCCATCTCCACATATGATCATGGAGCTCAACTAGAGGCACTACCAGCTTCTTGGTCACCACTAACCAAAGACCTTCTCCATCAGTTGCTCAGTTTGGCCAGAAGTCCAGATCTAGGAAGAGCCCTGATTGTTTCAGGCTTCTTCCATTAAGGGTAACGGATACTACATGCTTCTGAACTTGCAATGCATTTTATTTTTTTACCTCAGGGCTTGGTTTTTGCGCTGATATGCATTTCCAGCTGTTAGATATTTTATTAAGATTGTGTGCCTTACCAAATCATACCCATTCAGTTGAATTTGCCACAGGTTAACTTCTCTCAAAGTTAGCATGAGCTAAATTTCAGCTGTTACAGACAAGGGTATAAATACTTATGCAATGGAATCATTTAAGTTTTGTTTTTATGAATTAGCAAAAATGTTAAAACCTGTTTTGTTTTTTTTTGCCTTCTCATTATGGTGTATAGAGTGTAGATTGATGTGAAAAAAGTAAAGGGGTATGAATACTTTCGGAAGGCACTTTACAACATTGTGTCCACTATTCACCTTTGCACATTGCCAGATTTGGTTTACACCAGGTTTGATGTCAGTAAAACTGGCTAGCATCGGTTCTATATTGTAGCTGAACGCACCGACTTTGAATATGTTTGTTTGTTTTGCTTTGCTTTTGGTGCTTTTCACAAACACAATTTCAAAACTTTTTGAAAAAACAAAACTGATCACAGTCTTTCATTCCATTTGGACCATTGAGATTTAAGACAATGATTATGTGGGGGAAAAATAAGATAATTGTAATATGTAATGAAAGCATTAGTATAATAACCAGAAGACACGTGTAGTCTTCTTCAGTTTAGTACATTTAACAATCAGTTATTTTGAAGCAAACAATGCAAAGATACACGTTTCAAATCAGCCTTTTTTTACTTTACATTATTGACATGGCCATAAGGTGTTGTGCTAGAACAGAATTTGCTGCCAAAACAGTAAAAAGGTTCTCATTGTACCATGATTGAATCTATACTGAAGAAACTGAGAGAAAATGTAGACTTTTGCATGCATCTCCTACTTCTTCTGATCTATGATAGACCAGCCACAAAGTAATAAGATTTCCTTTGTTTTGATTTTTGTGGAAATGTTCAACATTTTGAACCAACATAATGTGACTTTAGCAGTGCAAATTGGCCATCCGACCTCCGACTGTAATGACATAATTGCAGCCCCTCATGCTCTATCAGACCTTCAGAGAGAACTAAATGGTAGGGCTTTCCGATTGAGCAATTGTCTGTTACTTCCTTCCCGCTGTTAAGGTTAGAACATCCAATCCACCCCAACTATGCTGGGAAAACACTTGAATCCAACTCCGTCATTGGCGCTGTGATATACAAGAAGCAATCAGTTAAACCTCCTCTCCAACACAAGACCCCCACCTCCTATATCTCAGTTGCTCTGGCTGCATGATCATCCATAAATACAATTCTGAATATGTGTTGTCTCATCAATAATTCATCTCTCTTATGGTCTCTCTCTTTTCTCATTTCTCATATAGGAGAATATGTGGTGATGACAACGTATTTCCATTTGAAAAGGAAAATTGGCTATTTCGTGATCCAGACGTATCTCCCCTGCATAATGACCGTCATTCTGTCTCAGGTCTCCTTCTGGCTGAACCGGGAGTCCGTTCCAGCACGTACCGTCTTCGGTGAGCTTTCCTTCCGTTTGTTTACTAATGCACAGATGTGCTCTGCGAGTAATCCAGCAAATAATACGTCCAGCATAGAGCTGCTGTTTACATTATGAGACCAAAAGAGATCAAAACACGCTGTGCTTTATATTTATAGAGATGCTTTTGTTTTTATCCACCATTATGAAACAACAGGAAGCATTCGGTAAACAAGAACACCAGGGATTATTTGAAAAGTTTGTATTTTGTATGAAAGTTTATTGGATACACTTCCTGAGAAGTTCTAGATTCTGTTTTAAAATGGTACAATTACAGATTAGATGGACCTAAACCTGGAGTCACATCAAGTCAGAAAAAGTAATGCTGACAGGACAGGAAAGAAAAAGATCAACTCAAGAGCATTGCATCTGTATCTCCTTCAGCAGCCTATTCGCACGGGATCTTTAAGCCAGCTGAAGTTAAGAGATTATAGTTTATTGAGCTCACATCAGCTTTGGCATGGTGTCTGACTTCATCTGTGGCTTGCTTTTTATCAAGGGCCGGAGCATCAGGTGCAAAGCGGGGCTCATTCTACCAGCATTACTGTAGAGGATGTTACTGATGAGAAAGTTTCTGCAATCAGCTACAGAATAAATGAATTTCTGACACTTCTCACAAACCGTCCCTCATAGAGTGACAGATTAAATCACATTATTTTTTGATGTTTTTGAATAGGATTCAAAGACATCTTGGGGTTCACTGCATGGTTTTCAGGGGATGAAACATTAAAAAACTTTTCAGTCGTATTTTTCCTGTAAGAGTGGGTGCGGCCATTTGTACATTTTTGCTTCATTCGCCTATTTTTAGCTGTACATAACAGCTTGCTTTGCTGCTTGATATTGCAAACTGGTGTGTTTTACCAAATTAGTTTGATGTATTATCCTAATTATGAACCCACTGGTTTGTAGTGCAATCAGTTTTGCCATTTAGTACACTTTATTCTTCTTCTCGTTATTTCTGAATTTCAACTGCATTTCACAATCAAATGCACGTGAGAACTCATATGGAAAATAATGTAAGATCACTCAAGAGACAAATGTTCTCATGTACCAATTTGGGGACAATTTCCACAAAACTGTCAGCAAATATAAATCGGCTAAAATCATGCAGCGTAAACCCAACATATTGTAACATAGCTGTGTCAGAAACAAGGTAAAGTTGGATCTATATGCAGTAGCCAGAAATACACTGACCAGAATTATAAACGCAACACTTTTGTTTTTGTCCCCATTTTTCATGACCTGAAGACTACACAAAAAGCCTATTTCTCTCAAATATTGTTCACAAATCTGTCTAGATCTGTGTTAGTGAGCACTTCTCCTTTGCCGAGGCAATCCATCCAACTCACAGGTGTGGCATATCAAGATGCTGATTAGACAGCATGATAATTGCACAGGTGTGCCTTAGGATGGCCACAATAAAAGGCCATTCAGAGTTCAGCTCATGAAAAATGGGGGCAAAAACAAAAGTGTTGCATTTTTAATTTTGGTCAGTGTAAATCCAGGTGGAAAAGAGTATATTCTAGACACAGTAGAACTAAAAACTAAAACATGCACACACAACATCTATTCAGCACAACAAAAAGCAAGCAACATGGGAAACTGGGGTTTAAATACACAAAATAACACAGGATGAAACAAGGAACAGCTGAAAGTGATAAGCTGTTTTGGAGATTAATTATGAAAACAGACCATGAACTAATGAAAAAAAGCAATCCAAACAAGCAAAACCTTGAGAACAGGAACTACATACAGTATCAAAATAAGAGTCCTAAGACACAAAACGGTGAAACATGAAAGAGGAATTGTAAAACATATAATTTATTAATGTCTGACTGGTATTAAAATGCCAGTATGCACAGTAATTTACTGTGTCTTATGAAGTTAAGGTGAGAAACTACAGGTGAATAGGGTAATAAAAAATAGTTGTCCCTGTAAATTAGGCATTATTTAATGAAATATGTGCTAATGTGCACACATTTCTAGTACAAAAATCTAAACACTGGATGAAGTTAGTTTTACAGAGGGGATTTTGGGTGTCTCGTATCGTCATTCTATAATTCATTATTTTGTTGTTGTTGTTTTTTTTTTCAAATTTTGACCATTTTTGGGGGTATAAAATGTATAAAATGAAGCTAATTATATATGAACAAATCCCTCCGTAAAAACCTTCAGAATATAGACAGGAATAAAAATGTAAAGTTTGGTGCGTGTAAGTGCTACTGAAATGGAGATTTATGGCTCAGTGTAGGAGAAAAAACTAATTTTGAGAAAATGTCCTTTTAAAATATGGATTGTAATTGAAATCTATTGACACAAATTGATAAAGTGCTATAAAAGAAACACTGAACAGTGGGTGCTTATCAATATCCCTCCTCGTTTCCTCGCTCCTCCGTCCTCCATCTTATGACCTCTCAATTAGGACATCTCAATTCTCTAATTGCACTGTGAGGAGGCGAGGATCGAGGAGTGAGGAGGCTTCCTGAGGAGTCTTGAGCGAGGATACACGGGTGTATCCTATGCGGAAGTTTTTTATCGACCAAACGTGACCCACTCCTCCCCCTTCAGATATGTCATAATAATTTACATTTACATTTTACCTTTGCAGTGTAAATAATGTCATATATTTAAACAGGGCATCTTGCTTTGTTAATTATTATTATGAATGCCTTAAATAACGAACTTTAACAACATATGGGCAGATCCCTTTAGCGCAGCTGATGACGCTTGAGTGGTCAAGAATATTCCAATGCTCCTCCTTTGATTCCTCCGTCCTCATTTCCTTTCCTTAAATCCTTCCCTCGTATCCTAGGGGGGTGGAGCTAAGACGCGAGGAAAGGAAGCAAGGAAAGGAAACGAGGATGCAAAAATAAGAAATGAAAAGCACCCAGTGTCTTTTGGGTGTTTTCCTTCCACTAGTCTGAGAAAAAAAAAAAAAAAAAAAAAAAACACTTTATGAAACACCAAAAAGCCTAAAATCTCAAACTTGACAGGTGCATGAAAAACAGTGTTTTTGCCTGCAGTGTCTCCCCTTAAAGGATAACTATTGCCAAAATGCAACCTGGGCTGTTTTTTTTTTTTTTTTTTACTGTAAACGAGACAAACATATATCTAAAAGCATAGTTACGACAAACGAGCCGTTTTTTGAGATTGACTGTGATTTCGTTTTGTTTTCAATGGCCGGTGAATGGGAATACTAGGGGCATAGATTTGAGCGCATCAAAATCTATATTTTTCCAACACTAAGAAGGCTCGACACACCATGAAACTTTGCTCAAAGTATCGCCTGGGTCTCTACACATGAACTGGAGCATTGAGAACATTGTTTGTGTACACAGAGTTTACTAAAAAGAAAGGTTTTGAACAACTCACTTACACTGTTTGAGTTTCCGCTCGCGGCCGTCTTGCCAGTCAAGAGGTGTCGATCTTCGAATGCGAGGATGGATAGCTCCTAAAGCATATTTCCATATAAATGCACGGCTAATTCGTTGTTTTGTTGCAAGTGAAAAACAATATTAACCTTCTAGGTTTAAAAAGAGCCTCATATAAGCCTAATATTTCGTCCTATGGAGTCCATTCATTCGCATTCGGAGATCGACACCTCTTGACTGGCAAGATGGCTGCGAGCGGAAACCCAAACAGTGTGTGAGTTGTTAAAAAACTTTCTTTTAAGTAAACTCTGTGTACACAAACAATGTTCTCAATGCTGGAGTTCATGTGTAGAGACCCAGGCGATACTTCGAGCAAAGTTTCATGGTGTGTCGAGCCTTCTTAGTGTTGGAAAAATATCGATTTTGATGCGCTCAAATTTATGCCCCTAGTATTCCCATTCACCGGCCATTGAAAACAAAACTAAATCACGGTCAATCTCAAAAATGGCTCGTTTGTCGTAATTATGCTTTTAGATATATGTTTGTCTCATTTACAGTAAAAAAAAAAAAAAAAAAAAAAAAAAAGCCCAGGTTGCATTTTGCCAATAGTTATCCTTTAAGACTCAATATTGATTACAGACCACACACCTGAAAAAACAGAATTCTAAAAACATAGCATAACATGCATAGCATAGAGCCTTTTAGAAATCTGACATTGGCTAAATGATAAAGTATTATTGTGTGCAAATAAGACAGTACCATAAGAGGTTAATTAGGCTAATTAGTTACTGTTTATCGCTGTATTTGAAATTGCCCCCTATACGGGACGGCCATTTTAAGTGGTGTTCGAAACCATAGTGGACATTACTGAGTGCATTCATTCAATCCCACAATGCACCACACAAACGATCACAACCAATGTACTCTTAACGGCTAGATATAACCCATAACGCACTGTGAGAGTCGGGCCACACGCCAATTGAACATCATCTGCGCCGCACCAAATCCTCAGATTTTTCTTCTTAAGGGAACCAGTTCATAAGATCCTGTATGTGTGTTTGTATTTGTGTGATGAGGAGCTATCATGTTTCAGAGTGGATATATTGCTCCTCAAAGTGGAACATGATGTTTTAGGATGTGTGTGATTTTGCGTGTTCTTGTTTATTATGGATGAGGACACACATAACTGTTTGAAGTTGATGTGCTTAATGTTGAACTGCTTGCAAGCTTGCCTTCTTTTTGAGCAAAGGAGAAGGGTCAAATTAGTAGGAATGTAGAATTAGTAGGAGTAGAAATGAGAGGAGTCACTACAAGACTGAATTGAACATGGCTTAAGGCCACAACTAAAAAGTCAAGGAAAGGTAAAATTCCATATACCAGTAATAAAAACAAAAGAGTAAAAGACTGAAGTAATTAAAAGATAAAGAAATAATCAGTATGAAAATAAAAAAAACAGAATGATTAAAAATAGCAAAAGACCAAAACAAAGAACAAGAGTAACACACTTAAGACCAGAGCTTCAGAGAATACTAAAAGTAAAAACTGAATACGAAAAATAGATAAATCATTAAAGCAAGCACTAAGAGGGAACAACGATAGTAAGGATACACAGATTCCATAACAAGTCTAAAGCATAACTGGAGAATGTAGCATAACAAAGTATGAACAAAACAAAGCAGCAAAGACAAAAGGCAAGAGAACACAATAAATAGAGAGGAAGGCACACTAGGAACAAGTGAGATTAGTTCAACAAGGATTAGACAAAGACTAAACAAGGGGTCATGGTAAAGAGAAACAAGGAGGCAGGACAAGGGGAGCACATGGCCAACATAAACAAGATAAAACCGTGTGCTCATACACAGAACAAACATAGAAACGTTAAATAAACAAGGACAAAACAAACAGAGCTGCCAGGACAGAGCCCTAACAATTCCAGTCCTGTTATTTTCTACTTTTCTTTCCCATCTCTCCTTTTGTTTGTACACCTATACTAAAATTAGTATTTCCCTTCAGTAAATGTTGAATAATGCTGATTATATTCTTGCACTGTTACCATTCTATGCGTTTTTCGTTTCCCTTTCATCTCCTTGTTCTTTATAATACTTCCTTTGCTTTGTTCATTGTTGTCTTTTATCTTGTGCTAAGTCCATATTTTTTAAGCTGAAACTAATACATGCAGTGCAGCTTACTCAGGTGTATAGTCATATTTCATCTTCACCATCTTATTCTTTGCGGCCCACCTTCACTATTATCCTTTGTACGCCCACAACCTTCAAGACAGACTCCTTAGAATTGGTGTTCAGCCCACACAGGCTTAGATATCCACTCATATTTTAATATTGAGTGGTTTTCCTAAGCATGCATCACCATTTCTTTTGCTTGTACATTTTATAGTCTGGTAATCTATTCATTTATTTAAACAGAAAATACATATATTCATACATACAATTTGTTATTAACCCTTAAAATTAAGTTCTTTAGTGCAAAATATCATCTTTTGTGTTCAACAGAAAAAATAAATGGAAAAAACTTGAGCATGAAAGAGAAATCCTCAGCTTAAAGTACACTCTTAAAAATAAAGATGCTTCATGATGCCATAGAAGAACCTTTTTTTTTTTGTCTAAATGGTTCCATAAAGAACCTTTAACATCTGAAGAACCTTTCTGTTTCACAAAAGGTTCTTTGTGGCAAAAGAAGGTTCTTCACATTACAAAAAGGTAAGAAAGAGATGTTTCTTTAAAGAACCTTCAACTGAATATGGCATCGCTTGAAGAACCTTTTAAAGCACCTTTATTTTAAAGAGTGTACTTGGCTACTTGAATCCAAAGCAGATTTTTAATAAGGTATTCTGATATGCAAGACTTCTTTTAGATTAGTTATATGTAATCTAGATAATTTATAACTGGGCCAAACAGACTGGTCTAAGTCAGAATAGAACATTGTTTTAAGAACAGAACATCACATTGATTTGTATTAAAGCATTTGGCTGATAAGGTAATCAAGAAGAAACAGCTAAGATATAAGCAGAAAAAAAGGCTGTTGATTTCCTTGTGTCAAAAGAATAAAAAGCTGTGAGTGCTCTGAATGCTGCAGTAATTAGTATCCTATCATACATCTTTTCATAAAGACAAGTGAGAGGTTGTATCCGACTGATTTCCCATTACCCAAGTTGAGTCTTATGAGTCTATAAACGTGACTAATTAGCAATCACACTCTGGGTAAGAATCGCATCATTAACTGGTCGCCGCTCTTCTATGAAGAAGCCCCACCAGGCATGCTCTCCACCTCGATCAGAAATGCCACTCCATCTTGTGTGACTTTCTCTTCTAGTCTACTTTTGCTATTAACATTCACTCCTCCTTATCTTGTCCAGAGGAGAGGTGTTGAAAAGTGTGCCATAACAACCCCAGGTGTCTCCCACTAGGCGAATCTACACAAGAATCAGCGATTTGAAGCCTGCTGTTGTTTGGAGTGCAAACGCATATCCGTGAGGAGCCATTCAAATGTTTCATGTTCATTTTTGTAGCCAACTTCCATGGAGTTGTCTTGGTTGTGTGGAATCATAAGTACACAAAATATACTATTTTCACGTTTTCAAAATTTTTAGCTTGATTCAAAATAACACAGTATGTTATTTAGAGCCCAAGCTCTAAAGGTGCTGTAGCCTCTATTATATATGTTGGGTTCTTCAGATGTTAAAGGTTCTTTATGGAACCATTTAGACAAAGTTCTTCTATGGCATCGTGAAGCACCTTTATTATTAAGAGTGTATAGCTCTATGAACCACACATTGTAAAAATATGAAATTTGAAACACTTATAGTGGTGGTCATGAATAGTAATCTGACCAATTTTGAGATCTCTAGGACCAACTCTATAGCACCACCGTCACTATTATAGCTGTTTGTGAGCTCTATACTCATAGAATTAGAACAAATATTGAAGTTATCATTATAGTTATGATCCTTGGTGTGAAAGGGCCTAAAGTTATTACAATTGTGTCCATATATTGTGCAATAAGTGGATAAGTAATTATTGCGACAGGACTAGAATTCCATTTTTCTCTAGTACAGTTCTTACCAAAATTGTATCTGATGGTCGCTTGACTAATTTGCACAGACATGACCAAACATAATTTTAACATGAATATTTGTTGCAATGTTGCAAAGTCACAAAAGTAAGAAAAAAATGGTTTAGAGGTTATAACTTGGCAATAATTTGATCTATTGAAATTAAACTAGGTATGCTGTCAGAAAATCATGATATTAGAAGTTTTTTTATACAAATTTTGTGATTGAACAAACAACCTGTTTGCCATTTTAAAATCTGTCAGATATTGCAATATGTTTTAAACCATTTAAAATACAGGCACAAAAAAATTGGTTGAGATCATCGACGCCATGTCACTGCCGCTCAAAGGTTTGGAATCAGTAAGACTTGTAATGTTTTTAAAGATGTTTCTTATGCTCATCATGGCTGCATTTATTTGATAATTCAAAAATACAGAAAAAAAAAGTCATTTAGCAGACGCTTTTATCCAAAGCGACTTACGAATGAGGACAATAGAAGCAATCAAAACCAACAAAAGAGCAACAATTTATAAGTGTTGTGATAAGTGTCGTTTAGTCTAACGCAGTACACATAACAAGTTTTTTTTTTTTTTTCTTTTTTTTAATAATAATAAATTAAAAGAACAAAAGACAGAACAGAAAAAGAATGGAGAACGGTAGTGTTAGAGGGTCAATAGTTCCCTTTCGAAAGGAACTCTCACTGCGTCCTCTAGAGGGTGCTTTGGGGAACGCCGCAGCATGACTCGTGTCTGAAGAATATGTATGACGTCACCACAGCGCGCACATCGCTGCCGCTCAGGGCTCTAGAGTGCGACCAATTTGGTCGCATGTGCGACCTAATTTCTCAATGGTGCGACTAAAAAAAATCAAAGGTTGCACCGGTGCGACCAGCCGTTCGAGGGGAAAAAAAACGAAACTCCGTCACTCTTAAAGTCTCCCTGTTGCTCAACAACAGACACACATTAGACCCATATCATGGTCTAAACCAATCAGAGATAAAGGACGGATCCCGCCCCCCATCTGATTGGCCGTGGTCCAGATATTCCTGTACGTGTGTGTACGTTTGAAAATGCATGTGATGCAGTCAGGATGTCTCTACATTGGCAAGCGTTTACAATGCCTCCTCCGCAAAAACACGGACTGGATCGCGGACTCCATTCATAAAAACCGAATTTACTATGGCGCGGAATGCCACGTAATACGTTGATTTCTGGATTGATAAATCAAAAGTTGGTCTGTCACTTAATTCAAATCGCGATATGGACTAGTGTCTATGAAAACTGAAAGGCAAAAAGACCGTTTAAAATGAATCCTGCATGTTCCGTTTGCCTCTATGTATTAATGGTGGAGACGTGTATTTTTTTTTTAACTACACGCGTATAGGCTACTGAAGCACGCGTGACGCTCCCGCTAATTTTTGGCATTTGCATTTGCAAATCCGTTTCATTTGAGAAAGCATCATATCATACTGTACACACAGAAACTTCACGGCAACCTGTCAAAATAAAAGTACGGTTTAACATGAAACAGAACAATATTAGTCCTGTATTACTTTTGTACAGTATAATGTAGGTGTTTATATATTCCTATTTATAAATCATATATATGTTTGCCAAAAATTAAAAAGGTTTATTTTTCATTTGATTAAAAATAAATACATGTTTATGCTTTCATTTGATTATGAGAAAAATTAAAACAAGAATTTCGAAAAATAAAAATAAAATAAAAAAACAATTTTAGAGCCCTGTTGTTCAAAATGTTAAAATAGAGAGTTTTGGACTTATTTTTTCACTGAAATGTTTTCGTTATTACACAAAGTAGGGTAAATTACTGGGGGAAAAATATGCTTCAAATAAAGAACTTTATATTGACCAGATTGTTAGTTAATCATTTACAAGTCAATATTGCCTATATGGACAGGGATTAAAAAAATAAATTAAAAAAAAAAGTAAAAAAAAAGTGAACTTGTAAAACGGCGGTGTTGAATGTGATTCGGTTGAAAATTTGGGTGCACCTAACTTTTGTGCTGGTGCACCTAAGAAAAAAAGTTAGGCGCACCAGTGCAACCAGTGCAAAAAGTTAGTCTAGAGCCCTGCCGCTGTGTCACTACCGGGCGACCATAACATAAAAGGGCGCCAGTGCAACACAATACATCTTGGTCGTCTTCAGCTTCTCTTTGTCTAGGAGTGCATGTATTTTAAAAATGTATTTTAAATTAAGTTCTTAACAATGCATATTACTAATCAAAACTTACATTTTGATATATTTATAGTAGGAATTTTACAAAAAATCTTCATGGAACATGATCTTTACTTAATTTCCTAATGATTTTTGGCATAAAAGAAAAATCAATCATTTTGACCCATGCTATGTATTTTTGGCTATTGCTACAAATATACCCCAGCGACTTAAGACTGGTTTTGTGGTCCAGGGTCACATATAGAAAATCAGATAGGAGTCTAATTAAAAATGTTTTTAATACACAAATATAAACAAATATCAAGGAAGTAATTTTATTTCATTATATTTATTTCATTTAGTGTATTTGCAGAATTTTTAAATATTAATTTAAAGCAATACATAACCCTTTTTAAGATCTGCAAAAGTAAAATAAACAATAATGGGATTGAACAATGTAACGTAGAATATTAAGCCATAAAATGGCATGATTTAAAATTCAGATACAGTTTCACACAAAAACAAAATATGTTACACTATGGCATTTCATCCTTTATCACATTAAAAGGGATAAAATCTTTAAATATACTCTAAAAGTACTAGTTACCCCAAAAATTTACTCAAGTAAATGTAACGAAGTAAATGTAATTCGTTACTACCCACCTCTGGTAGCTCCTTGTTCTGACAAGTCTAAGTCTCCATTGAAACTTACCCATTTCCCCCAGAAGGAATTACTCTAATTCCAAGCCTAGAGCTGCGCCCTGGGTTCTAACCCAGTCCAGGTAAGTGGGTAACACTCTGGCCGTGGGGGATAATGTTTTGACAGCCGTCACCACGTCCTAGTAGGGGCAATTCCTCTCAGAATTGTTGCTTAGTGCTCGCTGGCATAGCATGCACTCCCCTCAGTATGGCAGCGTGGGTATATCCGTTCCCCAAAGCGCCCTCTAGAGGACGCAGTGAGAGTTCCCTTCGAAAGGGAACGTCTCTAGGTTACGTATGTAACCTCGGTTCCCTGTTCTCAAGGAACCAAGGTTACATACGTAACCTAGAGACGTTTTTTGTTTGTTTGTTTGTTTGTTTGTTTGTTTGTTTGTTTGTTTGTTGTTGCAACAATATTTGAAAAGAAGACAGAACACTTGATAGATGGTCATTTTTATAAAAGGAAAACAAGTAGTTAGAATAAAAATAGAATCCAGAGGACAAGTGTTAGTGGGTTAGGTTTTTATTTTTAATTAATAAAAATAAAACAAGTAGATAAAATAGAAATAGAATAGAGAGTGCAAGTGCAGATAGAAGATATATGTTTTTAGCCATTTCTTAAAGATGGCTATGGTTTTAGCTGTATATATCACTTCACTGTGGTTATCTTTTGAGATTAATGTAATGCTATTATGTGTCAGTTTTTACATTGCCAATCCTAGAGAGTGGCTAAACTGTTTATCGTTGTTTTTTAATCAATAAAAACAAAGATCTATTCTATTGTTGACTATACTATTTAATAACCAATGTTCCCTGAGGTTCTCAGCTGTGTCTGTGCTGAAAAACACTGTAGTTATGCCGGTAGGCTCCAATCGAAAGGTTCTAATGAGGTGTAGAGCAGACCCTTATTGATATTCAACAAGGCTCGCACACCTATGTCTGCAGACGTGATGAAACACAACGCAGCTCAGGCTGCTGGCTGGACGTTGAAGTAATGGAGCGGCTAGGCTGGTAGACAAGCCGTGCTAAATGTAATGTTTTCCAAGGTGCCCGGAGGTTGTACTGTGTAGGTCTTTAAAGCCAGCCCCCCTGAGTGCTAAACCTCAGCAGCTTTAGCACACCAATCTGCTATCCGACTACTGCCCATAGATTTGGCATTAATCATAGATGGCTGTTTTGTATTGTAAAATTTTTTGCCACCGGAGTCAGTTCTTACTGAGATGTTACCCACTCTTCCACCAAGGCACTTGCAAATTCTTGAACACGTCTGGGGGGACACATGGTTAAACACGGTTTTCTACTGCAAGGTTGAACACCTGTCTTTTCTGTTGTCTCCCTGTAGCACTGTCTTGGGCAGCTTAGATTACAGACTTTGCCATTTATTTCTCTTGCTACTGCAGTCCTCATGCCTCATGCAGCAGGACTATGGCATGTTCATGCAGGTGAACAGAGACCCTGGGCAACTTTCTTCTGGTGCCTTTTAGAGTCAATAGGAACATGTATTTAATGTCTTTAGTTTTTATAACTATGACCTTAATTGTCTACTGCCTGTAAGCCCTAAGTGTCTTAAAGGGAACCGCAGGTATTAAGACTTGAAAGGCTTAAAGGGTCCTATTGTGCTCTTTTACAAAGTCTTTATTTTGTTTTGGGGGTGCACTAGAACATATTATCATGCATGGTAGTTCAAAAAATGCATTATTTTTTACAAAATTCACATTATTACAATAGCTTTCTCTCCAGCCTGGCACAAATGGCTCAATTAGTTCTGGTTTTGATGAAGGCCCACCTTCCGAAAAACGAAATGTGTTCTGATTGGTTAGCAGTCTCACTGTGTTGCGATTGGCGTACAGCTTAGACTGTGTTTAAGTCATGTCACGCCCCTTTCCATGGACAACTGTTACCGCCAGCTAGATTAAAGTGATTCTTACGTTTTAAAATATGGATATTTTTCTTACAAAAACACATCAGTTCACTATAGGAAGCTTTTATTGACCACCCTGGAGCCATACAAGGCAATTTTTATTATGGGTCGATGCACTTTATTGGATTTGTATTGGACTGAGAAACACTTGTCTATGCCGTTCTAAAGCTTGGGAGTGCCAGGATAATTTTTTATATAACTCCTATTGCATACGTCTGAAAGAAGGAAGTCATATACACCTAGAATGCATAGAGAGTGAACAAATATAATGCTACATTAGTGTTGGTTCAATTGTCAGCCTGCAAGATTGGCGATACATGATATTATTATTATTATTCTAATTTATTTATTTATTTTCATGCCTGAAACCAGCTCTAGCATGAGGGTAGTGAAGCTATCTACACTGGTAAGAGATTTATTCATCATACACACATTACACACATCTACAGCGCGGCTACGATGCGGCAACCGATGGCCGTCACTCTAGTCAATGCTTGTGTTTACATCAGCCATGGCTGCGCACGTGTTTCGACCCTCTATCGGACACAGTTTGTGGACACTTGAGTCAATGCTTGCTTTTATACCAGCTGCCCTGCAGCTCGCTGAAGCATCTCAGAAGTGGCTGTCCATGCTACACTGCTAAATTAAGGCTAATCCCCCACCACGTCCCTCCCCACCTGCCAACGATTTGAATTTCCATTGACAGGATTTATTTGAATGATATTCTAATGAGCTTCTGGAAAACAGACTTCTGTTGTGTAGTCCAAACAAGCCGTCCGTTGTAGTCCTTTTTTAACTAAATGCCTCCTTTTGGAGTGGACTTTGAGATTTGTAACTTTGTAGATGGTTTTTATGCCCTAACATATGCACCACACACTGACTAAAATTCAAAAAGAGAAAAAGCATTATAGGACCCCTTTAATATAACGTAAATGATGACTCTTACTGTAATATGTTTTAGAAAACCCATGAAAAATTGTGCACATTTTCAGTCAAAGGGCAACAAGAGAAGCAATGTAAGTCTTCACTGCTTTCCTAGTGATAAGAAGAGGAGAAAAGAATTGGAGGATGCCTGTGGATGTCTTTGTTCGCTCCACTTTAGCCCTGATGTCTTTGGGGCTTTTAGTAGACCACAGCTACTGAAAGACCTTACCAAATGGCAGAGACAAGAAACGCTAGATGCATCCTGGCAGGATGTAAACATCTCAAGGCTTGTCAGGATGCCACAGCCACTAAAGGAGTTTCTCAGTGTGGATTTCACTCAATATTACGGTGGCGTTTAGACTCCTTGTGGGGAAAAATTGATAGTCCGGCATTTGGTTTAAGCCTACTACTACTCTCATCGCCACTTGTAAACTTTTTCAGTAACTGTGGTCATTGTGTCAGTGTTTTTGAGTTGAGTTGAATTGAATTCTGGTAAAAATTGCAACAGGTAGTGCCAGTAGCTCATCAAAATAATGGTGCCCCTTGAAGGCTAAAATAAAACAATGTGGATTTTTTAAATATCTTACCAAGGCTCTTCTCTTCTCTAGACAGCTCTAGTAAGAGTCCTAGGTTGTGTTTCCTAAAAGTATTGTAAGCCTGAGTACATCATAGAGACTATTGATGCCAATTTACAATGCTTTTGGGAAAAACAGCCTTGGTAGCTCAAAAACACCATCCATTTAAGAATTATAGAGGCCACTGCTCTTCAAAAGATGAGAAAATATCCCTGCTTCCACGCAATCATACCTCTGAGCTCTACTGGCAATTTATTCAACCTCATGGTTTGATTTTTGCTCTGATTTGCATTTCTCTGCTGTTAGACATTATCTAGACGGGTATGTCATTTTCCAAATCATGTCTAATCAATTAAATTTACCACAGGTGGATAAAAGTGTAGAAAGATGTCAAAGATTATCCAAAGAAATGAAATGCACCTGAGCTAAATTTGTTGTCAAAGTGTCATAGTAAGAAAGATTCAACCACTTATGTTGATGCAATTTTTTATGCTGCTATATTTGGCAAATCTCTGGGGTCTCTGAGCCTTCACAAATTTAGTTTTCACTTTGACATTATGGGGTTTTGAGGGTAGATTAATGTGAAAAAAATATATAACGATAACCCTTATATAATGTATAAGGCTCCCAGGTTGTATGGTAAAAAGAATCATAAAGTAAGTTCTTGAAAAATGACCTTGGCATTGGCCACTGTTCAAATTATGCAGAGAAGAAAGCATCTCTTCCACCCTGCGTCAGTATATCTAGGCTGATGCATCATCTCACAAACATCGCTTTGAGACTGATATTTAATCAATCTCTGGATAGCTGCCAGTTCCTCAGATCTCCTCTGATGGGTCTAACCTGACATTTCACACAGATAATCCTGTTTTGTCATTTTCTTCACAGCTCCACAGTGCAATGTGTAATTTATGGTTTCGACTCACACTGCACATAATAGGCAACCGTCTCTGCAGAGACAATAGCGTCTTGTGTGACATTCTTTCTAATGTTCCCATTGCTTTTCACCCCATTTCCAGATGGAGATAGTGCCTAATGAAAAGTTTAATGAGAATCTTCTTTTCAATTCGACTTTTTGACACTCTACAGATCCTCATCAGCCATAGATTTCAATTTAATTGTCAGCCGCTGACGTTTATGGGAGCAAACAGCGCTTAGTATTCATTTGAATAGCAGCCTCTTTTCAACAGCACACCATATATTACACATTATATAGCTATGTTTTATTTATGTAGCACTCTTGTGTAGTTTTATTTGCAGTGCAGTTAGAATGCCCCCTGGTAATAATATATCAGTGTCTTTCATTTGCATTCTCTTCTAAGCCAGTGGGCAGTAACAGACCAAGTGAAACAATTGCACATATGGCATCAATTCAGAGCCTTTTTGTTTTATTTATTTATTTTTTATCATCAAATTTAATTTTGCAGAATCGACGGCCATAATTTAATAGCGTAACCTATTTATCTTGTCAGTTATTTTACTGAAATTTAGATTCACCAGAGCAGTAGTCTCATGAATCCAAACATCAGCAATGGTCCATGTGGAAGCATATTCCAACAATGAAATTCATACCTTGGCCAAGACTCATCTAATTTATATATACAGGAAGAGTATAACCAAGTATTTTGACATTCTGAAAAAAATGCAAGTTTAATTGCATTTACTGCCATCAGCAGTCTGTTGCCAAATGTTGAGTCATTTCAAAAGAACAGGTATTACAAATTAAAAAAAAATTCATATACACATTATGGCCTCTACCAAGATTACAATTAAAGGGCACGTATTTGCATAGTCTAGGAAATTGTGTGGGTGCTAACCTAAAAATACTCTCACAGACAGAGCCACATGCAGCTAGGTTGGACACACAATATTCTAAGGAGGCATTTGTGTGTATAAATTGTACTGTGTATGCACAAAATTAAAAATAGAATATTATTTACACAAGCCTTAAGTACACATAACACAGTTTTGGTTCTCAAATTTCACACAATGAATAACATGTTCAGTAAAAAAGTTTAATCAGTTCATCGCTTTCATTTTTGAAACATTTGGTTCTTTAGTGATTGTCAAACATGACTGAATGAAATCAAGGTGCAGTTTTTCTTTATGCAATATGCAGGTTATAAGCATTTTGGGTTTCTTCTCATTCTTAGCGCTGTATTACACAGCCCCAGGGACCTTTGCAAAATTAAAAAATATATATTTTATGTGTGCACGAGAAACCATTAAACTTTGCATATAGGACAATTCACACTGAGGCACCTATTGTGCCATCAGCCCATTTTGCGGTGTGGTTTCTTGGCTTCCACAGACCTAAGGCCTTAAAATATGATTCCCTAATGAAAACATTTTTTTTTAACACTTTTATTTTTTACTGTACCAGTCTTTTTTTAAAGACCAATGAACTTGGCATATTATGCCATATTATGCCATCAGCCAATTTTATGTCATAATTTCTCTGCTGCCAAAGATAATGTGTTAAACTGGAAATTAGTTCTTGATATTAGAAATACTAGCAAGTCTCTGTTAATTCTTATGCATCCATGCACACGTTTTATTTATAGTAAGATGGCAGTGGACAACAAAGGAATAGGTTATATAAAAAGCATTTAAAACAGTCCCACGTACATTTAATTAGTTTCTCAAGGGCACAAAAAGAGGCTCTGTATGTTGTCACTTGGAGAAAATCAATAAAAAGCCCCTTAGAAAATAACAATATTTACTGTATTATAGACCAAATATAAAGCTGAAAATAATGCTGTATGAACCATTTATGTTAAATATGGTCAGAAAATCTACTGAGAGGTTTAGAAACTTAAGACTGGAAAAGTATGATATTTTAACATGAAAAATGTGTAGAAACTCGGAAACTACAAAACATGCACACATCATGCAAAACATTATGCATCTCTTGCAAAAGCAAGCACTTTTTTTAAAACTATTTCAGATTATGCAAATGGGGTTTTTGCATAGTAACTGTACAAACAAACATCAAGTGATTAGCCATATGCACGCCAAACTACACATGGATATGACAAATGTAGAACACTTCTATCTTGTGTGTTTTTTTTTTTTTTATGTATTTATTTATTTATTTTGCTAGTTCATTCTGCAGTAAGGTTTGTCGTAGCACTCACACATGGACACTTGGTTTACTTGTGTGCATGTGTGTAAGAAACAGCATCAACACCGGCTGCAATGGTGTTTCTTATTTATCATCTCTGACAAATGAATAAATTAGACAGCATGCCTGGTTAAAAAAGTCACTACTCGCCTCTGATACATGTAGCGATCTAACGCCCATAATATTTTCTTATGAATGCTGTTGTGCTTTCACAGCAATACCTTTCTGGTGTTTATTCCCATTTCCTATAAAAGCTTCCATCACTCCAGGATGCTTCTTTTTAGCCTATGACACTTTGTGTATTGGCATGAATCCCATTGCTGAGAGCTTTTATTTGGAGGTGAAATCAACTAAAACACTTCACAAAGGAAAGTGGCTTATATTATAAAAGCACCTGTCCTTGAAACTCTCACAAATGTTCAGTTAACTTTCTAATCACAGTTGATTAGATGTTTTAAGACCATAGAGCACCTTTTTTAGTGGATAGTGCTGTCACCTCATGAATGTCCTGGTTCAAGATTTCTGTGTGGAGTTTGCATGTTGGAGTGGGTTTATTTGATGTTCCAGGTGGCTAACTCAACTGAAACTACAATTGACATGTAAAAAGATTACTCTACATTTTCTGTAATCTTAACCATCACATACTTGCATTGATCTAACGCTTACCCATTTCTGTTTTTAGGTGTCACAACTGTCCTGACCATGACCACACTGAGTATAAGTGCCCGGAACTCACTTCCCAAGGTGGCCTACGCGACAGCTATGGACTGGTTTATGGCAGTGTGCTACGCTTTTGTCTTCTCCGCTCTCATTGAGTTTGCCACTGTCAACTACTTCACAAAACGCAGCTGGGCCTGGGATGGTCAGAAGGAGGCCCAGGAGATGCGGGTAAGATGAATGTACAGTACATATGAGTGCTTATATCCTATAAGACTGTGTCATGAAGATAATAGGTGCTATCAAATGAAAAACTTCAAAAGAAGTTAGCTTTTTAAATAACACTTTATAATAGCTGCATGCTAAGACTCATTAGTTAAGCATTAGTAAATAGTCAAGTCACAAATTTATAAAGCATAATCCCCACATTAATAGACAGTTTATAAATTCAGCTTGTTCCTGATTTATAAGCATATCTTTAATGTTTTTAATAATTGTATGCATGATTAATTAATCATTTCTAAATTAAGTATTATACTTAACAGTTATAAAATGAGATTTTGCTAACACTTTAGAATAGGGAACACTTATTCACTATTAACTCACTTTTCCCTCAATAAATTCATAATTTGCTGCTTATTAATAGTTAGTAAGGTAGTTGTTAAGTTTAGGTATTGGGTAGGATTAAGAATGTAGAATAAGGTCATTTAGAATAAGGCATTAATATGTGCCTAATTCGTACTAATAAATGGTTAATATTCTAGTAATATGCATGCAAATAAGCAACTAGTTAAGAGACCGTAAAATAAAGTGTTACCGAAATTTTATATATCATTACACTTGTTATAAAATGAAAAATAAAACAATTCCTGTACACCTCCAGAAAACATAACTTAGCAGTAACATTAATCTAAGCCTCTGGAATCTGATATAAAAAAATGTTTTGATCATTTGTTGAATATATTAGATTTTCTATTTCAGCCTATTGTGAGTCTTCAGTTTGAAATGTAGAATTTATTTAAAATTTGACACACTTGGCGCTTCTTTGACTCACTGTTTGCAAGACGACCTTCTTACTACAGCAAAATGTTTTGCTTATTTTCTTATTTTATTGATGTATATTCATTTTTGCTGCTTTACAAGGCATAAATAGTCTTCACTTTAGACGAGCTCCCAAAAACAGTTAACTGACAGCTACTAAATGTTTTATAACTACCTAAATTAATCATGAATTACAGTAGGAATATGTGTTAATAAAACATTTATTAACACACTATTGCTATATTTCTAAATAATATGTATAAATGTACATTTAAATAGTTGCTTAAACGTTTACTTAAACTTTCTAAATGGTCTTATGAACCACTGATGACAACTAAATAACTGGTTTGTTAATAATGTAATACTTAATTTAGAAATGATAAACTGATATATGAAAATACTTAATAATATAAGTTTTATATCAGACTTAATAATTATTAATCACATTATAGATATGCTTAAAAATCAAGAACAAAGCATTCATGGCTGCATTTATAAACTGCTTACCGCTGTCTATGTAGAGATAATGATCAATTGACTAGTTACTAATGCTTTACTAATGGTTCAAAGTGTGCAGTTATTATAAAGTGTTACCACATTTTCTTGCTTTACTAAAGCTTGTGTACTTTTAGAGTGTTTCATTCTCCAGTATCGATTTTTTTTACAAAGTTCCTCCCCACAATAAGCAATAAATATTCAGTGTATAAATCTTAAACTAATGTGGGCTTTCTTGTTAGCAAGCTTGTCACTATTGTGGTTGTTGCTGTTCAATAAGTTTGATGATGCCAAACGTCTCTCGCTCTCCCCACCGCTTTTGCTTGCTCTTGATTATTGCCGCTCTCTGTCCCGGCCCTGATAACCTCTGAAAAATGAAGTGCTCAGAGCTAATGGATGGGAATTGCCACAGAGAGAGCTTGTGAGGTGCTGTATTGCCTACAATATGAGGAGATATTGTACCTGTAAACCAGCAATATGAATTCCTGTTTCGTACTGTTGTTTGCAACCTATGTTTAATCTGTCGGAAAAACACTTCGTCTAAACTACTTCTTCATTAACTGTTCAACAGAATGGAAATTTGGTGTTTCTGAGGAATGCGTCGAGAGCAGCTGCAGAGTCTCTCACAAAACTGATAGCAGATACTATATAGACTTGGACAAGGAAGTTAAAGTTGCTGCATCTGTTAAATGCATACAGTTGAGATCAAAAGTTTAAACCCCCCTTTCAGAATCTGCTAAATATTAAAGAGGGATCATACAAAATGAATGTTATTGTTTATTTAGTACTGATCTGAATAAGATGTTTGACATAAAAGATGTTTACATATAGTCCACAAGAGAAAATAGCTGATTTTATAAAAAAAATTACCCTGTTCAAAAGTTTACATCCCCTTGATTCTTAATACCGTGTTGTTACCTTTATGATCCACAGCGGTATTTTTTTGTTTAGTGATAGTTGTTCATGAGTCCCTCATTTGTCATGAACTGCCCGCTGTTCTTCAGAAAAAATCCTTAAGATCGCACAAATTATTTGGTTTCCAGCATTTTGTGTATTTGAACCCTTTCCAGCAATGACTGTATGATTGTGAGCTCCATCTTTTCACACTGAGGGACTATTACAACTATTACAGAAGGTTCAAACACTCATTGATGCTCCAGAAGGAAAAACCATGCATTATGAGCCGGGGGGTGAAGACTTCTGAACAGAATGGAGATGTGTACATTTTTCTTATTTTGCCTAAATATCATATTTTTTATCATTTAGTACTGCCATTCAGAGGCTACAGAAGATGTTTCCCAGAAGACAAAATAAGTTACATTTACCCCAATGGTTAATGCATGGTTTTTCCTTCTGGAGCATCAGTGAGTGTTTGAACCTTCTGTAATAGTTGCATATGAGTCCCTCAGTTGTCCTCAGTGTGAAAAGATCTCAAAATCATACAGTCATTGTTGGAAAGGGTTCAAATACACAAAAATGCTGGAAAACCAAAGAATTTGTGGAACCTGAAGGATTTTTCTTAAGAACAGCAGGCATTTTAACTGTTCAGGACAAATAAGGGATTCATGAACAACTATCACTCAACAAAAAAAACAAAAAAACAAACAAAGCCGTGGATCATTCAGGTAACAACACAGTATCAGGAATCCAGCGTATGTAAACTTTTGAATGGGGTAATTTTTGGAAATGTAACTACTATTTTATCTTGTGTACTATATGTAAACTTCTTTTATGTGAAATCTCTTATTCAGGTCAGTACTAAATAAACATTACCATGCGCTTTTGCACAATATTCGAAAACATTTTAATACAGAAAGTGTTTATTATCATCAGACCTACTTTGCTAAATGTGATTCTGTCACTGTATTGTGTGGCTGTGCTTGTGTTCTCAGACTACATAAATCAAGTGAAGATACTGATAATTGGTTACGTGCAACAGGCTTCACTACATTTCTCTAATGCCAGGCAGGACCTTGGCCTCTTGTGTTGATGGTACACCCAAAGGAAAGCTATGGGCTGCTTTGAGACAGTTTAAAATTGCTGCACCTTTGAGATAGAAGAGAACTGAATGGCTATTTATAGCCAAAAAGAGAATGATCGAAAGCAGAAGAAAGCACACAGATGAAAGATAAATTGAAAACGGGCTCACTGGGGTCTTTGGCTGAAGAGAAAGCCAAAAACTGATTTGTTATTGTTAAAAAGAAAGAAAAGAGCAGCACAAGCAACCGAAAAATAGATGAGACAAGCAGGAAGAATGAGAATCCATTTGTGAAAAAAGGAAAAGAGAATGATTAGAGGAACAAGAAATGGGTTGGTATTGAACACTGATGAGAAATTGAACTGTTGAGATCTCATCTCATTTGCTTTACCGCAAAGGTCGGCGGGGTCACATGGTCGCTGCTGAGCAAGTGGTGTGATCGCAAGAGCGTGAGAGGTGCCTAACTACACACATTACAGACATCGCTTTATACTGGACACTGGTTACTATACTCATTCCTGACTCGAGTTGGACACTGACCTCAGTGCTCTCTGGAGTTTGCTTGCTTTTGGAGCAGAGAATGGCATCATAGATTGGGGTTGATGTGATTTACCTTAGTGGGGAGAAGGTCTTGTACCAGCCGTTTGTTCTTTTAAAGCCTCGCTACCACTTTTGACAGTCACTCTCAATTGTTGCTGATAAGAGTACTAGTAACTTCTGATTACATTATATTACTACTGTAGCAAGCTTTATTAGTTTTAACTTTAATCAGTAAGTAAAATGCCGTTTGCATACAAAAAAAAATTAGACTTACATTACAGTTGTGCAAATATAACGCTTTTTGGCCGTGGACGATAAAAATGTCTTGATCTGCTTTTGGAGAAATATCGTAGTATCGTGCTATTCTACCTGCTGCAGTTCTGGCGCCTCCGTCTAAATTTACTGTACAACACGACATACATTCACAACAGTGTTAACTCAGCAGTAGAGTTATGCTCAGAGGACACTGCACTTATTCACAATGACAGAAGTACACTATTTGCTTTAAAGTCTTGCCAGTTTAACATTTTATATGCGTGCTGTTCTGACATGCATGCACTTTTCCAGAGTGCGTACACCTAATAATAATTTGAAAAATGTGCGTAACCAAACAGTAGCTGGTCCCCATTGAATTTAAGGTGAAACAGGTGAATAGGGTAAAAAAATTGACTAATAGTTATAGCCTTACTTACCCAGTTAATTGATTACATTGATAATTGCAAGCATTTTTTGTATTACAAGTTTTCTAAAATGTTAGGTTTTAATATGGAAATGAGACATTATTTAATGGAATATGCGCTAATTTGCATACATTTCTAGTACAAAAATCTAAACACTGGATGAAGTCAGTTTCAAAATTCTCATTTAATTTTTTTGACATTTTAGAGTAAAATACTTTTACATAGGGGATTTTGGATCTATTTTTTTTTTTCATTCCATAATTCAGAAAATACTTAAAACAAAAAACTATATATTTTCACAATTTTCTGAGGAATAAAATGTTGTATATAATCAAGCAAATTATATATGAACAAATCTCTCTGTAAAAAACTTCAGGATATAGACAGGAATAAAAAATTATAGTTTGGTGTGTGTAAGTGCTACTGTAGTGGAGATTTATGGCATTTTAACTTATTTTGAGAAAAGGGCCTTTAAAAGATGCATTGTAACTGAAATCTATTGACACAAACAGATAAAGTGCTATAAAAGAAACACTTAAAGGATTAGTTCACTTTCATAACAGCAATGCACAGATAATGTACTCACCCCCTTGTCATCCAAGATGTTCATGTCTTTCTTTCCTCAGTCGTAAAGAAATTATGTTTTTTTTTTTTTTGAGGAAAACATTTCAGGATTTCTCTCTTTATAATGGATATGGATGGCGTCCCGAAGTCTGAACTTCCGAAATGCAGTTTAAATGCAGCCTCAAAAGGCTCTAAACTATCCCAGTCGAGGAGGAAGGGTCTTATCTAGCAAAACGATCGGTTATTTTCAAAACTAATTGACAATTTCTATACTTTTTAACCTCAAATGCTCATCTTGTCTCATCTCTGCGCAGCGCATGCAAAGTCTGTGTGATTCAGGTAAATACAGTTAGGGTACGTCTAAAAACTCCCAACTCGTTTTCTTCCCTAACTTCAAAATCGCCTTAGATCGCTGCAAAAGTACCGACATAGTGCTTACAAAGTGAACATACAAAGAAACGTCTCAGGTTACGTATGTAACCCTGGTTCCCTGAGGGAACGAGACACTGCGTCATCAACGCTCTGGGGAATGCCATTGGCGAACCCGGCTCTGAATCAGTCTGCAACCAATAGGATGACGGGAGTGACGTCACCAACGTGATGACGTCATACGACCAGGAAGTATATAAGCATGTGCGTTTCAAACCGGCTTCAGCTTCCAGGAATGAAGCGATGCGCGGTAGGAATGCGGGAATTATGGCCCATGACGCAGTGTCTCGTTCCCTCAGGGAACCAGGGTTACATACGTAACCTGAGACGTTCCCTTTCGGGAACTCTACACTGCGTCATCAACGCTCTGGGGAACGATATGCCCACGTCTCCAGAATTCCAAATTCCTACCCAGTGGTGTTTGTCTGGGAAGAAAAAAGGGAAGCGCTGCTTCTGGTGGATCAAGCCAGGAAGAGCTCTCTGCCTGGGGTTACCAGGGCAAGAGAGGCAGTACACCTCTGTCCGGGGGACCAGCCCGGAATCAGAGGGCAGTGCTCGTTGATACTTACCTGCAGGAGCACTGACGGTTCTCCGCCTGGGAAACTGCCAGGACAGGAGAAGTATTACACCTCCATCCGGGAATAGTGCCGGAGCGAGAGGGAAGTGGCATATACCTCGGCCCTCGGGCTCGCGAGGAAAGTGGTCGCTCTGTCTGGGGACACCAGCAAAAGAGGGACCAGAAGAACTCCGCCTGGAAAACTGCCAGGACGTGAGTGGGATGACATCTCTGCCTAGGGAGCACCCAGCGCGAGAGGGAACATAACAAGTACCTCGGCCCTCAGGCACTCGAGGAGAGTAGTCCAAACTCTGTCTGGGAAACAGCCAGCACGAGAGGGACTAAATTAGCTCCGCCTGGAAAACTGCCAGGACGCGAGCGGGATTACATCTCTGCCTGGGAGTACCCAGCGAAGAGGGATATGATCCGCCTCGGCCCTCGGGCTCACGAGGAAAGTGTCTACCTCCGTCTGGGGACCAGCCAAACGTAGAGGGACAGGTAGCGTCTGGGGAGTATGCCAGAACGCTAGGTTGCTTCACCTGGGAAGAGTGCCAGGACGCAAGCGGGATTACATCTCTGCCTGGGACGTACCCAGCGAAGAGGGATAGAGTAAACCTCGGCTCTTGAGCCCACGAGGTTAGGTCATACACCCTAGTCTGGTCACCAGCCAGAGAGGGGTCCTCCTTGGCCCTCGGGCACACAAGGAGAGGGCAATCCTTTGTCGGGGCGCACCCGGATCAAGAGGGATGCAATTAGTGCCTGGAAACTCTGGCCAGAGCACGGGAAATAGCTCCGCCTGGAAACAGCCAGGACGCGAGTAGAATTACATCTCTGCCTGGGGAGTGCCCAGCGCAAGAGGAATCATAGCAAGAACCTCGGCCCTCAGGCGCTCGAGGAAAGTAGTCCAAACTCTGTCTGGGGAACAGCCAGCACGAGAGGGACTGAATTAGCTCCGCCTGGAAAACTGCCAGGACGTGAGTGGGATTACATCTCTGCCTGGGAGTACCCAGCGAAGAGGGATATGATCTGCCTCGGCCCTCGGGCTCACGAGGAGAGTGTCTACCTCAGTCTGGGGACCAGCCAGACGTAGAGGGACAGGTAGCGTCTGGGGAGTATGCCATGACGCTCGGTTGCTTCGCCTGGGAAATTTGCCAGGACGCAAGCGGAATAACATCTCTGCCTGGGGAGCACCCAGCGAAGAGGGAGAGTTATACACCTCGGCCCTCAGGCCCCGAGGTGATAGGCCTCCGTCTGGTGACCAGCCAGACTAAGAAGCATCCTCGGCCCTCAGGCACACGAGGAAGGGTAATCCCTTTGTCGGGGCGCACCCGGACAACAGGGACCCGAGAAGTGTCTGGAAACTCTGGCCAGAACACTAAATTGACTCCGCCTGGAAAACTGCCAGGACGCGAGTGGAATTACATCTCTGCCTGGGGAGCACCCAGCGCAAGAGGGAACATCTACCTCGGCCCTCGGGCTCACGAGGGATAGCGCCTTCGCTGTCAGCTCAGGACAGCCGAGCTCGTAGCTCTTAGGTCTAGTTCATAGAACTTTACAAAGGTCAAAGGGGTGGACCAACCCGCCGCACTGCAGATGTCCTGAATGGGGACACCTGCTAGCAGAGCTTTGGAGGCAGCCATGCCTCGAGTTGAGTGAGCCTTGACGCCCATCGGTGATGGGAGGCCAGAGGACTCATAAGCAGTAGTTATTGCATCTACAATCCATCTACTGATAGTATGCTTAGTTGCCGGGAGCCCCCTCTTAGGGGGACCGTAACAAACTAGCAATTGCTCTGACTTTCGCCACAGGGCAGCTCTGTGGACGTATGTGTCCAGTGCTCGCACTGGACACATGCAGTTATACTTCCGATGGTCGTTCTCCATGAATGGAGGAGGATAAAAGGCCTGTAGGGTGACTGGCTGTGGTACTGCTGTTGGAACCTTCGGTACGTACCCTGGTCTAGGGTAGAGGAACGCTTTGGCCAAACCGGGCGCAAAGTCGATAAATGAAGGGGCCACTGAGAGGGCCTGAAGGTCTCCTACTCTCCTCAGAGAGGTAAGAGCCAACAGCAGCGCCGTCTTAATTGTAAGGAAGCGATCTGAAATCTCCTCAATGGGCTCGAATGGAGGCCGAGAGAGGGCTTCAAGGACCACAGCGAGATCCCAAGAAGGAGTTCTGGGTACCACCCGAGGCCTTATCCTGAGTGCACCACGAAGGAAACGTATGACCAAGGGGTTCTTGCCCACTGACATGCCACCGAGAGGGGTGTGGAAGGCCGATAATGCCGCCACGTAAACCTTCAGGGTGGAGTGGGCTAGCCCTATGGAGAGGCGAGACTGCAAAAACTCCAGCACTGTACCAACCGGGCAGTGGACTGGGTCTGCGTGTCGCTCTTCACACCATGAAGTGAAAACCTTCCACTTAAGGCCATAAAGTTTCCTTGTAGAGGGAGCTCTAGAATGAAGGATGGTCTCCACAACCTCGGCTGGGAGACCACTGTCTATGAGGTGTGCCCCCTCAGAGGCCACACCCATAGTTTCCACTTCTCTGGGTGGGGGTGGCAAATTGCGCCCCCAGCCTGAGAAAGAAGGTCCTTCCTGGCCGGAATCTCCCACGGAGAGCCGTCGAGGAGGGAAATGATGTCCGAGAACCATACTCGGGCCGGCCAGTACGGGGCTACTAGTAGTAGACTGACTCCGTACCGGCGCACTCTTTCTAGAACTCCTGGGAGCAGAGCGATCGGGGGGAAAGCGTACAGACGAAGCCTCGGCCAGGTCTGTACCATAGCGTCCAGCCCCAGTGGAGCTGGAGGCGTTAGAGAGTACCAAAGGGGACATTGCGAAGTCTCTTGAGTCGCAAAGAGGTCCACTTGAGCTTGGCCAAACACTCTCCATATCTGCTTCACCACCTCGGGGTGAAGTTTCCACTCCCCGGGCCTCGGCCCCTGCCTCGACAGGATGTCTGCTCCAATGTTCAGATGCCCAGGGATATGAACTGCACTCAATGAGAGGAGTTTCCCTTGGGACCACAGGAGGATATGGTATGCCAGCTTGAATAAGGGGCGTGAACGCACACCTCCTTGGTGGTTGATGTAATATACTACCGCTGTGTTGTCGGTGCGAACTAACACATGACGGTTTCTCAGGTCTGGGAGGAAATGCCTCAAGGCCTTGAACACTGCTAACATCTCTAGGCAATTGATGTGCCACAAGAGATGGTGACCGGTCCATAGGCCGGAGGCCGAGCGGCCACTCATGACCGCTCCCCACCCGGTGAGGGATGCATCTGTCTCTAGCGTGACGCGGCGACAAGGAGCTCCCAAGACCGGGCCCTGAGATAGGAACCAAGGTTTCTTCCACATGTCTAAGGCACGAAGGCAACGCCGCGTGACCTTGATCTTGCGGAATGGATTTCCCCTCGGGGAGAATCCCTTGGTCTTGAGCCACCACTGTAGTGGCCTCATATGCAACAGGCCAAAAGGTATTACGTTGGCTGCAGCTGCCATGAGACCTAACAGTACTTGGAACTGTTTGACAGTGAGTGACAGGCCTAGCTTGACCGCATTGACTGCAGTAAGGATCGACTCGATCCGAGCAGGAGACATTCGTGCCTGCATCGTGGTCGAATCCCATGCCACACCTAGATAAGTGGTTCTCTGTAGAGGAGACAGCACACTTTTCTTGGCGTTGAGCCTCAACCCCAGCTTTTTCATATGAGCGAGAACAACATCTCGATGCTGAGCCGCTAACTGTTCTGAGCTGGCTAGGATAAGCCAGTCGTCTATGTAGTTGAGTATGCGGATGCCCTGGAGTCGCAACGGAGCCAGCGCAGCATCCACACACTTCGTGAAAGTGCGGGGTGAGAGTGCTAGGCCGAAAGGAAGAACTCGATATTGGTAAGCTTCGCCCCTGAAAGCGAACCTGAGAAACTTCCTGTGCTGAGGAAGGATGGAGATATGAAAATATGCATCTTTGAGATCTATCGTGACAAACCAGTCCTCGGACCTGATTTGAGACACGACCTGCTTGACAGTAAGCATTCTGAACTTCAGCTTCATAACTGAGCGGTTCAGTAGCCTGAGATCTAAGATGGGCCTCAGCCCTCCATCCTTCTTGGGAACAATGAAGTACCGGCTGTAAAACCCGGATCCCTTCCTTAGAAGAGAATTTACTTCTTGTTCCATGACCAGAACCTGCTCTGGGCCTACCAGGGTAGGAAATGCTCCGCTGAACTGAGGCGGAGGAGCGCCGAACTGGATTTGATAACCTTTCTCTACCGTACGGAGAACCCATGAAGATACATTTGGCAGTAGTTTCCACGCTGCTAGAAAATGTACTAAGGGAACCAGCCTCTCGAGACTGGCCTCTGGTAGAGTTTGAGGAACTAATTCGGTGGCCTGTAACAGCTGACTGGCAAGTGACACCTGAACTAATTGCTCTGAGGACCCCCGTAGGGGTGACAAACTTGCTGAGTCCGCTACGAAATCGGGCGGAAACCCCAGCAGAGGTTTGCGGGAGACTGCCGCGCCCTGAAACACTGGCAGGGTTAGCTGACTGGTCTCCTGAGGGCCCCGAGGGAGAGTGGGTACCATAAAATGTGGAAGACCCGCTTCTCCCCCGAGAGGGGCTGCCCTCAATGGCCCTGAGACATAAAAGTCAGGGCCGCTTAGCCGAGGACCTCTTTGACTGCAGGACGACCCTCAGGTCCGGCCTGGCCTTAGAGGCCCTCGACTTGGAGCGTGACTTGCCCTGCCCCCTAGATCTATCTGGCGGGGCACGAGCGGCCACGCTAGCTTTTTGGGTCTGGCGGTGTGAGGAGCTGGTACGCGGCTGGGGCTGCTCCCGTCCGGCAGCCCCAGAATAGACACGGCGAGGGAGGTACTGTTGGAAGGCCGCACTTTGTTTGCGGGCCTCCTGGTACCTGCTGACGACGGCCTCGACCGAGTCGCCAAACAGACCAGGAGACTTGAGTGGGGCGTCCAGCAGAAGGGCCCTGTCCTTCTCCTTCATGTCGGACAGGGACAACCATAGGTGTCTCTCCGCGACCACCAGGGCTGCCATAGACCGCCCAACAGCGCGGGCGGTCTCCTTGGTGGCACGGAGAGCTAAATCTGCTGTTCGCCTCAACTCAGACACATTGACCTCCCTGCCTTCGTCTAGGTCTTTAAGCAGGTCAGCCTGGTACGCCTGCAACACAGACATTGTGTGCAAGCATGAACCGGCCTGACCTGCTGCTGCGTACCCCTTGCCCAGCAAGCTGGATGTTAGTTTTAAAGGCTTGGTGGGCAAGGTTGGAGCCTTCAAAGATGATGCCGCTGCGGGCGACAGATAGCTCGCAAGCGTCTGCTCAACCCTGGGCATCATCTTATAGCCGCACTCTTCTACCCCCCCAACGTTACCGTAGTAACCGGAGGAAGGGGTGAAGACGCGGGCTGAGAAGGGTTTTTCCCATGATCTCGACAGCTCACTGTGGAGATCAGGGAAAAACGGAAGGCTCCTTCCTGGAGGTGGCTTGTGTGTCCGCAGAAAGCGCTCATCTAGTTTACTTTCATGCGGCTCGTTTTGACTGTGCTCGGCGGGCCAGCTGATGTTGAGCCTGGCTACCGCACGAGTCACCACCTCCAGGAGCTCCTCAAACTGCGGGGATTTTACTGGCGGTTGGATGAGGTCAACACTCTCTACGTCAACCTCCTCGGAGGAAGACAAGAGTAGTGTTGAGACCTCCTCTCGGGGGGAAGAAACCGCAGTGCGGGCTTCCGCATCCAAGAGGAGATCAACCGATCCGCCGGGTGAGGAAGGAGATAGGGGATCACCCGTCTCCATACCCTCCAGCAGATCGAGCTGCGAACCCCACGAGTGCAGCTGCCGCTCCGCCTCAGCGGAAGCGGGGCCAGACCCGCGAGGAACGCTGGTGAAGGCTCCCTCCTCGAAGAGAGCCTTCCGGGAATGGAGCACCCGCAGTGGAAGGCGCTCACACTGCGGACAGCCAGCCCCCTCGAGGGCTGACTGAGCATGCTCCGCTCCCATGCAGAGAACACACAGACTGTGTGTATCCCCACCAACGATGAATCGCTGGCAAGGAGGAACACACCGTCTGTGTGACTGCTGCACCGCCATAACAAACTTTTTTCCCCTTTTTGACATTGCTCAAAAGAAAGTTGTGCAAACTGGCACAGAAAAACAGCAATGCAAGTAACCAGACAAACAGACCAACATAGAGCGCTTCGCTGAATGACAAAAGCTGAAGCCGGTTTGAAACGCACATGCTTATATACTTCCTGGTCGTATGACGTCATCACGTTGGTGACGTCACTCCCGTCATCCTATTGGTTGCAGACTGATTCAGAGCCGGGTTCGCCAATGGCATTCCCCAGAGCGTTGATGACGCAGTGTAGAGTTCCCGAAAGGGAACTCAAACTCCCTTTACAAAAAAAGAGTAAAAACAGCATTATAGGACGATTTTGACATTGAAGACATAAACGAGATGGGAGTTTTTAGACATACCCTAACTGCATTGACCAGGATTCTACTGACTACACATTCACTGCGCAGAGACGAGACAAGACGAGCATTTGAGGTTAAAAAGTATATAAATTGTCAATTTGTTTCAAAAATAACCCACCGTTTCGCTAGATAAGACCCTTCCTCCTCGGCTGGGATCTTTTAGGGCATTTTGAAGCTGCATTTAACGTGCATTTAAACTGCATTTCGGAAGTTCAAACTTCGGGGCGCCATCCATATCCTTTATAAAGAGAGAAATCCTGAAATGTTTTCCTCAAAAAAACACAATTTCTCTAGGACTGAGGAAAGAAAGACATGAACATTTTGGATGACAAGGGGGTGAGTACATTGTCTGTACATTGTTGTTATGAAAGTGAACTACTCCTTTAACAGTGTCTTTTGTATGTTTTCTTTCCACTAGTCTGAAAAAACACTTCATGAAAAAAAAATTAAAAAGCCCAAAATCTCAAACTTATGGAAGCCCGTTTCCGCCAGGTAAGAAAAAAATCCATGCCTTAAAAAGTCGAAATTATGACATACTTAAATCATAATTACAAGATAAAAACTTGAAATTATATTTTACTAAGCCAAAATTATGACTTTAAAAGTCAAAATTATGAGATAAAAAGTCAAAATTATGACTTAATTAAGTCATAATTATGAGATAAAAAGTCGAACTTATGACTTAGTTAAGTCTTTATAAACACATTTGTCAAATGATAGTGTTCTAATGATAAACGGGACATTCCAGAACGAATGAACTTGTCTTAAAGCAGTTTGGAAGACTAAGTTCAGTACACACCTTAATATTAAATCATATAACATTTACAGACAAGCAGAATATATTCCAAAATAAACGCAATGCGCTGAGTTGCATGTTAAGTGTTTTCTTGGGGTAGAACATGGCTTAATGGAAAAAAAGACAATCATATATATATATATATATAAAATGTACATGCAAGCAGATGTGTGCAGGAAACGTTAAACAAACGAGATAAACATTTCTGGAAATTTCTCCATATAATGGACTTAAATGGTGCCCCAATTTTTGAATCTTCAAAATGCCGTTTAAATGCAGGCTTCAAATGGCTGTAAATGATCCTAGCCGACAAAGAAGGGCCTTGTCTAACGAAACGTTCGGTCATTGTCTTAGAAAAATATACTTTTACATACCTTTTAAGCACTGAAACTCGTCCAGCACTAGGGCTTGTAGTGCTCGTTCACGACTCTACGTACTCACGTCGAAAGGTCACACGTGACGTATGCGAAACTACAGACCCAGACTTGAGAAGAGAGAAGTGCAACGCAATCAAACACTCTTTACCAACAAGATACAACATAAAGCACAACGATGACGGACGACTTTGAAGCTGGAGGAGCACATGAGATGGAATTTTTCACCGTTCCCTACCTTTTTGAGCCGGAATACACAGACGATGAACTCTGTCAGAGAGAGAATACTGCGGCGGCGGCGGCGGCGGCGGCGGCGGCGGTGGTGGCGGCGACAGACACAAGCCTCAGGCAGACCGCGTTCAAACGAGACGAGATGGTGGTGCAAGTGTGGAAAATGCCAGCCATTTCCAACGGAGCAGGAATCTCAGTGCTGTCACGACTGGACCACATCTGTTCCACTGTTACAAACAATCGGCGAGTCAGGTGATGGAACTGCATCAAGCATTCGCTGCGTTGCAGAGCACAGTGGACGTAGTACGTAGAGTCGCGAACGCGCACTACAAGCCCTAGTGCTGGATGAGTTTCAGTGCTTAAAAGGTATGTAAAAATATATTTTTATAAGAAAATGACCGAACGTTTCGGTAGACAAGCCCTTCTTCGTCGACTGGGATTGTTTACAGCCATTTGAAGCCGCATTTAAACTGCATTTAAACAGCATTTTGAAGATTCAAAAATCGGGGCACCATTTAAGTCCATTGTATGGAGAAATTTCCAGATGTGTTTATCTCAAAAAACATAATTTCTTGACGACTGAAGAAAAAAAGACATAAATATCTTGGATGACAAGGGGGTGAGTAAATTATCTGTAAATTGTTGTTCTGAAAGTGAACTACTCCTTTAAGCGTTTCCTATTGGAGGAAAGTGCTTTAATTCAGCGTGTTGCGTTCTTTTTCATCTGCTTGGCTTTTAATAATTGTTAATAATCTGAATACTTAGATGTGTTTGTGCATATTCTGTGATATATTCTGCTTGTCTGGTATGATTTATTAGTAAGGTGTGTACTGAACTTGGTCCTCCAAACTGTTTTAAACCAAGTTAATTCATTCTGGAATTTCCCATTTAGCATTAGACCACTCCTGTGACCAATGTGTTTAAGTCATAATTTAGACATTTTAAAGTCATAATTTTGACTTTTTATCTCATAATTTGGATTTAATTATGTCATAATTTCTATTTAGTAAATCATAGTTTCGATTTAGTAAGTCATAATTTCGACTTTTTATCTCAAAATTATGACTTAAGTATGTCATAATTTTGACTTTTGACCAGAAACGGGCTTCTATACAAACTTGACAGGTGCATAAAAAAGTGTTTTTGCCTGCAGTGTCTCCCCTTAATAATAGAAATGATCAAATAATGTTCAACAGAAAAAAAGAAACTCATTCAGGTATAAAACAACCTGAGAGTAAGTAAATGATGGTGTACAAATAAAACACTATGATAAAATTGACCGACAGTTGGGTGAACTATTATTTTAATTTTAATAAAACAACAAAACACAGAGAGAAAAATCAGTCAAATCCTTTTGACTGAAGAACTTTAATACAGTTGCTTTAATAAGAATGAATGTACAATTGCTGTATATAGTGTTTCACTTTTTATATTTGTTAATTCAAGTTCTTAAATACTGTTAAATACACCTACTCTATCTGAAAAATAAAGTGCTGTTTGTTTTGTTTGTATTATGTTTATTTGTGATGTGTATCTTTGTTCTTATTTTTGAATAACAAAGATAACATAATGACAAAGATTTTTATCTTAGCTCACTTTGTCTGAAATATCTGCCATTCTTTTTTTATATACTTTGTTACCTTGAAAGGCTTTGTTTAAAAAAAGGCAAATTAGTTTGACTGTACTGCTCAGACAGCTTGCAAAATAGTAAAACCAGCAGGACAAGAATCGTGATAAAATCGTGAATCGTGATATTTCTGAAAAAGACTTAACCCTAACTTACATTGAAGGAAGGATCCATGTCGTATCTAAAGACCAGAATACCACAGCCTCCTTAACACCTGGCATTAACATGCATTTATATCCAGATAGCACTTACTTAATAGTAAGCTGGCACTTGTTACATAAGAGGTTATGTTAACTGATATATTTATGTCACTTACTAAATTAACATACCACTTAGCTCTCTGTAAAACTGGTTAATATGGTTTAGAAGATACTAAATCTAAAACTGCCAGAACTTTAGAATGAAAAAGACAAAAGTAGCAACATTAAAGTTAAATTTATACCTTTTTTTCCAGCATGAAAGAGGCATCAGTTAATAAATGAAAAAATGAGTTATGTGTGCTATTTACTTGAAAATGTAACCCAGATATTTTGTTGTATATTAAAAAAGTAATGCATAACCTCATTCCTTTAAAAAAAATCTCTTTATATTTATTTCAAAGACAAATGCTATTGTTTGTACAGAAACTGTATGTGTAAAAAAAAAGTTTTGATTATATAGTGCACACAAAAAAACACCCAGACAACTACTGATAACACACTAGCATTGTTGGCGCAAACTTTTCATGAGTAGACACTGCTTATATTTAGTTCAGAAAAAAGGTTTAGTTTAGAAAATACATATTGTTATTGTTATTAATTCTGTTTACTTGTTATAGGTGTGAAATGGTCACTGTAATGTTGAGTACAATATTACTATGGTAATTAATTTTATAATGCAGTTTCACACTGTGTCCTAGTACAGTGCACAAGGACATTATTAAAAATGTCTCCTTTTGTTGCCAAAAAAGAAAAAAAGACGTGGGCTTAGAATTCACAAAAGGATGATTAAATGCTGACAGATTCTTCATTTTAATACTTGATCTTGGATGCTTGCGGGGTGATAGACAGCAATTCCTTGTGACATTGGAAATGCAAATATGACTGTTGCAGCTATGCTAATGCTTAACCTATTTTGAGAGTATTTGTACAAGTATATGTATGCGGGGACAAAGTGGAACAATCATGCAGTGGATAAAAGACAGGATGTATAACACAGAGACCCATAACGACAAAACGTCTCAGGGTTATGTATGTATACTGGTTCCCGAGATAGACACAAGACGCTGCTTTATAGCTGCTTTATTAATGCTGAAACATACATGTATTTTATCCAAAAAAAAAAAAAAAAAATGTATTTATGAATGTTTTATATTATTAAGATGTATCAATGCATTTGTACAATTTTATCGAGAAACGGTTTAGATTTTTAGACCCCTTAACCTACCCCCAAACCTACACCTACCCATTTTATAGCGAATATAAAAACATATAAACAAAATAGCTGCAAGCAGCAATTACGGGGCCAAGCACAATCAGAGGCAAAATAGGGATCTAAGAATGGCATGGAGTGGCAGACCAACTGCAACAATGAGTAATTAAAGCCATTTTAGGGTGATTTTAGTCAAATGGCTGAAAAATCATGAATACAATCTCTGGTCATATGATTTAATGGAATTTCACTTTTGACCGATAGGTGGCACTGTTATCAAATTGATGTGGTGTGGTCAGTGTAAGGAGACAATTGCACATACAAAGTTACAGCCTCAGACGTAGACTGGCATCATGCCTCAAATTTGTTGTGTCACTACACAAAAACGGTTTTGTCTATCGACACGAAATCCATAACATTTTGTCAGCACAGTCTGAAGATGATCTGATTCGATATTGGTGAAAATTGGACCAACTGTTGAGGAGGAGTTTGAAAAAGTAGGTTTTGAACAAAATCAAAATGGAGGACAGGAAGTATGACTGATCATGGAATAATTGGCATCTGTGTTGACGGCATGACTCAAGGAATATTTTTAGACCAGTTTCATTATAATAAGCTAATGCTATCAGAAGTTATTAATAGTGTTGCAAAAGTCATTATTGATAATCAATGAATGGTTTATCAATCTTTACCAATATTTCATATCTCCTGACCACTAGGTGGCACTGTGCCAAAACACTGCAGGTAGCCTCAGGTCAAGCTTGTTATAACACACACCAAGTTTAGTCCCAATACGGCAAACTGTTGTAGAGATATAGCCTTACATCCATTTTTGTGCGCTTTTCGTAGAATTAGGTTGTGCGATATTCACAAATGGTTTGACTTATCATGTTGAATTCCATACATTTTTTGCCAGCATGGTCTGAAAATGATCTGAGCCAATTTTGGTGAAAATCAGACAAACCGTCTAGGATGACTTTGAAAAAGTAGGTTTTTCAAACAATTAAAAATAGAAAAAGAACTAAACTTTACGATTTTTAAATGTTGTTGTTCATTTGACTCGGCATGAGCCAAGGAATCAGAAGAAAATATTTTCCTTCTAGACCTTATGGTTCAAAATAAATTTTGGACAAGTGGTGGCACTAGAGAGTTAGAGTTTGAGACTCCATTCTTGCTATGGTTAATGTTAAGACTGTTCTCTATCAGTGTGCCAAATTTTACAAATTTCCCACAAGCGGTTCTGTGGGCTGCCATAGACTTTCAAAGCGGAAGAAAAAGATTGCTAACGGATACAATAGGTTTCATTGCTTCTGCGGTGCTTGGCTCCTAATAATTGACCAAAATATGCAGGAAAATGACTATTTTAGTAACAATATAGCATTATATAGCAAACAATAATTTTTATAGTTGCTAATCCCACTTCTACCTCGAAACCTAACCACAACTATTTCTATACAGTATAGAAAAAAATGAAGTATTGTGTCTAGGATTGTGCCTCGCAGTCATATGAGTTCCGACGAGTGCACAAATAAAATTGATTCCTTTTGTGATATTTTTGGTGTATTTTATGATTCTATTGTCAGTCACAGCATGTCGGAGAAAACGTGTGTCCCATGGCAAGTAAATATTCAATGATAAGTAATGGTTAAATGATTGCAGAATTGTTATTCATTTTAAGGGTTTAAAGTGTAGTCTTGTTTAACATTATGTATATTCTTTGAAATGAGTTTGCAACATGAATAACACAGAACTGTAATCATTTCATATTAAGTAAATGAGTAAACAATTTAATAATGCAATGGAAAACATAATGTCATTGATATGTCAACTTAATGCAATCATAATACAATTAATACTGCGATTTCAATATTTATTAGGATTCATTTGTAAGTCTGTAAATAATTTACATTTTAGGTGTCATCATTATGTTATTATTGTACGTTTAGATGCTGTAACTATGTCAGTTTTGAACGTTTTAGAGTCTGTAAAAACGTTAGTAAATGTATGTTTGTAGAACTACATTTTATGTAAAATACATACAAATTGTCATGATATCACATTGAATCGAAAGCAGAAGAAAGCACACAGATAAAAGAAAAACTAAAAACTGACTGGCTGAAGAGAAAGCAGAAAACTGAGCAGCACAAGCAAAAGAAAACAGCACAGGAAGCAGGAAGAAGGAAAAATACGTTTGTAAAGAAAGGAAAAGAGAATAATTACAAGAGCAAGAAATGAGCTGGTATTGAACACTGATGAGAAATTGAACTGTTGAGATCTCATCTCATTTGCTTTACCTTTTCATTTTCAACTACTCCAATCCTTATTGGTGCTGCATCACCGTGTGATGTATGATGGCGTACCGTGGAAACCAAGATTTGTTCCACATCACCAAGGAATGAAGGTCTCTGTGCACAAACTTGATCAAGTGTAATGGGTTTCCCCTCTTGGAGAACCGAGTTACATACGTAACCCTGAGATGTTCCCTTTTGAGGGTTTTGCTACATCATGGCATTGATACTATAGGAATGTTAATATCCATATATATATATATATATGGATTTTGTACATTTTCTACTATAAATATATCAAAACTTAATTTGTAAATAGTAATAAGCATTGCTTAGAACTTAATTTGAACAACATTAAAGGCGATTTTCTATATTAAAATATTTTGATTTCTTTCCACCTTCAGATTCCAGATTTTCAAATAGTTGTGTCTCAGACAAATATTGTCTTATCCTAACAAATGGTACATCAATAGAAAGCTTATTCAGCTTTCAGATGATGAATAAATCTAAATTAAAAAAAAAGATTAACCCATATGACTGGTTTTGTGGTCCAGGGTCAAATATATAAAATACTGAATCATACAAGTAATAAATACCACCAGGATGATTCTCCTCAGAAAATGTTGAGCAAATGTTTGCCTCCTTTAGAGTTTCTGAAAAGGTCTTAACTCAGTGTCCCATGCGTTGCTAAGATTTGCCATGATAAGTCTGCAATCAAAATTAAGATACTTCATAATGAATAGAAACTTATTTCTGATCAAATTCTTTCCAAACAGCTCTATAAAATTACTGTTTGTCAGCACTTGGCTCATTTGTTTTTGTTTTTATTTGTCCCAAGTAATTTGAGGAGAAACATCCATAGCAAAGTTGGTACTTGAATAAATGAAAAAGTAATAACATATTCTCCAATCATATTCCAATTAGACTATTTGAAAGAGTCAGTTTTTGAATTGTCAGGTTAATTTTAGAAATCAACAGTGGAACAGCATAATAGACAAGATAATGTTTATTGCAATTTCGGTCCAAACCGTTAAGTTTTGTAACCCAAATAAGTTATGCCTGATTGCTAGGCAATGATATTCCAGTCAGTAACTGTTAAAACTCTTAGAAATGAAAATGATAGAAATAGGTATTACATAGCAAATTAAATATTCAACCTAGCTTAGTTATATCTTGGAAAGTATTACAGCATTACAATCTTCCAAGATATGGCTTCCTTGAGGTTTGGCAAGATTGAAGTTCTTCGCATAATTGTAATTGACCTTTGTATATTACCGTCTCAATATATAAAAATTGTATAATTACCCAATGACTGCTTATGGGCTATATTGTTAAATTGTTCCACACCCTTATACAGATATCGTGAGAGTTATTTTCAGCTGCTCCAGTAACCTTGCAGATGAGGTCTCCACATGAGGAGTTTAGTACTGTGGATGCACACTGGAATTGAGGATATTACTTTGCACAGCAGGAATGCGGAGTCTTTCTGCTTTAATCTGAGTATGTCCTCAGGAAAAAACAGATATCAGAACAGAAAAGAAACTATATCGCATTTGGATAATTTATGAAGCACATAGTTTCATCCATTCTCAAAACCGCTTGTCCTCTGTAGGGTCATGGGGATGCTGGACCCCATTTCAGGGAAGCCCATCGTTTTATGACATGAAATCACTGTTAATGTCACTTTTGCATTGGATTATGGAAATGCAGCAGCCATTGTCATTGCTCTGATGAGGCAGGAATGCTTTGTTGGAGAAAGAAGGAAGTGTCTCCTTCCCTAAAGGAATCCAGGTTTTACAGCTGGTGTTTTCTGGTGCCGAAAATGAGGCACAGTTTGTGGCCAGTCCTGAATTTCAGGTTTAGGACATGCAGTCTCAGAATGTTGATTTGTCTCTGATTCAAACAGGATTGCTTCTTAAATGTTGATCTGAAACATGCATATTTCATTTTCAGAGCAGTGGTTCCCATCCATGCTTCTGAAGTACCCCTAACATTGCACATTTTGCATGGCAGAAACAGAATTTCTAATTTGTATGTAACATTTCAAAAATGAATGAACTTTATAAATACAAATGTTCATATTCCTTTTTTGTATACTACGGTATTGACTGTTCCCAGTCATTTTTTACCTACTGTTGAAATCTGTATCTAAAAGCTCAGTGTGATACGCAAGAGCACTCGGCGAGACAAAATTATTATTGTAATATACAGCATGGCAAGAAATAAGTTTCAACAACAACAACAACAACAACAACAACCAAATTGAATAAAATTACATTTGTTTATAACAAACATTTCTTTGATTGACTATCAGGGTAAAAAAGAAAAAAATCTGTATGGCTCACATAATGACAAAATATTTCATTTTCCTTTTTTTTCACATTTGTGACCTTGGACCACAAAACTTGCTACTGCCAAAGCATATGGCTATGCGGTGCTGTGAGTATTAAAGACATACTGCTGCTGCACAAATAGCATAAAATAACCCATAGCAGATCTATACAGGTGGAGCTGGGGAAGGTGGAGGGTTTCAGAGGAACTCTGAAAGCGTGCTGCGAAATGCCCAAGTGAATGCTACCAGCCATTAAAATAGCTGCAAGCTTATTGGTTACGTACGCAACATGAACCAATCAGCTTGTGCCA
>NC_133379.1:10748226-10779469 GCF_049309525.1 Garra rufa
GAACATTTTTCAAAAACACAGCTGAAATGATCAAAAGTGCTATACTTCAACCTCCACATCATCTAGTCAAATCATAAAAGCAATTTGTTATTCTTTTGAAAACATTTTGACGGGCTCTCTGTTGAATAGTCTTACCCTGTTGCATAAGTCATTAATTGCAAAATACTTTTGTTAATGTCTTGAATTGATGAATTGCTCTCATGGTGAAACTTAATTGTAATTTGTTGACAGACCAACAGTAAATGTGAATCCTGTTCAATCTCTTGCAATCAATATCCCACATACAGTTATGTGCACTGTGGAAATTGATGTATGGCGTACAGAAAAAGTGCAGATGTGCATTTTCTGTAACTATCATTGAAACTGTAGCCATAGTTTACATCAGGGAATACTGCCAGAGTACACTGTTGACAACATAAACAGCTTGTTTGTGAACAATGACACAAGGATTTGTCATTCTGATGGCACTGATATGTTCATTGATAAATTACTTACTTTTGAGAGAATTTTGATAAAGTTTCAGGCTTTTTCACTATGTGTGGTGCTGTACAAATTGTACAAATTGTTTTGAGAAATCCACTTACTTTGCAAATGTTCAGGATGAATAGAGAAATGTACCAAAGCAATTAAAAACTTTGGTAATTTTGTTTGTTATAGCTCTTCATGTGCCTATGTTCTTCATTTTAGTTATCGCCCAAGTGATTAGGTTGTATTAAAACTAAAATTTATCTTGTTTTCTCCACATGTACTTTGTGCTATTTCATGCATAATTTAATTTCAATTAATTTTTTGGTGTTTTTAATGCTTCAAGGCATGTTTATAGTCCAAAGAATCTCTCTCTCTCTCTCTTTCTCACTCTCTTCTCTCTCTCTCTCTCTCTCTCTCTCTCTCTCTCTCTCTCTCTCTCTCTCTCTCTCTCTCTCTCTCTCTCTCTCTCTCTCTCTCTCTCTCTCTCTCTTGTTCAGCAATTGTAGTGTTGATCACATACTAATTCTCTTCTAAGTATTTTCTCTGTGAACTCCCGGAGCTTATCTTGCCAATACTCAATGCAAATGAGACCTAAGCTAAAAGTAACAGTTGTATCAGTGTAGGTCATGATGGGCTTGTAGTTGGGATCCTTTACTAATGCTGACATAAGCCTAGACTGTGATTTAGAGACTCGGGCGCTGGTGTAGTAGCAGGGATCGATGGCCTGTGATTGGGAAGCAGCATGCAGCAGTCCCCACTGTGAGATCCCTAGCACAGATATTGGCATCAGAAAACAGGGCTAGCGGTCTGGCATCTCCCAGTGCAGAACTCTGAGCTGAGCGTTTTCTGTTTGTGTTGGAGTCAGTAGTTTCTTTGCTGTACTTGTACCACAGTGTGTTGTGTTTTCTACATTAATTGTTTTGTTTTTCTGTACTGGCTTGTCAGTCCTGGTTAAAACTTGTGACACAGTTTGCAACGAAGATGAATATTTGCACTTTGGGGTGGTCAATACACAAACACATTTAGCAACCGGGGCTGGCAGTGGAGGGACACAAGGGGATTGAGTCCAGGGAGTGAATTTCGAAGGGGAGGAGGCATTCCGATTCAAACTGAATGTATTTTTTAGGTTATTCTATGAAAGTTATTCAAGTTTCAGACATAAATGTAGTGGGATTGTGTGTGCGTGCGTGCGTGCGTGTGTGTGTGTGTGTACCTGGTATTCATCACGTTGTGGGGACCAAATATCCCCACAAGGATAGTAATACCAGTAGATTTTGACCTTGTGGGGACATTTCTCAAGTACCCATGAGGAAACAGGCTTATAAATCATGCACAATGAGTTTTTTCTTTTTTTTTTTTTTGAGGAAGTAAAAGTGTGCACAATCTCCTGTGAGGGCTAGGTTTAGGTGTAGGGTAGGTGTAGGGCCATAGAAAATACGGTTTGTACAGTATAAAAACCATTACGCCTATGGAATGTCCCCATAAAACATGTAAACCCAACATGTTATAACATGTTACTAACAGTGAACAATGCATCTGGTCAGCATTATTACCTTATGCATGATCTAATGCGTCCGGTAATGCATTAGTTATCATAAACTAAAAACAAAATCACTGTTCAGGATTACTTATATTCAGTGTTGGGAGTATCGCATTACAAAAGTAATATATTACAGTAGTTTATTACTTTTTGTTGTAATGCGGTAATATAACGCATTACTAGTACAATTTGGGTAATAATATTACTCGTTACAATCTCAGTAACGCAAGTTACATCAATATATTTTATTTTTAAATTAATTTGTGAATTAAAAAAAGTCCACGAGTAAAATATTTTGTCTTCCTGTTGCTGGAATTCGATGGTTGAGACGGATTCTACATTTGTGAGATAGACACACTCCCGTTATGGAGAAATACATGGAAAACTCCTGGAAACACCTGGACTGGTGCCACTAACACTAAACTAACGAAAAGAGCTGCGGAGTCGGAGAAGAGAAAAAAATGACAGACGAGCACAGACAAGCAACAAAAAATACGACAGATTTTCAAAATGAAAGGAAAAGACTGAGTGACATGCTGCTGAGTTTGGTTCATTTTTGTGTGGAGCGGTGCTCTCCGAAAGTTCACGGAAAGGAAACCAAGATGACAGAAATAAAAGTAAACACATTGCAGTTTTAAATGATCTGTATGACCGAAAATGACGGAGTTTTTCCGCTATTCGATTGCGCCGGCGCTTCACGCACACACAGCATTGCAAAAGTTGCTGTCTGTTAATTATAAGAATAAAATAGAGTCAATCAAATGTAGAAACACTGGTAAAATTAAATGGTGCGTATTGCAATCTGTGCCATTCAGCCTGAGCTCTAGCCAAACATATATTTGCTCATGTGAGGAGAATGTTTTATAAGCGCGTTAAGTACAAATCCTGGTTTACAAAATAGTTTAGCATTCAAATACATCACAAATATGGACACATTCAATTGGACTGATGCCGAATGAGAGAGGTAGGCTGCACGAAAACAACGCCGTTTGCTTTTAGTTTGGCTTTTACCCTAATTCGTTGTGGCTTGTTCAGCAACTTATATTCTTCATTCTTGTTTTGTTCTGAAAACCATTTAAAATAGCCTATAGGATATTTATTGTGTTTAATGATTGTACATTATAACACTTTGCTTTATTTACCGGTGTTATTTATGAATGTATTAATGCGGTTTGTGCTATCCATGTTTAACCTAAACTACAACGTAACATTACTAGACATACTGGTAAGCCTAAATATGTTTTTATAATTTTATGCTAGCTATCCTAAACTTAATGTAAATGAGCAGCTATAACCTTATATTTTGGCATTTTATAATCTGTGAATATTTTGATGAAAGTAACGCAAAGGTAACTTAAAAGTAGTGTAACGCATTACAATTCAGAGACAGTAATAATGTAATGTAACTAATTACTTTAAAAAGACAGTAACTAGTAATACATAATGTATTACATTTTGGAAATAACTTGCACAACACTGCTTATATACTTATTAATAAAACAATAAGTAATAAGTAATACAAACTTAGATATACTAATGCATCTCTTTACATCAACAGCTTTATTAGTTTATGCAGTTTAATATGCATAAGTTGGTAAACAGATGTGTCAATCATTGTTAGTTCATGGTTATATAAAAGTAAGCTTACTATATAAGCTTACTTATATATAAAAGGGTATAGGTATTTATGGGTTATACAAGAAAAACCCAATGTCCATCTCAGCCAGTACCATCACACAGCATAAAAAAAGGCTCTGAAATTAAATGGGTGGGGAAAAAAAAAAAAATCCTGTAAACTTATTTTGAAAAAGGGACCTGAGTCATGTTTAGTGACCAGAATATAGTAAACACCCAGAATACCTTAGCAACAACATAAGAGCTCTTTAAAAATGCCTTTACATCTACATCACACCATGGCAGTGAGTTTTGCTTGGGTAAGCACCACTTTAATCTAGTTTATTCTCATAAAGGTCAAACAAGCAGGCTTGGTAACCCATTTCATCAAAATCACTCCTGTCCTGTAAAGCTGACTCTGCATATTAAATCATAGATGATCACTTCTCCACAGAGGATTACACTCCTGACATTCACTGTACCTCCCCAGCTTATTTTTTTGAACAAATGATCAGAGGCCTAACAAAAAGTGAAAATGTTTGCACATGGTTACTGTGCAATGAGTAAGGATTATAGCATCTGATAGCATTACATCAAATTCTCCTATGTGAGGCGAAATCCTCAGTGTGTAACCTAATAATATATTTAGAGATTCTTATTTTCTAGTACTTACAAAGGACATGAAAATCTTTGAAACTAGCCATGAAACAGCTAATTGTGTGATTCTTATCAAACCACTTTAGACCAAAGCAGTTTACGCAAAAGTAAAAGTTCTTTTATGATTCTATTATGTTTTTAGAGCTTAACAGTCCCCATCATCATTCAACCTCAGTGTTTGGGAAAGAGGGATATTTTGCTAAATTAGTTCTTTTGTGTGCCACTGAAGAAAGAGATTCATACAGATTTGGAGTGATGTGAGTGTTAGTTAAAAACTTTTTGTGAGTGAATTATTCCTTTAGAAGAATTTTGGAACCCAAACTAGCAGCCACGTCAAATTTAATGTGAATACATGCATGTAGTAAAGTTAGAATATTCTGGTTAGATTACACTAGACAGCTTTTGTGTTTCTTTTTGTGTAAGCCTGCTAACCGAGGCTCTGATTGTTTACTGGCATACAATGGTTCTTGCTGTGCCATTCCTCCTATGAGTGTGACTCAGGAATAAGGCCTGCTAGATATTCCTACAGAGACCTGGAAGGTACAACTAGACCACCTGTGTGTGTGTGTGTGTGTGTGTGTGTGTGTGTGTGTGTGTGTGTGTGCGTGTGCGTGTGCGTGTGCGTGTGCGTGTGCGTGTGCGTGTGCGTGTGCGTGTGCGTGTGTGTGGTCCAAGATTATAAATCATACAGAATAAAGTTTTTTGAGAATCTGAAATAGCAGAAAGTTTTGTGAGAGGGGTAGGTTTATGGTACGGGAATAGAAAATGCAGTTTTTACAGTAGAAAAACCATTACGCCTACGGGAAGTCTGCATAAAACATGAAAATCCAATGTGCGTGTGTGTATGTACCCAGTGTTCCTTATATTATGGGGACCAAAATTCCCCACACTGATAGTAATACCAATAAATGTTGACCTTGTGGGTACATTTTCCGTCCCCCTTGAAGAAAAGGCTTATAAATCATACAGAATATATATATATGCTGTATGCTTCCAGGGCTTATTTTCCTTATTGTCATTTTCAGCTACACTATGATGTCTGTGATTTAACATAGACATGAAGTGGAGTGCCAGAAACCCCTTTAACTGTGACTTATTCATAAAGCAGCATGCCTCTAGTACTTTATTGCATTTATAAAATGGTTACTACACTTTACAAATATTAAAGCTAAAATTTATGAATTGGCACAGAGCGAGTTTACAAGCATCATTACTGTATAAATTAATGGACATACAATACCATACCTTTTTTTATCGGTGCCGAGAGTTGAAGAATGTTCCACATTGGGTAAAACGCAGCACTTATCACTGTCACTTTTTAGTCAGCCGTCCAATCACAGTGGAGGATGGGCGTGACAAATTCCACACCGACTAATCGTCATGTCCTCCTTGTACAACGGCAATAAATGGCGACAAAAAGCACCAAATTATTTAAAACAAAGGCCAAAGCAAGTATTTTATAATGTGTCAGCCTTTTTTATTTATAAATAAAGTCACTACTAGTTACACTTCCACAGATGTTCCATATCATAGCAGCCAAAGTGTCCTAACTGAAAAATCGCTGTGCCTCAGAAACACTCTGAAGTGCTCGCAGCTAGGCGTTTTTAGTGCCTGCTGTTTTCAGCTGACAGGGGTCAGTCATAATTCATTACATAAATAATTTTTGCTGAAATACATAATGAATGGAACACTTTTGCTAAGGGTCCTGTGCAGTGATACACAGAACTGTTGGGTGAAGCGGTCATGAATAAAACACAGCTGTTGTCCAATCAGAATCAAGGACTGGAAGCAACTGTTTTATAAAGTTTCATACAACAGTTCTTTCTGGTCCTCGAATCTGATTGGCTGATAAGAGTGTGATATTACGGTGATATCAGAGCTCCTCCAACCGGATCATGTATCACTTTGCTTGCTGTATTTCTCACAGCAAGTGTCAAGGCAGATGCGCAAATCCACTATAATTTAAGAATAATGCTGTTTTTGTGTCACGGAATGTAGTTTTTTGAGTGAGTGAGATTTTTAGGTGAGAATGTACTTGTTTGGAGTGCACTTCTTAAAAACGATCATCTTCAATGACTTCAAAGTCAATAATTGATCGCTGGCAGCTCATTGACCACATCCACCATCAAATAACAGTGACATTTATATTTTATTGCGTAAAGTAATTGCTCTGCAGTAAAGCCATTCAAACCAATTTTTTGCTTTTGTTTTATGCCTACGATAGTTATGAGTGAAACATCACGTCACAGTGCCACCTCAAGGAATAAAGGTGAATTGAATTGCACATATTTAGTCATCAGATATTTACATATTTTTATATATATTTACACAAAAAATATACTTACACTATTACACACCTCGCGTCTCTAGTGACCCTATACACTTTTTACAAAAAATTATCAGAAAAGAGACATTCTTTTATATATATTTTTTTTCTTGTTATATTATTTATAATGAATATATTGATGAATACTAAAAAAGTTGATGTCAGACTTTAAAAAAAAATGATGGAGGGAGAGGGTAGTGAATGACGTCCCAGGTCGCTAAAGACCCAAGGTATGCATTTAAGGATTAATACTGTTTAATATTGAGAAATTGTGCGTGTGTTTGTGGTGGTGATTTTAGCAAAAGTTTTCTTCCATTAGATGGCAACAAGATACAGTGTAAAGAGTATTACATTGAAATTCATCCTTTAATCTGAAGTTATTTTACTTTTAACAACAGATTGATGCAGTGAATAAATGCAGTGAATAAATGCACTGAGCAGCGCTGTCATCAGAAATCACCATTAACAGATGAAAGGATATTAATGTTATGACAAAGATAACGCTTTCCTCAGCGGACAATCAAACAAATGTTTTTTTTTTTTGAGCTGAAGAATGAATGCTATATCAGATTAAGGTAATCACACTCGCCAAGTCCATCTCTTTCTCATAATACTCTACATAATACACTGCTTTTAAAACAGTAATACAATACGTTTTTAATGAAGCAACTCATTGTTCTTTCGTTACTGGTTCTAAAGTGATGTTTTGGAATTAGTAATGGAGGCTTGGGCTCAGTTGTTAAACTTTCAACTTTAGATTTGAAAATTTGGCGGAAGTAGATCTGCACAAAATAGAGCTTTTAAAGATGCTCCATTGTTATTTTGTTTATGTATTGAGACACTTGTGCCACCAAACTGTTGTATAAATGCAATATCACATGAGTAGACGTGAGATATGGCTGTATATCGGCACGCTGTGATTACTTACGGCACTCGGAGTGCGGCCTCGTGCCTACAGCCAAATCACAGCCGTATCTCACGTCTACTCATGTGATATTGCTTATATATACAGTACATCAACAAATATACATGGTGTAATGCTACACTAGTGCAGAAAACACCTGGTAAAACCGGGTGTGGGTGCTGTATGAACACAACGCATAGTATCACACACAAAAAAATATGCAAATGTTAAGTGAATTTGCCCTTCACACTACAAAGTGTTCTTTACAGCCCATGGCCATCTTTGGTCATGGTGCATGTAAGGCTTTGACTGTTTTGTATGTAAAAAGGCTCTGATGGCTTTAAGAATCTCTTTGTTCTGATTTATGTATTGATATATGTCTTTGATGGAAATTGCTTGAAGCTATTTTTCTTTTCTTTTTTACAAAATCCCTGATCTTTTGTTGAGGATGTTCCCAAGATGTTTCCCACAAGAGCCTTGGCCAATTAATCAAAGCACTTGTCAAAAACAGACTGCAAAAACCTATTTATCAGCCTTAAGTCATAACAGTACCCTGATATTTGGATGTATATGGATGAGCACTTCCCTATTTGCACTTAGATGCACTGAAATGATAATAATCTGCTGCATCTTCCAAAGAAGATATGGGAAATGCAATGTGTAAAATACATTCAGCACAGATTTTGTGGACATGTTTGCATCAGTGCACCTGGTTGTATAATTATTTGTTATGCAAAATGAGTGCTAAAACTATACAAATCCTATTATGAATGTCTTAGTGCATTATTTGCTATGTATGCTAGTAATATTTTCGTTCATGCATTAATGCAGTTGGATTTGATTGCCAAAATGTCATTACATTAAATGCCATCAGCGCACTGAATAAGAAATTGGATTTACCTTTAAGATCAGATATGCTATCAAGAATGCATTGTTTTTTCTTACTGCACTGAATGTAATTCCCACTACTATAAAGAAAAAAATAATAATAATAGAAGTTGTTAAATTGTACATACATTATTCAAAAAAGCCATATTTTGTGAAGTAAGGGAAAACAGAGATTTACTAGAGGGTCCATTAGTAAGATTTATGTTTCGCTTTTGCTCAAGAGAACAAATAAGACATTTTTTCCTCGTTTAACAATTTTAACGCCCTTATTTTTTTTCCTTTCGACTCTTCCACAGAGGCGAGAGTCAGCTTCATTCTCCAAGAAGACCAACAACACTTTCAACATTGTGGGAACCACCTACAGCATGAGCGTAGCCAAAGATCCCGGACTGACGACCATCTCCAAGAGCGCCACATCCACGTCCACCCCATCCCAGCCAGTCCGAGAGATCCGGCTGCCCAAAATGGATGGTGAATATGTGCCGGAGGGTGTAAGAAAGTCATACAATCGCGTGAGCAAAGTGGACAAGATCTCTCGTATCATCTTTCCAGTGCTTTTCTTCATCTTCAACCTGGGATACTGGGCCACTTACGTCAACAGAAAGCCGACCATCAACCGGTCCAGCCCGCAGAAATGAACATGGCAAGCCAAAACAAAGAAATAAATAAACTGCCAGTCCAGTCTTAATCAGCAACATGATGCTACTGCTACTGTGTTCATTTTCCATTTTACTTTTTTAAACAACCATGTAGATATACAATTCTAGTTAGTAGTTTTTTTTTCTAGATTTTTATGTGCCATTTCATGTGTTGCATGAGGTATGAATAATCATTCTGACTTTAGTGCTGGTCTTGTACGGATGGTCATTATTTACCCACTAAAGCCCCTCCCCCTCTCCACACACTGTGTATCATCAGGAGAAAATCTTCTGTCACCATTGGCTGTCGGTCACCATGGCAAGAACCTGTAGCCTTTCAGCAGCCAGTAGTGATGTCCATAGGCGCATCATTACTAACTGTCTGTTCTTTGACTCTTTGCAAGTCCATCAGCAGTGTCATCTAGATGTGTGTTTACATCCCCATGGGTCTATCAGTGCATTTTTCGTCCAGCGACTCCTATTGTTTAAACAGCCTGAGCAGGCTCCAAGATAAAGAAACTGTGTGCCTTTTTTAATTGCTCGCCGTAGAGATGAATAGTTTTTGGCACATGCTGACATTGTCTACAAGCTTACGCCTGCCTAAAGAAAACGTCAGTGTTGATTGAACTCTCACGGGATGGTATTAAACTCAAAGCTGTCCTGCATGCGAGTTGATTTAGTGCTGACGGCCGACTGTAAGGCACTGGGCCAGCCTGCAATTCTTTGTTCATGGCCGATACAAGCAGTGAGGATCAGAGAAAGTATTCAGCCAATTATCACACGGTAACATGCTATAAAGCATTTCAGCTGTGTAGAATATAAAAAGCGGATTTTAGATTTGGGCCAGTGCCACACAGGAGGAACATGCATTTTCATTACCTCACGCTGAAGTGTTGGTGGTTTTGGTAGATCGTTACACTTTATGTTTTGAACAATACAGTATTCATGTTTGTGAATGCACTATTTTTATTAATATGGAGATTTGAATTGTAAAATCTTGTTATTTTGGCAATTGCAAGCCAATATCATAGTTTCCTGTCTGTGAGTTTTAATGCAAAATGTAGATGTAGTTTCTATGCCATGTTAATTTAAGATAATATGAGAACATGCACTCAACATGGATGTGTGCATATTTATGTGCTGTTGTTCCCTTAAGGTTTTATTTATTTCACATAGTGTGTTCAGTTTTATTATGCAGCTTGTTTTGGGAAAAAAAAACAATCTTTTTGCATTCACTTAGAAAGTGCCAGGTTTACATGTGAATTTAAATAGAGACATTTTTGTAGATAAACTAAAAAGTTGCGTAAAGTATGTACTTATGTGACAGCAAGCTATATTAAGCAAAAAAACATTAACTTTCCCATTTCATTCAAATCATTTCATGAACAGTGTAGACTAACATTTATTTTATTTTTTATACAATTGCTAGGACTCAATTCTCAATACTTAGGTGACTTTTTCTAAACTCTTTACACAATTCTCCTAACCACTTTCCTTTTGTCACAGCAGTGGTGAAGCTACCCATATTTAATTTTAAGTTGGATATTTTTTAAATGGATGCATTTATTAAACGATAATAATAATAAACATCTTATTTTACTTTAGCTTTATATATTTAGTTTAAAGGGGGCATAACACACACAGTTTCACCCAATCTTATGTTAGTCTTGGGTACCTATAGAGTAGTACTGCATCCTTCATATCTCCAAAAAGACTTTAGTTTTATCATATTTACAAAAGAAAGATACAGCTATACAATTCTCTCTAAAAACAGCTGAGCTCCTGGAAGCACGCCATAGGTGGAGCTAAAGATTGACAAGAACTTGCGCGCCGATTGCCAACAAAACACAGACATTTGATGCCGTTTCACTTACAATCTGCCGTTCTGAATCATGACCAGTATCTTTTATAGCTGGGACCACTCCATCTTTCAGTATCAAATGATGTGCAAATCCAGCGTCAAACTGGGCCTTGTTTATAAAACGTTCGGCAACAAACACACTTGCAAAACGTAGTTTCTACCCCGGAAAAAAAAAAAACTGCATCATCCACTGTTGACATAATGCTAGGCTCTTCGGGAAACTGAGCAATGATTACAACCAAAAACCCTCTTCTTTACAGACATTCTTCCCAAGAAAGTCCCGTGCAGCAGTGCAGCCAAATGAAACACGTTGATGACTCTTTCGGGAAAAATGTCCACACAAGGAGTTCCACCCTTCAGGACATAATGAAGAGCCATAATCAAAGAAAAAAAAAAAAAACTATTCCAAAACTACTGTATTCAGCACAGAAATCCAAATTGTTTTTTAAACTTTGGCCACGTTTAGCATGAGAATTCAACTCTTTAACAGTGTAAATAACTTAACATGCATGAAACAGCATTGGACCTCCCCTTAAACGTGAATTTTCATGTTACATTACAGACAGTTTCTTAGTTTTTTGCACTCTTTTCCTTGATTTGGTATAACTTTTGGCAGTCTATATTACTTCAAATGTTTTTTTCCAGGTCTGACTGATTAGTAAAGCCCAAAACATGACAGTAATTGACAATGTTTAGCAGCAATAATCAACTAAATATGTGAGTTTTGTTCGGTTCAGTGGCATTGTTTACGCTCAGTGCCACCAATATGGCCGATTGATGACATGTCATAAAAACACCTTTAGTTAACTTTAACAATAAGCAATGTATTTGTTACAATATTTATTAATCTTTGCTAACATTATAGTAAATAAAACTACAACGGTTCAGTTATTTGTGTTAGCTCAGGTATGAATATTAACAGATCCAACTTGTAATTTTAATAATGTATTAGTAAATGTTAAAATTAACAAACCAGTTCTTTTGAAATATTGTGTATTGAACTTTTGTGCTGCATTTTATGTTGCCAATTTGACATAGAAGTTTTCATACAACACTTGGCCAACCAATATAAACATTTCTAGTAAATTTTACATCTAAAATGCACTAAAACTACCCCAAAAAAAAAAAATCACACATCTCAAATCAGTTCATTCTTCCATAACTCTAGCGAAGGTTATCACCCATGCAACACGCGTTGCATTATACAGTGTTGTCTAATGTAAAAGGCCTTTACAAAACAAGAATGCTAGACCTAGCTACTATGTAGAATTCACTGCAGAATGTTTCATTGTCACATTTAAGTGTTTACAGTTGTGCCAAAGCAATGGAAAATGCTTCTTCCAAATCAAATTTTAGCCCACATAGACTGCTGTTGTGCCCGCTGTGTGAAGAGTTAAAAAGTGACCTTAGTATGAAGACATTTGTCCTAGGGATTGTGAAAAACTGTAATGTGGCATAAAAATTCACTCATTAGTTTTCAGTCAGTGGATTTATTAGCAAGTGAATAGATAGGGCTCATGTTTGTTTTAATATTCCAAATAAGAATATGTTTGTTTAATACATTACGATGTGTTATACATGAATGCATGACAATCTCTTCATTGGTTACATCACCACATCCACTACTGTGTTCTCTTTCCGAAGGAGGCTTTATGTTTTAGTATCTCATAATGGCCCTTCATATAGCCATATACAATATCTGGAGCACATATCCGTAGACTCCGTACATCTCATCTAAGCTATAGTAGGGCTAGATCAACTGATGTTGCTTTTGATTGTTGACACAAGTAGAACAAATCATAAATAAAACCATATGTAAGAAGTATATTTATATAGGAATTTAAATCTATTTATGCTAACTACTTACAGTATCTGATAGCATACATGGTCTATGTTTTTTACAGTATACGGTATAACCCTTATAGCATCAGTACGACATTGGGTATCGCTATCCCAGATAGCACACGTACGTGTCTAAGGCGTCTCAAAGAGTGCTTCATTTGGAAAACATCTTAAATCAACTGTATAGAAGTTGCATACAGTTGCTTTGAGGACATGTCTAAATGTCTAGAGATAAGCGAACTTAAAAAAAATAGATCTTCCAGATGAAAATGTGCACATTTATAGACGTGATGTAGTCTACATGTGCTATCAGGGTAGTGGCATGATAGTTTATTCAAATGTAAGAACAAGTAAAAGTTGTACTTTTTATATGTTGTCCAGCCACTTGAAATAGGATACTTGGGGAACGTAGTCGTGTTGATTACCATAAGCATTACTTCTGTAAACTGTGTCGGCATACTTCTAATATCGTCTAATATGTCCGACATCTGGCTATTCACATGCAAATGAAGGCTAATATCAGTCACTTTAATGTTCAAAAGGGTGAGTGTAAAATGTACTGTAGTACAGCACTACAGATGCTAATTGGCAATGTTATTATCACTAATTAATTCTAATTGAAAAAGTCTCAAAATGCTGGTTTGATTGCTTTAAAGCTTGATTACACATTTAGAGTCCCCCTTTGTGTGTTTTTCAGATCTAAAATCTCTGGATCATGTTGAATGGTTAGCATCTTGCCTACTAACACTAGTAGTAGTGCTAGATGCTCTGCTAGATGTGCCACCTTGTATGTGGTTTTCTAAATGTTTAATGTACAATCTGCCAGGCTCTCTGTATATACTGTATTAAAAAGAAAAGAAAAAAATGAATCCAGCAATTTTTCTGCATGTCCCAAAGCATCTGACACAACCTTGTGGTTAGTGGAGCTGGTAGATGTAATCTTGTTAAGTTTTCTGGTTTCTTTTCTAAGTGTCTGGGTTTGATATGCGACTTGTTCTTTACAAAATGCCTTATTCTTGTTATGGTATGATAAACTGCAGTGGGAAAGCTCAAGGGCGACATAGGTACACATATTTCAGGCTTGTGTTATTGTAATATTATAAGACGAACATTGACTTCTAAGGACAGTCCTTTTTTTGTTTTTTTGACGACATCAATCTTGTTCCTCTTGGTGGTTCATGTCATGTCATGCTTGTTGTACTCTGCCACATGCTAGATATTTTGTTATGTCGTGTTACACTGTGATTCAATGCCAAAAGGTTGATACAACAAGGACATAGGTGACATACAGTAGGCCATGTCATAGGGTATGACTAAAATCCCACTAATTCTTGTTAGGGCGATCCTTTTTGACTTGTGATTTAAGTCACCTTGAACATAGAAAACTGCTTTCTCTGACATACCGAGTCAATGTCCTCTGTATCTGTGCATTTTTGAGATAAACAGTCTTCTGTTGTCGCGCAGTTACTGAGATGGGCATCATGGATATGTTTGCAATAAAACTCATACCATAACTGTCAGTGCAGAAAAGAAAGTCAAAATTAATCTAAAGTAAAGTGCTGTGCTGGAGCACAAGTGAATTGATGAAGCTGCCTGCCTCAAAACAAACTGCTATGTTTACGACTTGCTGCCTCGGCCATACATCATGATTATAGCCAAATTATCAGATGTGCCAAATGACCTTTAGAGAAAAGTGTAGGGGGTAATGATTTGCCCGTGGCTGTATTTGCATACAAACATACATACGTATCTACGTACTGTATGTGTGACGTTTACTTCGATATTAAGTTTCTTGCACAAAAAATCAAGGGAGCATTTGTGATGGGTCAATTTAAGAAACAATGTGTTTTATTTTTGTAGTTGTTGTAAAGATTATTGTTCTGCCACATCTTTGACTTAATGAAACCGTTCAAAACTCTACACAAATATGTGAACATAAACACTTCTAGTCGTGCAAGCGTGATGCATGTCATTGCAATGCAATCCATGACACAATGCTAGTATCCGTCGTATTCTCAACATTGCCACAAGAGGGGCTAGATAGTAAGCGTTAATGTAAACTGTCAAAATTTTTATTTAAATGCTAGCTGAATACCTGATCTGGTTTAAGGTGCAAACATTTAATTGTTGGACACCCCCTTTTAAAAGTAGGTTTGTTATCATCAGATGCAACGCAAGAATTTATTTGCAATATGACACTTGTAATGCACTAGTTGAGCATTTGCAGATGCGTTTACAAACTTCTGTAAAATATGACTTTAACTTATGTTGCTTTATGTGTTTGGTCAGCCTAGCTAGCTCATTTTGCAGCTTATTATTTTGGTTGGTTCTGGGTTTGAGACCAAACAACAAGGATTATATACTGAGAAGAAAGATTTACATTTTACTTTACTTTTTAAGCTCCTAATGAACGTTTACTTACTTTGTAACATGCATGTTGCAATAGATTTCAAGTGGAACTGTTGTCAAACACAATTGCAACCCAAGTTTCTTCAGTGAATCCTGGGTAATTACATATAATTGTGAGGTTATGTACTTGGCTTAAGTGTGCAGATTTCTGTGAGGTATATTAAATGTATGGAATTTAATATTTGCAGTGTCTTAATGTATGGCCAACTAGTATGGAATAATTGGAGCTAATTTTGTTCAATCTAAAAGCTTTGTTCGGTTATTTGACCCATGGCCCTCCCTGCCACTGTGTAGCTCTAAGAAAGACTGTCAGAAATGTTATTTCTGTTAAATCTGTAAGTGTTTGCTTTTATTTTTTGTTGTGAAAGTTTGTTTGTGGAGCTAATGACAGTATTCTAGTGTTGTTTTCTATCTTTGTGTGTCCTGGTTTGCTGTTCTTTACGTTGAATAAATATTCAGTCCTTTCATTTCCTCGTCGTTGCTGCTGTCTTGTCACATTAGCTATGAGATGTATGTGTGTGTGTGTGTGTGTTCCTATGACCTTGGCCCTCTCTTTTGCATGGTTTCCATCTGGACACTCCACAAATATCACACATGCATTAACATTTTCCTTGTGACACTCACAGTGTGAGCAAATAGAATACTGAATGGACCTCACAAACCCAATTCAGGCTGCACATATTTACAGTCTCACGCAGCTGCTCTGTCTTTAAAGTACATTATATCATTTCAGTGCTACTAGTGTCACAAAAAACTATATCTATCTATCTATATATATTTTTTTCAAACAAGTAACTCTCCCCGTATCTCCTACTGATCACACAAACATGTTATCTCTTCATTTTAAACTGGATTAGCATCAATTTTGGTGTTTTAACATATGTTTTCACAGATGCAGATAGCATCTGTAATGTAATTTATATGAAAAAGAAACAGATGCTGAAGTTAAACATTGACGTCCTTAAAGAATGTACCATGTTAATTTTTATTTCATCAGACAATTTGTCAGATGTTTTCTTATCTTGCATTGTATTATCTTATGGCATTTTTGGAGTTCCTTATTTTACAGCATTTATAGAGGAAAAGAAACAGGAGCTCTATGTTGGAGACCTATGTTCTCAGGGTCCTTCATTCATGGTAAAGCAGGCAGTGATACAAATAGCGTCAGAGACAATAACCATCAAACTCAAGATACAAACAAAGGGCAATATATGGGAAAAATAACAATAAAATAAGACACCGATGTAGAACATAATCAGCAACCATGGAAACCAAATATCATATAATCAAAAACCAAGGCAACTGAAAAAAAAAGGAACTAAGCACAGGAAGCAAAAAAAAAATTAATAACAACATGTCCTTGAACATGACATTACACCTGGCACCATAACAGAAACAGGAATGGGGGTAGGCTTGGTGGAGGACATAGTTATGGGGCTGGCAAAGGAAGGGATCCAGTGGAGGAAGAGACTACAGAGGAGACAACAGCAAAGAAGACCAAGGCAGAACCAGGTCCAGAGCAGAGCTGGGGGCTGGGAATCTTAAGGCAGAGCCAATACACTGGACAGAACCAGCAGAGACAAATGAGCCAGGAAGCTGGGTGGAACCAGAAAAGCTTAGAGAAGCAAGGAGCTTGGAGGCCAGGCAGAACCAGTAGAGGCAAACGAGCCAGGAAGCCAGACAGAGCCAGAAGAAACTGAGGTTAGAGGGGACCAGAGGGGAAGGGAGGACCAGGGAACTGGTCGGAACTAGAGAGTCCATTAAGCTGGACGTGACGGGGAAGGATTTTGAGGGTGGGCACAAGGGTGGGAATTGGCTCTGTTGCAAAGAGATCAATCAGCAATTCCAACAAGGCCATTTCTGGAACAGACACTGAGGCATGATCTAGCCTTGGGATAGTCAGATAATAAATAGCTCCAGTATAGTTCCAGTATGGACAGCTCAGCAGGCTCTGGCTTCAGTTCAGGGTCCATGGTGGGCTTTCGTGCAGACTTTAATGTAGGGATGCTGTCATTGACTTGGGGGCTGGGGCATCCTCTGGAAGACTGGGGGCTGGAATGTATGGAATAGAAATGGAAGAGGTGAAGCAGGTGTCCTCCTCAACCTCTTACACTGCTAGGGAGGAACCATTCAGCAACAATGCATACTCAATGTATTAGATTAGTGAACAGCTGGAATCTCCTATGGGCATAACCAGAGAAGATGGTCACCTAGCTAGCTCCAGAAGCACATTTTCAACATGCCCTGATTCCAGGGAACCCGATGACACAGTTCTAAAAAGTCCTCCACAAAATCCTCTAGAGAGCAACTCCCTTGATACAGGGATAGGAGTTGGTCCTTCAGGTGGAGGGTGACTCCTGCTAGATATTATCTCTTGTTCCTAGAATTGAAGTGGGTGAGACTAACTATTCTATGCCCCACACTTCACAGTGTAGACTAACAACAATCCCCCTTGACCATGGGAAAGCTCAATGCAGTAGGCCATTGGTGGGTCAAGTAGTCAACATTGATGCAAACACCTTGTGTTGTCTTCCTCTGGGCATTGAAATGACATGGGAGTGTAGTCATGTGTCGGCAAGAAAGGATGTGGCCTGGGTCGCTGCTCTGTATATGTCTACAGTGGAGGATGAATCACAACAACTCACCACCTGGTTGCTGGCAATAGAGCAAAATTAACAGATTCAGGCTCAGAAAGATGATCCAATAATTTCTCAAGTGAGACAGTGGCTGGAGGATAGTGTCACAGACGAGATGAGGGCAGGTCTGACAGCAGAAAGTTGATGTACAAATGGAACAAACTGGACCTTGAAAGAGGACTCCTATACCAAAGAACAAGCATGTACAAGAAGCTGGCACTCGAACCTCCATGACAAAATGGGCCACGTGGATACAGAGTGAGTACTGGGTCTGGTCATGCATGAAAGCTGAAGTGGAGGAGTTGTATAAAACAGAAGAAACCTTCCGTAAACGTCAAAGCACCCATGGGTAGCATCTTTACACACTCACCCATGGAGCTGGTATGCACTGACTACCCTGCATCTGAAGCCAAGCTGTGGAGGATATATCTTGGTGGTCATGGACCATTTTACAAGGGTCGCCCCAGCCTACACGACCAAAAACAAGTCAGGGCAGGCTGCAGCTAAGAACTTGTTCCAAGATTAGGGGCCTCATTTATAAAATGTTGTGCAGAAGCCATCCTAAATTTGATCTTACGATCATCTCTCAAATATGCCTATACGCCCCTCTTTCAGATGTAAAATTTATGAATCGTAAATGATCTTGAACTTGCACACAACTGAATGGTTTTAGCTCTCTGCCTTGTAAACCACTCTTAATTAATGTCATTAGCATATAAAAGATCACCAGTCATTGTCCAAATCCTTTAATTTAGAACAGAGAGCTCCAAGAACAGCTTACATTTCCAAAAATCTGCAGTACTTCGACAAGAAAAAGTACATATGATTGTTCAGACCCTGTCGTGACGCTAAGCACTTTTCCACGTCAAAGACAGTTTTTACAAATATGAGCGTTGGTGTGGATTTAAGCATACGCACACTCTAAGATCATATCTATGCGTATGCACACTTTATAAATGAGGCCCGTGCTTTGAAAATCCACCAAAGTTTCATTATGACTAGAGCTGTGAATTTGAAAACTCTTCCGCACTTTCCAACAGTTTGCTCTCCCCCCAGGGCAACCAGATTGAGAGTTTCAATGAACCTTTTTCAAATTTTAAGGACACTGGCAGACAAGAAAAAAGAAAGGTGGAAAGATCTCTTACCTCAAATCATGCATTCTTACAAATGCACACGGCATGAGTCACTCTTATTCCTGTTGTACAGGTGGCATCGTCACCTTCCAGTAGACCTAAACTTCAGCCTGATTGAACAAATGGATGGAGTCACACCAAAGTGATATGCAAATTAGTGGGCAGCGCAAATAGCAGAAGCATAAAAGATCGCTGAAGGAAATAGCCGTCAAGCAATTGTGATAGGGAAGACTCTAAAAGACCGAAAAGCAAGAGTCATACTGAAAGCAGCAGACAAATTTGCTCATCAGAAACAATGATCATGCAGGGAAAATGTGGTTTATGTGCTGAAAGGGCAGGTGTCTGATAGCCCAGTTCTAGTCTACTGGAGACAAAGAAGAAAACTAGGATACTGCACCAGAATCCACTGCTACTTGTAAATGACTTACCTGCAGAGGCTCCCACGATGACATCACAACCAATGAAACCTGAAAACAAAGAGAACACTGGAGACAGTGCCTTGATAGACTGGTTAAGTATTCCAGTCAGCTGGACAGAATCAGGGGATGACTTTAACTGGGTGAGTGCTTGTAAGGGAAGAATCTAATCAAATACAAAAAAGGGAGGAATCAAAAACAATGGAAAATCTGTCAGAAAGAGATCTAAATACTTACCTGGTACCACCTGTTTGGATGATGTGAATGAGATGAGTAGATAGATGCCTGTGTTGAGTCAGAAAGGGTAGCAAGGGAGGCTGAAAGCACGAGTAGGAGGGTGAAGCTGAAGTGAGGAGGTCTACTAGGGAGAAAAGGCCTATTTATAACAGCCTAGGTCAGCCTGCACTACAACCATACTCAACAGTTAATGCAGTGACAACTTTGTCCCACCACACAAAGGTAAGGTAAAGAGGGGTAAGAAAAACGGGAATTTATACAGAAACCATTAAAAATGTAACTGTTTGCACTATTACAGTGCACTGTGATTGTAAACTGTTATTTAGTTTGAGGATTTGTTGTTTTGCTTTATATACAATGTTCATATATATGTTATATAACACTTTGGTGTGACTCCATATATATATATATATGGCAACCATCACTACTTTTTGCAGTCTTGTGTCCCATCAACAGTCAGCCGCAGAGGTTGAACCCACAACTTTCCACTTTTTATTACTATTATTATTATTATTATTTTTATCTTCCCTTTTGCCTCCTAAATCCTTATCTCTCTCAGTTTTCACATATCACAAGCCCCATTCCTGCAGTCTTTGAGGTCCCTAAAGTTAAATAATCTCTTTGCTCTAAATTTTCTGTTCTACTCATTGAAGGCACCTTTCATGCCATTCACCCTGCCCCATTCAAACTCTCTTCCCTGCCGCTGGAAGTGTACTAGCTCACTACTGGCCTTGCCTTCATGAAATATTTATTATTGTGATGTTCTATTCTTTTTGAGTACCACAAGCTGGCAGCTTGTGGAAAATGTAGGGGGCAGCGTGTATATGGAGATTGTATCCATGATTTACAGTACTTCAGACTCGCCAGCTTTCCATCCCCCACAACACCAAGTTCAAAGACACGCCGACTAACATGAAAGCTATGGGCAGTCAAGCCTCCTCCAAGCAATAGAGATGCTTTATGATGCTGATAAATCAATATTACACAGACAAACAGAAGTTGAACATCTTCATCTGATTTAACTGATGAAACTGGCGAATTCAGAGTGATGTGAGGTAAGCTAATATAATGCGTTTTTCTAAGTAGCTGAACAAAAAACAGTAACAACTAGGGCTGTTAACATGTAAATTTAGTACAATTAATAATGAAAAATATATACAAAAGTCCTGCAAAAATGCTATTTTTGATATCGTTTTTTTTTTCAATAAATAAATAAACAAAAATAAGAACATACTAAAACAAGCAAAAGTACAAAAAATGCTTTTCTTACTTAGATGTTTTGTCTTGTTTTTAGCCAAAATATCTAAAAATTCTTACATCAAGAAGGATTTTCTAGATGAGTAGTTTTCAGAAAAACAAGTCAAAATGAAGTGCATTTTTGCTTGAAACAAGCAAAATAATCTGCCAATAGGGTAAGAAAAACAATCTTGTTTTCTGTTTTAAATCAAATATTTTTGGCAGATTATTTTGCTTGTTCTAAGCAAAAACTCACTTAATTTTGACTTGTTTTTTCTGAAAATAAGAAAATAATTTTTACTTGTCTAGAAAATTCTTCTTGATTTAAGAATTTTTAGATATTTTGGCTGGAAACAAGACAAAAGCATCTAAGTAAGAAAAGCATTGTTTGCAGTGTAGGCTTATTTTAAAAACATCACATTGTTTTTACCTTTTATGACAATGTTAGCATTTATTTTAAATGCATTTGACAAATGTTTTTTATCAAAAGCAGATTACACTGCATTCAGTAATTCTCTTTTGGGTCTGTCATAAAATAGATGTTCTATTGTTTTCTTGTTAGAGAGAAGGACTGGAACCTTCTGAGATTTTTGGGGTTTCAAGACAATGCAAAGGACATTGTGGAGTATTATATGAAGGTACATGTCTTACATAGCCATCCATTGCCAGCTGTAGCCATCTATGGCCTTAGAAAATCTGTCCACCAAAATAGACAAGATCAGGATACTGATCTGCAACAGTTTGTAAAATGTGATTTCTATAGATGATGAGTTAAAGTCTCTTCCCACAGTCGAAGCAGCAGTGAGTTTGCTCAAATAGGCTCAAAACATAATTTCCAAACAAATGCATTTGATTGCCTCAAAAAGGAGAGAGGTCATGGAGGCCTTCCCACCACAAGGTCTAAAAGATTTGAATCTTGACACAGATAATCTCCCCATACTGCGTAGTCTGGGCCTAAACTGAGCCCTCAAAACAGACCATTTCACTTTTCAAGTACCAGATGAAATGAAACCCTTCAAACATCAAGGAGCCTTGTCAACCATCAACAGTCTGTACGACCCTTTAAGGTTTGCAGCCCAAGTAGCTATCCAAGGCAAATTTACAGTATTCTATGAGAGCTAAGCTTAGGGAACACTGATTGGGAATCTCCTCTGCCACAGGACATGGAATAGTCATGGGACGCACGGCGAAATTCTCTACAAGAGCGAAGACGTCTTAAAATTCCTAGAACCTTCTCAGAAACGTCACCTTCAGAACTGAGTTTTGAGAATTGTGAGCTTGCCAAAAAATTGCACTACTGTTAGACACTAGCAAGTCAATTTTATTTATATAGCAGCTTTACAAAGAATTCTGCAGTACTTATATCTTAATTTCCATATTACACACCTACCTTTTCATGTATGTTTTTGGTTGGTTTTATTTTAAGACTGAGGCAGAGAACAAAAGCTTGTCTTACATGCCCGGATACTTAACAGCAGGAATAGCGCTGTAGAAATCCATCTATGCATGCTCTAAGACATTCACCACTGTTGAAGCTCACAGAGAGGAAGAAATATGGGTCAAGATGGATGTACTGACAGTACTAATAATCACACAAGTGGTCTTGAAACTTCATCAAGTACTGATGCTAGTCACCACACAAGCATTTTGATAGAGATCCGGTGATCTTCCACACACACAAACACACATACTACATACTGGCACTTCCCTTGCCCTGAAGGAGGGTGTCAGATGAATTGGATTAATAGACGAGAAAGAAAAAGACCGATTAAGGTTATAGAGTTTGATCGAATCTGATGTAATAAAATCTACTCTAAACTCAATGACTGCAGCCGGCTTGGTGGGGAATGTGAATAAGAAGCCACAAAACACACACACAAACCTGCTTTCAAATGAAATATAAAGCTCCAAACTGCATCCAGCAGTCTCCAGGAAATAGATGTTTTTTGATTTAGATTTGTTTTTCCTATCGCTCTAAAATCAATTTCAGTACAGACCATGGAAAAACATCTTTCTTTCTTTATGTCTTAGCTCAGGCCCTCTGTATAGGCTTAAATATTGTCTGGAACCTCTCAAATGCAGATGTTAGCATGTATTGTTACTGTGCTCTTTGTCATTAGCCAAAATAATAAATAAATAATTAATAAATAAGCATCTGACATGTTTTAGATCATTGTTTTAAACACTGGTCCTTGTGTACCCACAACACTGCACATTTTTGTATGTATCTGACACACCTACACCCAATGTTAGAAAACCATTCACACACCCACAATAAACAAGACTTGACAACCAGCACAGAAAACACTGGGGTATAAATACACATGGTGACATGGGCTTGACAAGGAAAAGATATAGATAATGAATTACTATGGCAACAAACATCTCCAATAATAATCCCAACTGGATTACAAACGGATTACGAAACTATACACAGGAACATTATATTTCAGTACTTAAAGGGAAAGTTCACCCAAAAATGAAAATTTTATGTTTATCTGCTTACCCCCAGGGCATGCAAGATTTAGGTGACTTTGTTTCTTCAGCAGAACAATAAGATTTTTAACTAAAAGCGGTGCAGTCTGCCAGCCATACAATGGCAGTGGATGGGCACCAAACCTTTATAAAAACAAAAACAGAACAGACAAATCCAAATTACACCCTGCGGCTCATGATAATACACTGATGTCCTAAGACACGAAACGATCGTTTTTTGCGAGAAACAGTATTTATAGCATTTTTTACCTTTGATACACAGCCACGTCCATCTGTCCTGAGCACGAGTTCATCATCCGGCGCTCTGGCGTAGTATACGCAAACGCCGGAAGCGATCTGTCACGTGTGTCTCATTGTTTACACAGTGCACAGAGATTGTGTGTATAGCGGCTATTCAAAACAGTAATTACTTGTGCTTATCCTGATTGTTCAAACCGATTTAAAACTAAAAGATTATGTTTGCTTGCGCAAACGTGTCTCAGGACATCAATGTATCGTCACAAGCCGCAGGGTGTAATTTGGATTTGTCTGTACATGTTTTTGTTTTTTTTTTACATTTAAAGGTCTGGTGCCCATCCACTGCCATTATATGGCTGGTAGACTGCACCAGTTTTGGTTAAAAATCTTGGTTTGTGTTCTGCTGAAGAAACAAAGTTACCTACATTCGTGGCCAAAAGTTTTGAGAATGACACAAATATTAGTTTTCACAAAGTTTGCTGCTCAACTGCTTTTAGATCTTTGTTTCAGTTGTTTCTGTGATGTACTTAAATATAATTACAAGCACTGCATACGTTTCAAAGGCTTTTATCGACAATTACATGACATCTATGCAAAGAGTCAGTATTTGCAGTGTTGGCCCTTCTTTTTCAGGACCTCTGCAATTCGACTGGGCATGCTCTCAATCAACTTCTGGGCCAAATCCTGACTGATAGCAACCCATTCTTTCATAATCACTTTTTGGAGTTTGTCAGAATTAGTGGGTTTTTGTTTGTCCACCCGCCTCTTGAGGATTGACCACAACTTTTAAGATCTGGGGAGTTTCCAGGCCATGGAGCCAAAATGTCAACGTTTTGGTCAAGTCAAGTCAAGTCAAGTCACCTTTATTTATATAGCGCTTTTAACAATACAGATAGTGTCAAAGCAACTGCACAGTATTTAAACAGCACAATAGTGTGTAAGTAACGCATTATTGTAAATAATCAATTCTCAGTTATAGGCAGTTCATCAATGAATTCAGTGATATCATCATCCAGTTCAGTTCAAATAGTATACGATATCGCTGGAAAGTGTCCCCAACTAAGGAAGCCAGAGGCGACAGCGGCAAGGAACCAAAACTCCACAGGTGACAGAAATTGAGAAAAAAACCTTGGAAGAAACCAGGCTCAGTCGGAGGACCAGTTCTCCTCTGGCCAGACGAAACCAGCAGTTTGTAATGTCTGATTGTAGAGAACTCTTCAGGATCCCGTGGCGTAGCACCGATGGCCGTCTAGGTTGGCGAGGTCTTTATTGATGATCCGTCACTGGAGCTCATCTGGTTGACATCCACGGCTATTGAAGTCATCTCCAGGTGGTGATCCATGATCTAAGCTGGGTACGGACTGGATCTGGGTCTGGGTCTGGTGGCTACGGTGACCTCGGAATAAGAATGAAACAGACTAATATTAGTGTAGATGCCATTCTTTTTACGATGCAACGAGTGCATCAGATGTTATGGGAGGTGTTTTCGGTTCCGGTTGACCTAATTAATGCAGCCTAACAATCCTTTAACGGATTCGAATTATAGGAATGTGTTAATGGTTTTATTAATGAGTGGCTTAATAACAGCCAGTTTTAAGGTTTTGGGGACATATCCTAATGATAGTGACGAATTAATAATATTCAGAAGAGGATCTATGACTTCTGGAAGTACCTCCTTTAGTAGATTAGACGGAAAAGGGTCTAACATGCATGTTGTAGGTTTAGATGATTTAACAAGTTTATACAATTCTTCCTCTCCTATAATAGAGAATGAGTGGAATTGTTCCTCAGGAGATCTACAGCACATTATCTGATGCGATACTGTAGTGAGCGGCTGTATTGTTACAATTTTATCTCTAATAGTGTCTATCTTGGAGGTAAAGTGGTTCATAAAGTCATTACTGCTGTGCTGTTGGGAAATGTCTGCACCTGTTGCTGCTATATTTTTTGTTAATTTAACCACAGTATTGAACAAATACCTAGGGTTATGTTTGTTTTCTTCTAAGAGAGACGAAAAGTAATCAGATCTGGCAGTTTTTAATTCTTTTCTATAAGATAAGTTACATTCACACCAAACAGTACAAAAAAACCTCTAGTTTTGTTTTCCTCCAGCTGCGTTCCATTTCTCGTGCTTTTCTCTTTAGGGCGTGAGTGTGATCGTTATACCACGGTGTTACACTGTTTTTCTTAATCTTTTTTAAGCGCACTGGAGCAACTGTATCTAAAGTGCTAGAAAAGAGAGAGTCCATAGTTTCTATTACATCATCAAGTTTTTCTGAGCTATTGGATATGCTGAGGAATTCAGATAAGTCAGGAAGATTACTTACAAAGCAGTCTTTTGTAGTAGAAGTGATGGTTCTACCGTACGTGTAGCAAGGAGTTGAATTAACAGTTTTAGCTATCTGGAGTATACAAGAGACTAGATAATGATCTGAGATATCATCGCTTTGCTGCAGAATTTCAACACCATTAACATTAATTCCATGTGACAGTATTAAATCTAGAGTATGATTTCGGCAATGAGTAGGACCTGACACATGTTGTTTAACCCCAATAGAGTTCAAAAAATCTATAAATGCTGTTCCTAATGCATCTTTTTCATTATCAACATGGATGTTAAAATCACCCACTATTAAGACTTTATCTGTGGCCAACACTAACTCGGATAGAAAATCAGCAAATTCTTTAATAAAGTCTGTATGGTGCCCTGGTGGCCTGTAAACAGTAGCTAGTACAAACGTCACGGGGGATTTATCATTAGCACTTGTTTCTCTGGATAATGCTATATGAAGCACCATTACTTCAAACGAGTTGTATTTGAAGCCGGTTCTCTAAGAGACATTGACCTTTACCTTTTAGACGCAGTTCATGTTTATAACAGTAATCTTGGGGGGTTGACTCATTTAAAATAATGTAATTGTCTGGTTTTAGCCAGGTTTCTGTCAAACAGAGCACATCTAGGTTATGATCAGTGATCATATAATTTACAAAAAGTGCTTTCGTAGAAAGGGACCTGATATTCAATAAGCCAAGATTTATCAATTGTTTCTCTGTATTATATATATTTTTTATTTGTTGAACATCAATTAAATTGTTAGTCTTGATTTGATTAAGGCGTTTTTTGTATTTTCTAGCTCGGGGAACAGACACAGTCTCTATAGTGTGATATCTAGGTGAAAGGGTCTCTATGTGCTGAGAATTAACTGATTTCTGTGACGTGAGGCGGCTAGCAGACGGTCGGTTTAGCCAGTCTGTCTGCTCCCTGACCTGGGCCCCAGGTAGTCAAGTGCAAACTCTAAGACTATGTGCCATATTTCTAGATAGGAGAGATGCTCCACATCCGGAGGGATGAAGACCATCTCTTTTCAACAGGTCGGGTCTGCCCCAAAAGCTTGTCCAATAGTCTATGAAACCTATGTTATTTCGCGGGCACCACTTTGACATCCAGCCGTTTAACGATGACAATCTACTATGTATCTTGTCACCACGGTAAGCAGGGAGGGGACCAGAGCATATTACAGTGTCTGACATCGTACTTGCAAGTTCACACAACTCTATAACATTATTTTTAGTGATCTCCGACTGGCAAAGTCGAACATCATTAGTGCCGACATGAATAACAATCTTACTGAATTTACGTATAGCATTAGCCAGCACTTTTAAATTTGCCAAGATGTCAGGCGCTCTGGCTCCCGGTAAACACTGGACTATGGTGGCTGGAGTCTCTATTTTCACGTTCTGTACAATAGAATCGGCAATTACTAGAGCAGTTTCATCAGGTTTCTCAGTGGGTGCTTCACTGAGTGGGGAGAACCTGTTTGATGTCCTGATCGGAACGGAAGAGCTTTGTTTTGACCCGCGACTATGCCGTCTCACAGTCAGACAACAATTGTAGGATAAGATGCCATTACTCACAGTGATTGTAGAATGATTCCAACTTACCACTGTTGTTGTTTGATGAATTCCTGAAGAACAGATCAGGGGGAGAAAAAAACGGAACGGAACAGGCTAAAGGAGTACTAACGATATTAAACACGAGAGAAAAAACGTGAATGGAATGCAGATGGCAAGCCAACCGGCTAACGCAATGCTAAAAATAGTAAACAAGAGTTAAAAGCGTGAATGGAGTGCGATCAATCGGAAAGAGGCTTCATCGGAGAATATGACTTTGCCCCAGTCCTCAGCAGTCCATTCGCCATACTTTTAGCAGAAGATCAATCTGTCCCTGATGGTTTTTTTTTTGTTGTTTTTTTTTGGAGAGAAGTGGCTTCTTTGCTGCCCTTCTTGACACCAGGCCATCTTCCAAAAGTCTTCGCCTCACTGTGCGCTAATGTGCTCACACCTGCCTGCTGCCATTCCTGAGCAAGCTCTGCACTGGTGGCACTCTGATCCCGCAGCTGAATCCTCTTTAGGAGACGATCCAGATGCTTGCTGGACTTTCTTGGACGCCCTGAAGCCTTCTTAACAATGCAGTGGAAAGTTTTTTTCGGGATTAAGTTAATTTTCATGGCAAAGAAGGACTATGCAATTCATCTGATCACTCTTCATAACATTCTGGAGTATATGCAACTTGCTATTATAAAAACTTAAGCAGCAACTTTTCCAATTTCCAATATTTATGTAATTCTCAAAACTTTTGGCAACGACTGTACATCTTGGATGCCCTGGGGGTAAGCTAAACATGATTATTGATGATTGATGATCAATAATTGATGATTCTTACCTTTTCTGTTTTGTCCGTTTACCAAGTTGTTGTTATATAATCAACAAACAAACAACATTTTACTTGTTTGTAATTTATATGGCCACTCACTCGTCAAAATAATATGCTCAACGTAGCGCTGGATATTTTCTGTTCTCCATCTCTGGTACATTTGAGCGTATTATCTCTATTTACTCAGTCATTTCCCTCAAATCACTACATCATGATAAATTATGACAGCATTTATATCCAGATGTACATTTTTCCCAAGAATAAATTGATCAGTTCTAACTCCAGTTGATGCATGAACTCAATACAACAACGTAATCCCAATCCAATAGGAATGAAGCCATTAATCGGAGTCATCTCTTGTTTAATATGTATGGGAATCAACGTCACTGCGCACTGCATTTTGGGTAGTTGCGGCCATGTTTGGAGACACGCTAAGTAGCGTACAATGACAACAAATACAAATTACCAGAGGAAAAAAAAGCTACATTTGCGTTATTATTTTAAAGAGCTGCCTGCATTTGCACTTATTTACAGAGCTATATTATGACACACTTCTCTAGTAAGTTTCATCTGTGTGTGAAGAAGCTGCAGGTCATAGCACAGCGCAAATCCATGAATGAATGTTCTGAAGTGAAGTAAACTTGCAGTTCTGAAATCAATGATATTGTGAAAGCACTACACCAAATAACTTTTACTGTACTTAAATGGGGGAAAAAAAAATAAAAAATTCTCATGAATCAGAACTATGAATCAGCGGTTGCTTTATGAATACGGAGAGTGATCGTAACGAGCTGTATCACGCAGAACATTCCCAAACGTGTTCTGTACATTATTCATACCGTGAGCACTTACACATTCAAGTGGATCAGGGATTATGAATCTGTTGTAACTAATAAATACAAATGACAAAGCCAGATTTTGGTCAAATTGTTTATTTCCATTGAGCTGCTTTCACCATTGTGTTGTTTTAAGCTAAAAAGCAGAAAATTGCGTTTCATATTAGATCAGGTTTCCACTAAGGGAATAAGAGCAGATATAGCAGTTCATAGCATAGCAGGCGTTCTCCATTTTAATGGGTTTTTAACTGTTTAATATAAATTGTAACATCTATCTCCACTATTACCCAGTCTCTACTGTAGGGTCCGTGTCCCTAAATCCCAGAATGCAATGCGTTGCACGTTCCCATTCTCTATTATATTATTTTTTATGTATATCCCAGGGCACATTATGCAACGTACACTTACACCATCCTGGTAATAATGCAAAGGAGAGCAAGACGAAAATACAATATTACATTAATAATAATAATAAATGCAAAACAATTTCAGGTGAAGAGTCATTCACAGCCAGATCTAACTAGACAGAACAACAAATCGCCAAAATGTAGTGAATTATAAGTGCCAACATTCAAAATTAAATAAACATATTTGTGATGACCCACAGCCAACACAGAAAGAAGAAATGTTTGCTCTTTGTAGAGTAAAACACCGGTATATATCGTGTATATACGGAGCCCCTTACGTCACCTGTAGAAGAAAAATAATTAATCCGTGGGGACGGTTTTGCAATTCGTTCCCTCAGTTTATAAACCGTACCCACGAATTCTTAAACTGTTCCCTCGGTTTAATAAATCGTGCCCACGGATAAACAAACCGTACCCACGAATTTCCAATCCGTGCGCTCAGATTTTGTAAACCGTACCCTCGGATTTTGAATCCGTACCCACAAAATCATAATCCGTGCGCACGCTTTCGCAATCCGTTCCCACAGTTTGTAAACTGCTCTCACGGATTTGTAGCCCCGCTCCCAAATTTACGGAGCCCCTTATGTCACCTGTAGAAGAAAAATAATTAATCTGTGGGGACGGTTTTGCAATTCGTTCCCTCAGTTTATAAACCGTACTCACGAATTCTTAAACTGTTCCCTCGGTTTAACAAGTCGTGCTCACGGATTAACAAACCGTACCCACGAATTTCCAATCCGTGCGCTCAGATTTTGTAAACCGTACCCTCGGATTTTGAATCCGTACCCACAAATTCATAATCCGTGCGCACGCTTTCGCAATCCGTTCCCACAGTTTGTAAACTGCTCTCACGGATTTGTGGCCCCGCCCCCAAATTCAAACAGGACACCTGTTTAAGTGCTGGATGCATTGTTTTGCATTTATTAAACTTTATTTCTCAGTAGGCTATGAGACTATGCAACACTGACAAAACAGAGTTTTTAGCTTTATTTTATATTAATCACCAATAGATTAGCTGCCAAAACATCATGTGTTTTAACCTATTGGTTATTAATGTAAAATAAACGATAAAAAGAAGCCTGTTTTGTAAGTGCGGTCATGGTACCAAAATAAAATAATAAGTGAAGAGCGCTGTTCAAACGGCTTTGTTTTATATAATAATATTTTTCAAAATATAAAATTACCTGAATTTTAAAAAAAAAACGAGTTTTGGAGAGGAGAAGGTAAAAAGCAATACAAAACAAATAATGTACAGGTTATGTTGCCATTCCTTTGCTCTCAAACTAAATGCAATGTAATAATCGGCCTTATTTAATAATAACATTAATAGTGCAGCATGCATCTAACTCTGGGTGAAAAGCTTATCATAATCACAAATCCGTGAGAGCAGTTTACAAACTGTGGGAACGGATTGCGAAAGCGTGCGCACAGATTATGATTTTGTGGGTACGGATTCAAAATCCGAGGGTACGGTTTACAAAATCTGAGCGCACGGATTGGAAATTCGTGGGCACGGTTTGTTAATCCGTGGGCATGAATTGTTAAACCGAGGGAACAGTTTAAGAATTCGTGAGTACGGTTTATAAACTGAGGGAACGAATTGCAAAACCGTCCCCACGGATTAATTATTTTTCTTCTACAGGTGACGTAAGGGGCTCCGTACTAATCTGCAGTATGGGACTACTTCGTTATATAAAACGAAAGCGGGGGGTTGTCCTTAAGGAATTTGCAAAAATGTGGATGCAAAG